>NC_074688.1:18757576-19357576 GCF_029448725.1 Salvelinus fontinalis | reverse complement strand
CTTCTGAACAGGCAGCTGACTGAAGACCTGCAGAGAGAGAATATACCTCTTGTAATACTGACTAGATCATCCACAGCATCTTGACATGGTCAGAGCGTGGTCAGAAAGTGATCAGAGGTTACAGGGTGAGTACGAGGTCAGTGCATAGGATAACACCTTGGTTAAATACATATAGCAAATACTTGATTTAGCTTGAGTGGTACAAGAGAACCAATGGAATAGTCCCAAAATTTTAAACGTTAAGTATCAGACAGTTGTTAAAACATGGTTAGAAGAAGCTGAAAGTAAGCCGGATCCTATCTTGAAATACATGGGTGCACAAAATCAATGCCAAAGGAGGATTTGTGTGATCGTGGTTAAGCTTCAGCTTAGTGTGGTGAGTCAATGGTTAGTAAGTGGATGGGCTGTGTACTGTCCCAAATTGCACCCTACTCCTTATATAGTGCACTACTTTAGACCAAACACCTTTGAGGCCCAAAAGTAGTTCACTACATAGGGAATAGGGTGCCATTTGGGACGCACACATGGAGAACGTACAGAGTCTAAACTGAGCTCCTGTTCAGGCTGCAGCAGCAGCACACTCTGGTCGATGGCCCTGAGAGAACAAAGAGACCCCGGGTGGGCCTGGAGGCTCAGAAAGGTCTTCTCCCCTGGCAACTCCTGGAGGGACGAGAACTTCAGGGACACCTGGAGAGGAGAAAAGGAGAACACATCCCAGCAAACGTTTAAATATATCTTCTGTGCCTTTAGAAAATATTCATACCCCTTGACTTACACCACATTTTGTTCTGATCCAGCCTGAATTCAAAAATTGTTTTAATATGTTTTTTCCCCTCACCCATCTACACACACACAACAATAACAAAGTGAAAACATGTTTTAGAAATGTTCGTAAATATATTTATAATGAAATACAGAAATATCTCATTTACACAAGTATTCATCCCGAGTCAATACTTTGTATTAGCGCCTTTGGTGGCGATTACAGCTGTGAGTCTTTGGGGGGTTAAGTCTCAGAGCTTTGCACACCTGGCTTGTACAAAATTTTCCCATTGTTCTTTAAAAAAATATTTATCAATGATCAACAATCAACTTGACAGAGCTCAGACAGCCATTTTTAAGTCTTGCCATAGATATTGAAGTCGATTTAAGTCAAAACTGTAACTCAAGAACATTCAATGTCGTCTTGGTAAGCAACTCCAGCATAGAATTGACCTCGCTGATGACAAGCATACCCATAACACAATGCAGCCACCACCATGCTTGAAAATGCAGTATGACGAGTGGAACTAAGAGATGTGTTTTGTTGGATTTGCCCCAAACAAAACACTTTGATATTCAGGACATAAAATTAATTTCTTTGCCATAATTTTTGCAGTATTACTTAAGTGCCTTGTTGCAAACAGGATGAGGACCACACAAAATGTGAAAAAACACAAAATGTGAAAAAACACAAAATGTGAAAAAAGTCAAGTGGTTTGAATACTTTCTGAAGGTTACTGTATACTAACATATATGTCCAACACATTGGTTCATTTCAAATACAGTAGCAAAGTGATGTGCATATTGGAACAGAGCCCACATATAGTAATAGTGCTAGAGTCCTGTGTAGAGGAACAGAAACATACCCAAAGATTTTGTGATGATCCAAGAGGTGCAGTTGAAGCATTTCATATCGTAGTCTGATGCAAAGTCATTTTGGAAATCGATTGTAGTGCACGTTGCCCCGATATATCCATATGGCTCAGGCTCTCTGATGTGACATTTTGACATCTCATGTAGCTGGTGAAAGGTGCCTAGGACCTACCTTGTTTTTCAGGCAGAGGTGAATGGGGAAGTCTCGACTGTCTGCTACTGCCTCCCCATCAGGCAGCATGGTATACACCACTACCTGGGCTAAAGGGGTCAGCTCAGGCATTCGCTGCAGCGAGAGCGTCAGCTCCCCTTGGTTTACTGAAATGAGATGGACAATGTGATTGAAATTAAGTCACTGTAAACCACCAGCCATCCAATACGGACATTGTGATCTGTGATTAGTCTATGAAATGTAAATATGCTTTGCACTGTGCAGTAAGAACTTGTATTCAAAATATTCAATTTTATTTGGAACGGCAAGCCAGATAAAATTAAAAGGGCCTATTTATATAACGAATATGAATTCGGAGGGCAGAAATTATTAAATATTAAAGCATTAGACCTCTCACTAAAGGCATCAGTCATACAAAAGTTATACTTAAATCCAAACTGGTTCTCTAGTAGATTGGTACGAATGTCTCATCCTATGTTCAAGAAGGGCCTTTTTCCCTTTATTCAGATTACACCTGCTCACTTTCATTTGCTTGAAAAGGAAATAATTTCCAAAATATCTTTATTTTTTAAACAAGCCTTAGAAAGTTGGTTGCAATTTCAGTTTAATCCACCTGAAAGGACGGAACAAATAGTACAACAAATCTTGTGGTTAAATTCAAATATAGTAATTGATAAAAAAACTGTATTTATCGAAGAAATGTTTAAAAAAGGTATAATTTTTGTGAATGATATCATAAATAGGACTTGTGGAGTAATGTCACACATGCAGCTAACACAGACATATGGAAATGTTTGCTCTACCCAAAATTACAACCGATTAATTGCGGCATTACCACAAAAATGGAAGAGGCAGGTGGAAGGGGATAAAAGTAAGGAACTTGTATGTCGGCCTTATATTAAAGAACATAAATGGTTAAAGAAAAGTGTGATAAATAAAAACATATACCAATTTCATTTAAGGACCAAAAAACTTACAGCTGTGCCATATAAATTGCAAAATAGTTGGGAAGAGATTTTCGATGTACCCATTCCATGGCACATGGTTTATGAATTGATACGCAAAACAACGCCGGATTCAAAACTTCGAATTTTTCTATTTAAATTATTGTACAAAATTCTTGCAACTAATAGAATGTTATATATATGGGGGATACAATCTTCCCAGCTCTGTAGATTCTGCTGTGAGGAGGCAGAGTCATTAGACCATTTATTTTGGTATTGTCCGCATGTAGCTCGTTTTTGGTCACAGGTCCAGGAATGGTTGAAGAACTGCAACATTTGCGTAGAACTAACGCTACAGATAGCAATACTGGGGGATTTGAAAAGCCATAGTCAATCAATCAATAATATAATAATTATTTTAGCAAAAATGTTTATTTTTAATTTACAATCCGTGGAAGCTATGAGAATAGGAAGATTCAAATATTTTGTGAAGCATCACAGCACAGTTGAAAAATATATGGCAAATAAAAATCCGAAATGGATGATGTTGGAAGATAGATGGGAAAGGTTGAGTGGAGCTGAAGGGTGGGACTAATAACAAGATAAACAATGTAGGGCATACGGGATCTGTGAAATGTGTATAGGTGCGGAGCTATTGTGAAATAGCACAGTTACAAGTGGAAATCAAACTGGATGGACAACAGAAATAGAGGAAGGACTAAGAACAAACAAGAGAGAACTATTATAAAGTAGACTGTGTCTGTAAAATGTGTATAAGATGTATAAATTGAAGGTAAAAACAGAAATGTTTATCAGTTTACTCCAATTGGGGGATCGGTGGTAGGGTTTGCGGGGAATAATAATAAAGGTATACTCTTTAAAAAAGTATGTATGTCTATGTAGGTATGTGTATGTAATAATATGTATATGTATGCATACGTGAATGGATATATATATTTACCCCAAAAAATATGGGGGATTGGAAATGATGCAGACAATTACATTGGAAGCAACATTCTTTCCGCAATATTAAGCTGATCCACCCCCCCCAAAAAAAAAGAAAAAAAAAAAGAAAAAAAAAGAACTAGTATTGAAGATGTAATCTGGCTGATTGAATCCTGTTGAGACAGATTTTCATCCCATGACAGGTTAATGCCATTAGGCCTTTCAACAAGGTATATTCTCTAATCAAGTGAGGTTCTGTGAAGTCCTAAAGAAAAAATGTCAGGAAGCATTCGGGAGAATCCAAGACCAATTCATTTACCTTTTCCTTCAATAACGGCCACAGGAAGACGGCCATGCTGCTGAATGCTGCCTCTAGATATAACCTGGGACATAAGATAACTTTTCAGCTGCATGTAAAGTATTGCACGGTTTGCCTGATCCATTCTTAAAATCTTTCCAGACATGACAATCAAATACCAAAGTAAGTAATATATATATTCCGAAAACCACAGACAAAGTAAGTGGAAAAACAGGTTGTATTTTGAGTGAAACATCCCTTTAACCTTACCAGATAGAAAAAGTCCAGGGTCGTCTGTCCCTTTATCAGCTCCTCCCCCTGGATGATGTAGCGAGCAAGAACAATACCGTCCTTTTTACAGGAGAACTTCCCTTCGCCCTGCATTATCTTCACAAAGCTCTTGCTCTTGGAATAAAACTTCCTTGCGAAATGGTTAGCGGATGTATATTCTGGTCTACGCACACTGCGCATGTACGGATAATCCTTCTTAACCTTTTGATAACGAGCCTGGTTGAAGAAATACAGAAAATATATGAAAAATAAACAATTGTAGTAACCTTAAAGAATACACCATGAGAAATGAATGATCTCTTTCTGAACAAACATTTTCATATTTAAATAATATATCATTAAATATTTAACAGAGGAAGACATGAGTGACAACTGACCGACAGAGACACAGACTCAGAACTCCACAGAGAAGTGTCTAGAGAGAAAGAAGCAATGCCCTTGCTGTCTGTGGTGAGAGTCCAGTTTTCAGATGTGCCACTGTTTTGTAGGAAGAGATACACAGGCTCATTGGGAATGGGAGTAGAGTCTGGACCGGTCACTTTGATCTGAAAAAACAGGACAGGATGACTGCAGACGTCCAATATACTACATGTAAACTCCCATTGCACACAACACATCAAAATCATGGTTTAGATGCTACAAATGATACGTTAACATTTATCACAACTTCTTTCACAAAGATTTTCCTGAGCAATCCGTTTCCCTGCAGTGTTATTAAAAAGGCATTTGTTAATATATTTTGTCCTCACCTTCCCCTCGTATGCAATCCCTGGTTTATATGCTTGGGGCACGTCCTCAAAACTGACAGTTATGATGACATTGGTGAAGCTTGCCTTACCACTACCTTTAAGGATGACCCCTGGAGAGAACACAGGCAAGGGTCAGAGGTTAACAGTTAAACATGTAAACACCTCTACGTTAAAGATGAAGTTCTCTCCTACCCGTTCCATATTCCTCCATCTCAGTCTCCACTTCAAAGTCATCAAACTTTGATTCATTTAAACCGAACCGGGTCACGTCAATAATTTGGGTTGCACAACCAGTTTTGTCCGTCTAGGGAGAATGAGTACAGTTATTGTAGGTCAGCTTAGCTCCTCTATGAAAGCATGCTTCCATAAACCTCACAAATTTCACCACAGTGAGTTCCATTTGTCATCAAAGGATTTAGCGTAACAAGAATAAAAAATACTTACTTTCATAAGATACAAGTCGCAGATATTACTAGAATCATATGACCAGTAACGTCGATTGGCATTTCTGCAAACTTTCGTCGTGACAGACCCCAGCACTGGTTTTCCATAAGTGTATCTAGAAACAAAGTCACCAGAAGAATGACAATTCAATAATGGTAAACACATGTGTTGTAAAAATAGAAACAGCTATGAACATGAGCAAGTATCAAACATGGGACAGTATCTATAAAGTATAGTCTTTGCAACACACACATTAAGTCCTAATATTCTGCCCATAAAATGGCCTTGTTTAAAAGATTGTTTGTCATTATCATTATCTTGCTGGTCATTATCATCTTATTGTCTGTCATGCTCGGTCGATCATCTTAGTCACTTACTTTCCACAAACTCTCAGTGTTGCTTGTTTGTCCAGAATAGTTATTGTTTGGGGAAGATGGACTTTCACCTCATATTTGGGCAACACTGTAAAAAAGACATGTTGATATTACTTCTTCATTGTCTGTTGAACTACACCAAAAACAAATCACAGACCACCATTTAAATCACCATGTAATCACAATGTAAAAACAATAGAATCAGACACAAGACATCACCATATTCTTTGATGTCAAAGTTTTGGGAGGTTTGTTCTCCCTTCTCATTCCATGCAGTGATGACGTAACTTCCTTGCGTTGCCTCTGCAGACATGGGGTGGGACAGGTCCAGAATTCCACTCACTGTTGACTGGTTCAACCACTGAGCAATGCGGTTGGAGTTGGGGTCCTGTATACAGATTCATAATAGGTTGAAGGAAGATATTTTTGTTACAGAGGCAGGCATTGTATCAATTCATGCCTCAGTACATATTGGCAGGTAATATTTTTGAAGAGAGATCCTGACATTATTATTGCTTATGTTATATATGCAGATTTGGTTTTTAGGTGCAATAGATGTGAATGAGTCTCACCTGAAGTTCCACTGTTTCATACTAGAAAAGAGAAACAAACATTCAGCATTTACATTGGGCCCCCCCAAAATAAATTCAAACTTTATTTGTATTACTACCCAGAATTGTTTGGTGTCAGAAATGGGTTTAAAACATTAAATACATAACTTTCCAAAACAGCTTCCACAGTACAGGCATCTACAGAGCTACAGTACAGAGCAGGCCTTGAGATCCTGTTGATTCAGATGCTCTGACCAAACAGCCGAGCTAAATGAACTCTGACCACATGTTTGCTTATCCACCCACATACACTCACCCACACTGCCCCATAAAAAAAATGGGACTGCAAGAGAACGAAATCATTGCTCCATCACGTCCCTTCCTTACTCAACTACAGTAAACCTCTCCCAAATGACACAGCACCTCCCTAGAATGTTCCAATGCTGACTAACACCGGCTGTCCTGTACAACCCAACTTAAAAATGCTTTGAAAGACTAACTTTATTTTTATTGAATAACACTGAGAGTAACTTACCATCTGATTGAATGACAAGAAACTAGCATCCAGCGAGACGATTCGGAACTTGACTGGAAAAGTGGTAGAAACATTTATCTATATAGCATCTGTCTATATACAGTATATTCATCATCCATTTCAGTAATGACCTTTCCTCAATATAAGTATGTATAATTATCATTCAACATTATTAACAGACGAAAAGGGTCAGTTTAGTACATTATTTGATCAATAATGAAATGTATCTAACTACCTGTCTGTCCAGGTTTGTAGACTGGTTTGTCTGTCTGGAAAATGGTGAGGAATCTTTTGGGCTTGATAAAGATCTTGGTCTTTTTACTCATCTCATCCTTCCTCCCCTTGATGCTGACATGGACAGTGGCCACACTGTCAGCCTTCACTGTGGGTACCTGCACAGCAATGGATGTTTTTTAGAAGTTCTAATATTCTCTAGCTCCTAACCTTAGCTTGGCTCTCCTAACAGTAGTTTGAGAAGAGGGCTTTTTGTTAAAATGGTGGATAGTCATACTTCACTATGCTGAGGTTAAAATAACAGCTATTACATTTCATAGGTTGGATCATTTTGCATACAGCCTGGAAACCAAGTTGAGTTCCACACAACATGACTGACTGACCAAACTATTCAGAATAAAAGACTGAAATGAATGTGTGTTGTTGAATGAATGCGCATAGCTAGCTTGAGTCTAAGAATAGTGTTTTGTTTAGATAAAGAATGACCAGTACAGAAGAAGAGTCAGGAGTTTCTGTCAACTGTTATCTGATATACACAGAGTATACAAAACATTAAGGACACCTTCTCTTTCCATGACAGACTGACCAGGTGAATTCAGGTGAAAGCTATGATCCCTTATTGATGTCACTTGTTAAATCCACTTCAATCAGTGCAGATGAATGGGAGGAAACAGGTTAAATAATCATTTTTAAGCCTTGAGACATGGATTGTGTATGTGTGCCATTCAGAGGGAGAATTGGCAAGACAAAATATTTAAGTGCCTTTGAACTGGGTATGGTAGGTGCCAGGTGCACCAGTTTGTGTAAAGAACTGCAACACTGCTGGGTTTTTCACACTCAACAGTTTCCCGTGTGTATCAAGAATGTTCCACCAACCAAAGGACGTCAAGCCAACTTGGGCCAGCATCTATGTAGAACGCTTTCGTCAACAAGTAGAGTCCATGGCCCGACAAATAAAGGCTGTTCTAAGGGCAAAACTCAATATTAGGAAGGTCTTCTTAATGTTTGGTATACTCAGTGTATGTACAACTAGTGGGGGTTACTGTTCAACTAAAATCAATATGAAGCGACGCACAGGTTGTGTAACACCCAACACTGACGGGAAGAGACCCAATTCAAAGTGTCAGCTACTATTAAAGCCGATGGCTCCGGTCAGTGTTAGTTAAGTAAACAAATGACGTCAACATTTAACAAATTGGCTTGTTGACTGTAGTCGGGATGCTTTTGCATGTGAGAAGATAGAATAGGGCCACATTCAGTAGATCACATTGTTGTGGAACTTTGCAGTTAGAAATGTCATAGATAGAGCTGGCATGATTCCTTAATCTACATGTCAGAGAGGCATGTTGGCTCTACATAATATATTTCTATCAAAGCCTTCCACAATGTTGTAGCCTGCTGAACACAGCACAGTTGCAGCTGACCTGGAAGGAGGTGCAGCGATAGAAATCCTGTGTTACGGCTTCCTCCAGTAGAATGGTGCTGCTGCCATCCTCCATCTCCATCGACACCTTCAATGACAGAGGCTCTGTGGTTTGGTGGACCTGAGCACAAAGTTTCTCTGTGGTCCCTCCTACCACTTCCGAGCTGACCGTCACCAGGTAAATCCTTAAAGGGGAAAGAGTCAGCATGAATGCAGCTGTGGTAATAATACTTAAGTGGCAGTGTACTCAAACTGCTCCTTTGTTCCTCTTTTTGTTCCTACTGTTTTAAAGTTGGGGACAAAGTTATCTTAATCGTCTCTGGCTATGTGCCCCACTCAGAGAGGCCAACCAATGAGAAATGGAGGACACAATTGATTTTGTTTTGGACAGTGTTAGAGGGAATACCACTGAGTTGTCTTAATGGTCTGTCAACCATGTCTTGGGGATGATTAAACAGAGAGACATTGGAGGAAAGCACACCAATAGGGGAGCGGTGTCTGTCAACATCTCTCAGGTGCACATTTAAGGGCTAACTCTATTTGAATTTTCAACCCAAAAATCTATAGTTCTAATTGCCAGCATGTCTCACAACATGTGAAAAGCCTCACAACATGTGAAATGCTCAGAGAGAAAGAGAGAGGTCCTGTGGCCTTACCACTATATTTTTTGCATTATTATTCACACATGGAGACAATTGCAAGCAGACATTCAGTTATATCAGTACATATAAACGATTACATTATGTCATATTAGGTTTATAACTAAAATAATTATATTGCTCAGGTGGACTATTCTACACCTGCAAGTGCAACGTGTGCAGAATACGGAGTAGAATTAATTATGTTGCATGCAGAAAGACATGTAAATACAAATTGTTGATTGTGTGTTTAATCTACTACCAACTACATCAAATGTTTTGTAGCGTACTTACGTTTTGAAGGTGCTCGATGTCACAGTTTGTAAAATCACTGAGGTGATCAATACAAGGGAAAGTAAGTGGAGAGCCATGGCAATAGCTTCGGTACACAGCCGGTCTTCCTCCGCACTTCGAAATGCTCCCTTCCCTCGTCCAGATGAGATGGTCAGAAAAGTTGCACAAACAGTGCTATTTATACCCAAATGCACCCTCGTGTCACTCCCTTCCAAATTATCTGGAACACTGCAGCCACCTCCCATTTCCTCCTAATTCCACATAAGTTCTCAAATAGTCACAGCCCCGACTAATGGGATGGTCAGAATGACGAACAAAACACCTCAAGCTATTTTTCCAGACACATTTAGGCGGGAACACCTGATAGAAGAAATGCCTGTGAAGCCTGGCTGACCTATCGATTTAGCCCACCTGTCAATTTAGCCATTAGCCATGTAAAAAGCCACCACAGGCTACAGCTTTCTGCTTTGACTGATAAAATGCAACATATTAGCTCCCCAATAGCATATTTATGTCCCATTGTGTCAGCAATATGTCAATATCAACAGCGAAATATTGTCATCCAATCTAACAGTAAACATAGTGGATCAATATACTGTACCAGTCAAAAGTTTGGACACACCTACTAATTCCAAAGATTTTTCTTTATTTTTACTATTTTCTACATTGTGGAATACTAGTGAAGACATCAACACTATGAAATAACACATTTGGAATCATGTAGTAACCAAAAAAAGTGTTAAACAAATCAACATATATTTTATATTTGGGATTCTTCAAAGTAGCCACTCTTTGCCTGGATGACAGCTTTGCACAGTCCTGGCATTTTCTCAACCAGCTTCATGAGGTAGTTGCCTGGAATACATTTCAATTAACAGCTGTGCCTTGTTAAAAGTTAATTTGTGTGATTTCTTTCCTTGTTAATGCATTTGAGCAAATTATTTGTGTTGTGACAAGGTAGGGGTGGTATACAGAAGATAGCCTTATTTGGTAAATGACCAAGTCCATAATATTGCAAGAACAGATCAAATAAGCAAAGAGAAAGACAGTCCATCATCACTTGAAGACATGAAGGTCAGTCAATCTAGAAAAAATAACTTTGAAAGTTTCTTCAAGTGCAGTCGAAAAAAACCTCAAGTGCTATGACGAACTGGCTCTAATGAGGACCGCCCAGGAAACGAAGAACCAGAGTTAAATCTGCTGCAGAGTATAAATTCATTAGAGTTAACTGCACCTCAGATTGCAGCCTAAATAAATGCTTCACAAAGTTCATTCAACAGACATTTAACCTAACATCCCCTACCACCTAACATTGTAACTGTTCAGAGAAGACTGTGAATCAGGCTTTCATGGTCGAATTGCTCGAAAGAAACACCTACTACAGGACAGCAATAATAAGATTGGACATTAGACCGGTGGAAATCTGTCCTTTGGTATGATGAGTTCAAATTTGAGATTTTTGATTCTAACTGCCATGTCTTTGTGCGACGCAGAGTAGGTGAACGAATGATCTCTGCATGTGTGGTTCCCATCCTGAAGCATGGAGGAGGAGTTGTGATGGTGCATTGCTGGTGATACTGTCAATTATTTATTTAGAATTCAAGGCACACTTAACCAGAATGGCTACCACTGCATTCTGCAGCGATACGCCATCCCATCTGGTTTGCTCTTAGCGGGACGATCATTTGTTTTTCAACAGGACAATGACCCAACACACCTGCAGGCTGTATAAGGGTTATTTGACAAAGAAGGAGAGTTATGGAGTGCTGCATCAGATGACCTGGCCACCACAATCACACAACCTCAACCCAATTGAGATGGTATGGGATGAGTTGGACAGCAGAGTGAAGGAAAAACAGCCAACAAGTGTTCAGCATATGTGGGAACTCCTTCAAGACTTTTGGAAAAGCATTCCAGGTATAGATGGTTGAGATAATGCCAAGAGTGTGCAAAGCTGTCATCAAGGCAAAGGGTGGCTACTTTGAATAATCCCAAATATAAAAGATATTTTGATTTGATTAACACTTTCTTGGTTACTACATGATTTCATATGTGTTATTTCATAGTTTTGATGTCTTCACTATTATTCCACAATGTAGAAAATAGTAAGAATAAAGAAAAACCCTGGAATTAGTAGGTGTGTCCAAACCTTTGACTGGTACAGTATATTGAACCACTATGTTTACCTTTAGATTGGATGACAAAAGCATGCTGAAGTGGCAAAGTCAATTCCACGTCTACAGTTATTGTTATTTTTGGTCGTAAACATTATTTTGAGTTACTTCTATGAGGGGGGAGGGTGTTCAATTTATTTTACAGTACAAGGAGAGAGTTGTGAAAAGATTTGTAACTTTGGGGAGGGTGCATCTCCTCCCCCCAGTATATTTTGATCTGTCGCTAAAGCTTTCTGTATCCCCAATCATTTACATTTTAGTCAATTAGCAAATGCTCTTATCCAGAGCCACTTACAGTAATGACTGCATCCATTTTCATATTGGTCCCCCGTGCGAATCAAACCCACAACCTTGACTTTGCAAGCACCATGCTCTACCAACTGAGGTATAAGGGACGATGGTGAAATGCAGACTTCAACTTCCAGGATATTTTTTGCAGCAACAATTAAGCTTAAAAACCCATTGTATTGTAATTAGGCTATAGTTCTTACTCTAGCCTATTAAACTTGCCCACTATAATAACTCCACACCTGAAAACCGCTAGAAAATAACTCACTTTAACAATAGGGGGTGCTATTTGCACTTTGTAATAATTTCGTTCCCAAATTAAACTGCCTCGTACTCAGTTCTTGCTCATACAATATGCATAGTATTATTACTATTGGATAGAAAACACTCTCTAGTTTCTAAAACCGTTTGAATTATATCTGTGAGTAAAAATGAACTCGAGTTGGAGCATTTTTCCTATGAGGATGTGAGAATGCAGAATTCTGCAAGCTGTTTCCAGGTCAGTTTATTAATTTGCCTGTCTTCTATTGTTTGAGATGCACTGCATACGCCTTCCCCTGGATGTCATCGAATAGTGAGGTTTGAAATGGAGTCTCTAGGCAGATCTGAGAGGTTATAAATAGCTTGGGAACGAAGGGTCCTGTCTTTGTTCACTTCGCTCTGACGCAGGAAGGACTTTGGCATGTCGTAGTAGAAAGCTCCGGTTATAGCTCTTAGATATATCAGGCTCTGTTTTTATTCGATACAGCTGTTAAAGACATCATAATGTTGTTATTTTATACCGAGTTATATCAGTTTATGTCAGTATATTGCGATTTTCGGATATTTATTAGTGTTGCGTTCTAGGGAGTTGGTGATGTCTGGCCTACATGGCTAACGTTTACTGCTAATTGCAACGTTGAAGACTACATTCTACAACCGAGCAACGATTCTTTTGGACAAAGGATACCTTGCCCAAGATTCTGATGGGAGTTCATCAAAAAGTAAGAACTATTTATGCTGTTAATTCGTTGTTCTGTTGAAAAATGTAAAATGCATATTCCGCCATTAATTTCCGTGCGGTCTCGCTTTAACGCACGCTATATGTCGTAGTAACGTTAATTTTAAAAATGTGACACAGCGATTGCATTAAGAACTAATGTATCTTTCATTTGCTGTCCAACCTGTATTTTTTTGTCAAGTTTATGATTAGTTATCGATTAGAATAGGTGCCTCTCCCAAATTTCTCCCGACATGTTGGCAGCTGGGCTACTTTTCTCATTGTATAACCACGATTTGTGCCGCTAAATATGCACATTTTCGAACAAACTCTATATGTATTGTGTAATATGATGTCATAGGACTGTCATCTGAAGAATTCTGAGCAGGTCAGTGAAAAAATTAATATCTTTTGCTGGGTTATACGTTATCACTATTTTTGGCTTGAATCAATGCTGTTGTGTGGTTTGCTATTGTGGTAAGCTAATATAATGCTATATTGTGTTTTCGCTGTAAAACAATTAAAAAATCTGAAATATTGGCTGGATTCACAAGATCTTTGTCTTTAATTTGCTGTACGCTGTGTATTTTTCAGAAATGTTTTATGATGAGTATTTAGGTAATTCACGTTGCTCTCTGTAGTTATTTTAGTCGCTTTGGTGAGAGTTGTGATGGTGGCTGCAATGGTAAACTATGATTTATACCTGAAATATGCACATTTTTCTAACAAAACATATGCTATACAATAAATATGTTATCAGACTATCATCTGATGAAGTTGTTTCTTGGTTAGTAGCTATTTATATCTTTATTTGGTCGAATTTGTGATAGCTACCTATGCAGGAAAAAAATGGTGGAGTAAAAAAAGTGGTGTCTTTTGCTAACGTGGTTAGCTAATAGATTTACATATTGTGTCTTCCCTGTAAAACATTTTAAAAATCAGAAATGATGGCTGGATTCACAAGATGTGTATCTTTCATCTGGTGTCTTGGACTTGTGATTTAATGATATTTAGATGCTAGTATTTACTTGTGACGCTATGCTAGGCTATGCTAGTCAGCTTTTTTACTAATTCCTCCCAGATCCGGGATTGGGAGGAATTAGAGGTTAACTAACCCATGACAACCCTATAACTACAACTACCATTACAGAGGCCTACTTCTGTCTTTACCAATTCTGTTTCACAACCATTAATACTTCAAGACTAGCAAGCACACACATTTACTTTAATAAATACTGTTTGCTAAGAATGTTTGCTGCACAGTAATACATTATAATCTGTCCGATTACAGTAGTGTTTTCACTGAATTATCTCACAGTTTTACTTGATAAAATCCAGCCAGATGTATAATAATGATAATATGCAACCTCCATACCTGGTTTAGAGTGTGTACTTGAATAGAGCAGTAAAAGTGGTAATGCAATGTCAATACCTGGTCAAGAATGTGTTCTTGCCTGGAGCTGTGAAACTAGTAATGTACATGGCAACATTTGTTTGTGTCCATACTGTACAATCTACCTGACCTGCTCAACCAGTCTTTACTTGACCACCTAACATCGTAGCTGTCAGGTTCTCCCTAGGAGAGGTGGGTGTGGAGTCAGGCGCAGGAGAGTACGAATTACAAGAAGTGCGTTTATTTACAAGTCCATCAAGAACAGGCACAGGACCACAACAGCAGCCACTAAACAACAGGAACGCAGTCCAGAAAAAACACCTGTTCAACAGAACAAACCAAACGCAACCCAAACAAATGACAGATACACAAACAATCCCGCACAAAACCGAGAGGGTAGGGCGAGATTAAATACCCCACTAATGAACCTAAACTAGACACAGGTGAACAACAAGACAGACAAAACCAAACGAAAAAGAAACGGGATCGGTGGCAGCTAGTAGACCGGCGACGACGACCGCCGAGCGCCGCCCGAACAGGGAGAGGAGCCACCTTCGGTAGAAGTCGTGACAGTACTCCTCCCCCCTGACGCGCGGCTCCCGCAGTGCGCCGACGCCGGCCTCGAGGACGACCCGGAGGGCGAGGCGCAGGGCGATCCGGATGGAGGCGGTGGAACTCACCCAGCAGAGATGGGTCCAAGATGTCCCCCACCGGCACCCAGCACCTCTCCTCCGGACCGTACCCCTCCCAATCCACGAGGTACTGCAGGCCCCTCACCCGATGCCTAGATTCCAGGATGGAACGTACAGTGTACGCCGGGGCCCTCTTGATGTCCAGGGGGGGGGGGGGGGGACCTCGCGCACCTCAACGAGGAGAGACACATGAAACGAAGGGGTTACTACGATAGTAAGGGGGAGCTGTAACCTATGGCACACCTTGTTTATTCTCCTCAGGACTTTAACCTCTTTCAGCTAGGGGGCACTATTTTTATGTTTGGAAAAATAACGTTCCCAAGGTAAACAGACTATTTCTCAGGCCCAGATGCTAGAATATGCATATAATTGACAGATTAGGATAGAAAACACTCTAAAGTTACCAAAACTGTCAAAATATTGTCTGTGAGTACAACAGAACTGATTTTGCAGGCGAAATCCTGAGGAACTCCAACCCAGAAGTGCCTTTTATTTGGAAAAATCCCTGTTCCATTGACTGCCCCTCCTCCATTTAAAGGGGTATCAACCATATTCCTTTCCCAATGGTTTCCTCAGGCTGTGACCAGGCTTCAGACATAGTTTCAAGCTTTTATTTTGAAAAATGAGCGAGGTTTATCAAAACGCGTCAGGTGTCCTTTGATTAGTTCATGCGCCCGAGACTTGTGGGCCCAGCTTCCGGCAGGGCATGCGGAGGGGTAGGTTTCGGGTCGAGAGGCAGACCCGGTCCCCCGGTGCGAACACGGGGGCCTCACTGCGGTGGCGGTCCGCGCTCTCCTTCTGCCGCCCACCGGCCCATTTCAGGGATTCCTTGACGGTTCTCCAGCTTTCCTTTGAGCACTGTACCCATTCCTCCACCGCAGGAGCCTCGGTCTGGCTCTAATGCCACGGTACCAGGACCAGCTGATAGCCCAACATGCACTGAAACGGCAGCAGGTCCGTGGAGGAGTGGCGGAGTGAATTTTGAGCCATCTCGGCCCATGGGACAAACCTCGCCCACTCTCCTGGCCGGTCCTGGCAATACGACTGCAGAAACCTGCCCACATCCTGGTTCACTCTCTCCACCTGCCCATTACTCTCCAGGTGAAAACCCGAGGTCAGGCTGATCGTGACCCCAGACGCTCCATGAACGCCCTCCAAACCCGGGACGTGAACTGGGGACCCAGATCTGAAACTATGTCCCCAGGCACCCCGTAGTGCCGGAAGACATGTGTAAACAGGGCCTCCGCAGTCTGTAGGGCCGTAGGGAGATCGGGCAAAGGGAGGAGACGGCAGGACTTAGAAAACCGATCCACAACGACCAGGATTGTGGTGTTCCCTTGTGACGGAGGAAGATCGGTGAGGAAGTCCACCAACAGGTGTGGCCAAGGCCGCTGTGGAACGCAGAGGGGCTGTAACTTCCCTCTAGGCAGGTGTCTAGGAGCCTTACACTGGGCACACACCGAACAGGAGGAGACATAAACCCTCACGTCCTTGGCCAAGGTGGGCCACCAGTACTTCCCCCTTAGACCTCCCACCATCCTATCAATCCCTGGATGACCAGAGGAAGGTAGCGCGTGGGCCCACCTGATCAATCTATCGCGAACACCAAGTGGGACGTACCTCCGAACAGCTGGACACTGTGGTGGAGTAGGTTCTAACCGTGACGCCCGCTCGATGTCCACGTCCACCTCCCATACCACCGGTGCCACCAGACAAGAGGCCGGAAGTATGGGGATGGGATCGATGGACCGAGACGGGACAGTGCGTCGGCCTTAGCGTTACGGGAACCTGGTCTATATGAGATGGTGAAACTAAATCTGGTGAAAAACATCGCCCACCATGCCTGACGAGGATTCAGTCTCCTCGCCGCCCGGATGTACCCCAGATTACAGTGGTCAGTCCAGATGAGAAAAGAGTGTTGCGCCCCCTCAAGCCAATGTCTCCACACCTTCAGAGCTTTTACCACAGCCAGCAACTCCCGGTCCCCCACATCATAGTTCCGCTCCGCCGGACTGAGCTTCCTCGAAAAAGAAAGCGCAGGGGCGAAGCTTCATGGGCATGCCCGAGCGCTGTGATAGCACGGCTCCAACACCAACCTCGGACGCGTCCACCTCTACTATGAATGTCAAAGAGGGGTTCGGATGCGCCAATACGGGAGCATCGATAAACAACGCCTTCAGACGACCAAAAGGTCTGTCCGTTTCCGCCGACCACCGCAAACGCACCGGCCCCCCTTCAGCAGTGAGGTAATGGGAGCAGCAACCTGCCCAAAACCCCGGATAAACCTCCGGTAGTAATTGGCAAACCCTAAAAACCGCTGCACGTCCTTTACCGTGGTCGGAGTCGGCCAATTACGCACGGCCGCAATGCGGTCACACTCCATCACCACCCCAGATGTGGAAATGCGATACCCCAGGAAAGAGACGGCTTGTTTGGAGAACACAAATTTCTCAGCCTTGACGTACAGGTCATGCTCCAACAGTCTCCCAAGTACCCTGCGCACCAGAGACACATGCGCGGCGTGTGTGGCGGAATAGATCAGAATGTCATCGATGTAAACCACCACACCCTGCCCGTGCAGGTCTCTGAGAATCTCGTCCACTTAGTTACACGAGAGTTACACGTGAAAATTGTAAACTTTTTTAAAGCAAGGCCCCTGTACTTTTGTGTATTTTCTGCACTATGCAATGATATGGGCAGCGACCATGTAAAGCTTTTACAACTTACAGAAGTGCGCTGGTTATCAAGGGGCAAAGTATTGACATATTCTTTTTAATTGAGAGAAGAGCTTTAAGTTTTCTGTATTGACCATAATTTTCACTTGTCTGACCTCTTGCTCACACGACTGGCCTATATGTATGCTGTTTTTTTACGCCTGAATGATCTGAATCTAAGATTACAGGGACAAAATTGAGGCTAGGATTAAGAAGTTGGAGCTCTTTTCAGTCTGCATTAACAAGGAAAACACACAGGTCTTTCCATCATTATGATTTTTGTGTGCAAATTAACTCAAGCTTACGGACAATGTTAAATGTGATGGAGCGAAGCACCTGAGTGAGTTGTGTACGCAATTAAGCAGATACTTTCCCAAAACGGATGACACAAACAACTGGATTCTCTATCTCTTTCATGCCCTGCATCCAGTCTACTTACCGATATCTGAACAAGAGAAACTCTTCGAAATTGCAACAAGATGTTCTGTGAAAATTTTATTTAATCAGAAGCCACTGCCAGATTTCTGGACTGGGCTGCGTTCAGTTTCTTGCCTTGGCAAATCGCTCTGTTAAGACACTGATGCCTTTTGTAACCACGTACCTATGTGAGAGTGGATTCTCGGCCTTCACTAGCATGACAACTAAATACAGGCACAGACTGTGTGTGGAAAAGGATTTAAGACTGAGACTCTCCAATACAAGCCAACATTCCAGAGTTATGTGCATCCTTTCAAGCACACCCTTCTTGTTAACCTGTGGTGAGTTATTGTTGATGAACAAATAAGGTATTATATGTAAGATGGTTAAATAAAGAGCAAACTTATTATTATTATTTGTGCCCTGGTTCTATAAGAGCTCTATGTCACTTCCCACGAGCCGGGTCGTGACAAAAACTCACACACATTCTTATGTTTAATACATGTATCGTATAGTGTGTGTGTGTGTGTGTGTGTGTGTGTGTGTGTGTGTGGCAGGCTTACAATGATGGAAAAAACAACTTTTGAGAGTGCGCTGACCCTGGTGCTAAAGGGTTTACGCAACTGGAGGTTGAATGTTTGAAGGGGAACGGGACTATACAATGTTTGGGAACCACTGCTCTAGCGCAAAAACGTACAGGCAGACTGTCTCCAGGTTGCTTGGAAAAACCTTTTTGATAGTACTACTACTTTTCATACTACAACCACATTTGCATAAATCCCAATAAAGAGAGTCTTTTTTTTTTTTTTTTTTTTTTTTTTGAGTCTAATGGCAAAGATAACCCAAACAACACAATATTCAAGTCAACGCTTGATCAGTGCTAAACAGAACTCCTCCAATGCTTAGATAAAACCTCCATATGCAGCTAACTCTGTGTCGGTCTAAAAATGACAACGCAGCACTTTTGAAGCCCTTTCTTTCCGTGGCTTACTACCCTTGGTTGATATGGCTTGGCCTTGATTGCCACTGCTGAGGAGCATTGTCATTGGAGAGAGCCAAGGGGAGTGGCCAGACCCCATGGTGACCTTGTGTGGATGTGGTGGGTATGTCTGGTTGTCTGTCTCTTGGGGTTGGTAGTAGTTGTTACATTTTAGAATCCTTTTCACACTATTGTGCCAACCCGCACTGTACTGTGCTGGCCCTGGTATATGTTGACACATTGTCCTTTAACACAATTCCAGCAACTATGCTGAATGCCAATAGGAGAACCATTTGAAGAACCCTTTTTGATTGAGGGTATAAGCCCTTGGGGTTCAATGGAGAACCTTTTCCACAGATGGTTTTAACTGGAACCAAAAAGGGTTCTCCTATGGCAACAGTCAAAGAACCCTTTCAGAACCCTTTTTTCAAAGGGGTCGGGACTACATAATGAGACCACATACAACAGTACTGGATATGTAATAATAATGCTAATCATTCTGTGCCTTGACATGTCATAATACTCCTAGTCTAACTGTTCTTTGAGCAGAATCATGCTGCTCTTCAGACTTGCATGGGGAAGGGAGAGGGGAGTCTGACTGCTGTTTTGATGCAGCAATACACAAGTACATGTGAACAGTAACATCCCCTGAATTCCAAGTTCCAGCCCCCACTACATCCTACGCTCTTGTGTAGATCTGAGATGATGAGAGGTGAGAGGAGGTAAAGAGGTGGGAGCTCCATATCGCTCTCTGATACGCAATGTGGAATTGCCGCCATTATACTATTGCTTACACTTATCCAATTCTTTCAGATCTCCACAAGTGCACAGGGTATATGGTCTTGTTGTCAGACTCAGGGTGCGTTTCAGCTTTAATAGAACGTCATGATCTGGTAGCTTGACCTAATCATTGTAAAGGACTCAGACAGGCTACACGATCACAACATATTTATAAATCACCATCTGAATATCTTTTTAAAGAAGACTATGCTGTGATTTTGAACATGTAAACCTGAGTGTTCAGGTTGTTGAGAAGCCTTGTGAAATGTAGTTCTCTTTATGGTTAACCTGCCATGACATACAGTAGTACTGTAAACCATGTCACTGTCAAGTAGAAGAAAACAGACTCGTGAGAAAAGACCTTAATATATTTTTCTGTTTATATTTCCCCACACCGAAATGGGTGCAACCAAATATTCAGCATTGGCCAGAGGTATATCATATCACTGTTGATCATTATCAGTGTTAAAAAAAAATATTCTAAGGTAAACTTTTTCATATGGCACTTGTATGATTATATAGATTTCCTAAGATCTATTAAAACAGAAATGTTACTGTGAGTCTGTGGTTTGAAATCATAGCAACATGGTCATGGTTTTATTAAAACATGCATTTCATTTTCAGTAGATGCAGTCATGTGCATTCTCATCATCGCAGTAGAAACACTGAAATGCTACTTTTGAAATAACGATCTCACATAATCACTTTAGTAATAGCAGTTGTAGGGTTACAACAGCAGGTTGTGACATGTTAGCACAAATCAAAGTAACAAAACAAAATAAACACAGTTAAAAGGTAAAATCCTACAGCCCATCTCTGCCCACCTTTTCAAATTGACATAAGAAAAAATGTGTTCACTTACAATATTAAAAATGGTTGATGAGTTTGTCAATGTGGTCAATGTGTTACCATGAACTATAAGCATCAAATTAAATAAATTGAGAAAATTCATGAGCTCTGCCTAAAAAAACATTCCTACGTATGAAAGCACTTGGTTGAGCCCGGGTCCAGTCAGCTTGTGATTGGCTCTCTGTCTGTCACACTTCATTGATTTCATCACCTGTGAAAATGTCAAACATCAATAGAACATTCCCTGCTTGTCCTAGGATCTTACTCTATAAAACAGTGAATATATACACATCTTCACAGGGCCGGCTCCAGGCATAAGCGGTTGCTTAGGGCCCCCTTGACCAAATAAGGGTTCTCCTATGGCGACAGTCAAAGAACCCTTTCAGAAGGGGGCCCACCCAAAAAGGTTTCATTCCAAGGTGGCTTAGCAGTTCAGACGTCTTTTTCCGTATTGTCGTGTCGTGTCCTATATATTTACACCATTTCTTCATATATCTTTTATTTATTTTATTATCCAAGAACTCAAGTACAAAAGCTTTCATGCAAAAGCTTTCCTGCAACCCGCTTCACCAATTACAATAAGTATTATTTACCTCAATCTGAAAATCCATCGTGGAAGATAGCCAGGGGCTAATTCAGAAGCTAGCCTGAAAGCTAACCAGAAGCTACTCCGATAGCTAGCCAGAAGCTAATCTGTAGCTGCCCCGAAATTAGCCGGTTTGCTGGCTAGCGTTGGTGTTTCAGCTGCCCACGTTTTGCGGTCATCAGCTATTCCTTTAGCTCGATAATCTACCGGCACTTTTGTGCAACGCGACTCGGACCGGAGCATTCCGGGACTTTTTTTCTCTCGGTTTCCCCGGATTCCAACCGCAGGCTCTGGACACTTGCACCTTGATTTCGCAGCTAGCTAGCTGCATACCGTGTGACTATTGGCTTACGTCGACCCCGGAGCAAACTCAAATCATGCTGGAGCTAGCCAGCTGAGGAGTTCCATCACCATCCGGACCCGTTTCTTTTGTTGCTGCTGCAGATACGGAACCCCACCGGGCCTTCACGACTGACTGCCGACGTTATCTGCCCGAGGGATTTATCCAACCGGCACCTCCGTCCCGACGTTACCTCAACGCTCATCTGAGGCCCGCTAATCGTTAGCTGTCTTATCGGCTGCTATCTGAACAAAACCCCACTACACGGAACCTACCGACGGAAACGCACGAGGTATCTACAAACAGACCTCCATCCTATGCTGCTACCGATAGCCATATACCCGGCCAGCTGTCTGGATCGCCACGACCCCAACCAACCTCTACTCACTGGACCTTTATTGATCACTCGATTAAGCATGCCTCTCCTTAATGTAAATATGCCTTGTCCATTGCTGTTCTGGTTAGTGTTTATTGGCGTATTTCACTGTAGAGATTCTAGCCCTGCTCTCTATACCATATCCAACCTCTCAGTTCCACCACCCACATATGCGATGACATCTCCTGGTTTCAATGATGTTTCTAGAGACAAGATCTCTCTCATCATCACTCAATACCTAGGTTTACCTCCACTGTATTCACATCCTACCATACCTTTGTCTGTACATTATTCCTTTAAACTATTTTATCGCCCCCAGAAACTTCCTTTTACTCTCTGCTCTAGTAGCTCTAGGCGACCAATTCTCATAGCTTTTAGCCGTACCCTTATCCTACTTCTCCTCTGTTCCTCTGGTGATGTAGAGGTGAATCCAGGCCCTGCAGTACCTGGCTCCACTCCTATTCCCCAGGCGCTCTCTTTTGATGACTTCTGTAACCGTAATAGCCTTGGCTTCATGCATGTTAACATTAGAAGCCTCCTCCCTAAGTTTGTTTTGTTCACTGCTTTAGCACACTCTACCAACCCGGATGTTTTAGCCGTGTCTGAATCCTGGCTTAGAAAGACCACCAAAAATTCAGACATTTTCATCCCTAATTACAACATTTTCAGACAAGATAGAACGGCCAAAGGGGGCGGTGTTGCAATCTACTGCAAAGACTGCCTGCAGAGTTCTGTTATACTATCCAGGTCTGTTCCCAAACAATTTGAACTTCTACTTTTAAAAATCCACCTCTCTAAAAACAAGTCTCTCACCGTTGCCGCCTGCTATAGACCACCCTCTGCCCCCAGCTGTGCTCTGGACACTATATGTGAACTGATTGCCCCCCATCTATCTTCAGAGCTCGTGCTGCTAGGCGACCTAAATTTGAACATGCTCAACACCCCAGCCACCCTACAATCTAAGCTTGATGCCCTCAATCTCACACAAATTATCAATGAACCTACCAGGTACCACCCCAATTCCGTAAACACGGGTACCCTCATAGATATCATCCTAACAAACTTGCCCTCCAAATACACCTCTGCTGTTTTCAACCAAGATCTCAGCGATCACTGCCTCATTGCCTGCATCCGTAATGGGTCAGCGGTCAAACGACCTCCACTCATCACTGTCAAACGCTCCCTGAAACACTTCAGCGAGCAGGCCTTCCTAATCGACCTGGCCGAGGTATCCTGGAAGGACATTGATCTCATCCCGTCAGTAGAGGATGCCTGGTCATTTTTTTTAAATGCCTTCCTCACCATCTTGAATAAACATGCCCCATTCAAGAAATTTAGAACCAGGAACAGATATAGCCCTTGGTTCTCTCCTGACCTGACTGCCCTTAACCAACAGAAAAACATCCTATGGCGTTCTGCATTAGCATCGAACAGCCCCCGTGATATGCAACTTTTCAGGGAAGCCAGAAACCAATATACACAGGCAGTTAGAACAGCCAAGGCTAGCTTTTTCAAGCAGAAATTTGCTTCCTGCAACACAAATTCAAAAAAGTTCTGGGACACCGTAAAGTCCATGGAGAATAAGAACACCTCCTCCCAGCTTCCAACCGCTCTGAAGATAGGAAACACTGTCACCACCGACAAATCCACTATAATTGAGAATTTCAATAAGCATTTTTCTACGGCTGGCCATGCTTTCCACCTGGCTACCCCTACCCCGGACAACAGCACTGCCCTCCCCTCTGCTACTCGCCCAAGCCTTCCCCATTTCTCTTTCTCCCAAATACAGTCAGCTGATGTTCTTAATGAGCTGCAAAATCTGGACCCTTACAAATCAGCCGGGCTAGATAATCTGGACCCTTTCTTTCTAAAACTATCTGCTGAAATTGTTGCCACCCCTATTACTAGCCTCTTCAACCTCTCTTTCGTGTCGTCTGAGATCCCCAAAGATTGGAAAGCAGCTGCGGTTATCCCCCTCTTCAAAGGGGGGGACACCCTTGAACCTAACTGCTACAGACCTATATCTATCCTACCCTGCCTTTCTAAGGTCTTCGAAAGCCAAGTCAACAAACAGATTACCGACCATTTCGAATCACACCACACCTTCTCCGCTATGCAATCTGGTTTCAGAGCTGGTCATGGGTGCACCTCAGCCACGCTCAAGGTCATAAACGATATCGTAACCGCCATCGATAGGAAACAATACTGTGCAGCCGTATTCATTGACCTGGCCAAGGCTTTTGACTCTGTCAATCACCACATCCTCATTGGCAGACTCGACAGCCTTGGTTTCTCTAATGATTGCCTCGCCTGGTTCACCAACTACTTCTCTGATAGAGTTCAGTGTGTCAAATCGGAGGGTCTGTTGTCCGGGCCTCTGGCAGTCTCTATGGGGGTGCCACAGGGTTCAATTCTTGGACCGACTCTCTTCTCTGTTTACATCAATGATGTCGCTCTTGCTGCTGGTGATTCTCTGATCCACCTCTACGCAGACAACACTATTCTGTATACTTCTGGCCCTTCTTTTGACACTGTGTTAACAACCCTCCAGGCGAGCTTCAATGCCATACAACTCTCCTTCCGTGGCCTCCAACTGCTCTTAAATACAAGTAAAACCAAATGCATGCTCTTCAACCGATCGCTGCCTGCTCCTGCCCGCCTGTCCAACATCACTACTTTGGACGGCTCTGACTTAGAATATGTGGACAACTACAAATACCTAGGTGTCTGGTTAGACTGTAAACTCTCCTTCCAGACCCACATCAAACATCTCCAATCCAAAGTCAAATCTAGAATTGGCTTCCTATTCCGCAACAAAGCATCCTTTACTCATGCTGCCAAACATACCCTTGTAAAACTGACCATCCTACCAATCCTCGACTTCGGTGATGTCATTTACAAAATAGCCTCCAAAACCCTACTCAATAAATTGGATGCAGTCTATCACAGTGCCATCCGTTTTGTCACCAAAGCCCCATATACTACCCACCACTGCGACCTGTACACTCTCGTTGGCTGGCCCTCGCTTCATACTCGTCGCCAAACCCACTGGTTCCAGGTCATCTACAAGACCCTGCTAGGTAAAGTCCCCCCTTATCTCAGCTCGCTGGTCACCATAGCAGCACCTACCTGTAGCACGCGCTCCAGCAGGTATATCTCTCTAGTCACCCTCAAAACCAATTCTTCCTTTGGACGCCTCTCCTTCCAGTTCTCTGCTGCCAATGACTGGAACGAACTACAAAAATCTCTGAAACTGGAAACACCTATCTCCCTCACTAGCTTTAAGCACCAGCTGTCAGAGCAGCTCATAGATTACTGCACCTGTACATAACCCATCTACAATTTAGCCCAAACAACTACCTCTTTACCTACTGTATTTATTTATTAATTTATTTTGCTCCTTTGCACCCCATTATTTCTGTCTCTACTTTGCACTTTCTTCCAATGCAAACCAACCATTCCAGTGTTTTTTTTAGTTTTTATTTTACTTGCTGTGTTGTACTCACTTCGCCTCCATGGCCTTTTTATATTTTTATTTATTTATACATATATCTGTTTGCCTTCACCTCCCTTATCTCACCTCACTTGTTCACATTGTATATAGACTTATTTTTTTAATATTTTTTTTCACTGTATTATTGACTATATGTTTGTTTTTACTCCATGTGTAACTATGTGTTGCTGTATGTGTCGAACTGCTTTGCTTTATCTTGGCCAGGTCGCAATTGTAAATGAGAACGTGTTCTCAATTTGCCTACCTGGTTAAATAAAGGTTAAATAAATAAAAATAAAAAAAGAACATCCAGCCAACTTGACAACTGTGGAAAGCTTTGGAATCAACATGGGCCAGCATCCTTGTGGAATGCTTTCAACACCTTGTAGAGTCCATTTCCTGACGAATTGAGGCTGTTCTGAGGGCAAAGGGGGGTTCCTAATTTTCAGAATACATCGTTTTAGAGGGTTGGGGGGGGCACTCAGTCGGGATCTCAACTTTCTGTTACGTTTTAGAATTGTAGAATACACAAGGTGCAATTTCAAAATGTGGTTGTGCAGACACTGACAGTCACCCAAATCTGCCATGTTAGCTAACGATTTTTAGATTGACCTCTCTGACCTCCAGAGAGCCCCTCATTGATTTTTTAAGTGACTCTCATATCATTAAGATGGCATAAGTCTTGGCAAAATGTTTAGAATTACAGGAATTTAGCTGTAAAACTACACATTTTTTTTCTCTCTGCCACAAGGCAAAATTAGTAGAATTGCATGTAATTTGTTATAAAATTGCTAAACTTCTCCCTGCCTCTTGGCAAAATGTGTAGAATTGTAGAAAGCTTACTTTAAAACTGCAACCTTTTCTTTACTCCCCATGACAAATGTGTAGAATTGCAGGAAAATAGCTTTACAACTAAAATACTTCTCTGTCGTCAAGAGGGGGGCCACTGAAATGTTTTGCCTGCAAGGTGCGAATCTGTATGAGACATGTAGGTTTGGTTGTAGAAAGGTTATGTACTTACTCTCTGCACATGGGGAGCTGTATTCACTCACAGCTTCATCACCTGAGAACAACAGATAATGCAGAGGTCAGTTTCTTCTGCTAACTTTACTTCCCTTTCAGTCAGTCAACATCATTAAACTCCCACTTCAGTGGTGAACCAATGGGCCCACTGGTGATGTCTTGTTTCCTTCTTTAGGGAACAAGAGTTATGTATGTAGCCCAGACAGGTTTGCCAGTGCCACCAAATATCAAATATTTCAGAGAGAAATGGGTGGTTTGGAAACTGATTAATTGAAATGTGTAGTCTCCATTAATAGACAAAAAGCAACATCCAAACAACTACTGTATATGTTGTTATTTTCAATTCATGGTGCTCTTTTTCAAAGCACTAATATATCTGGGACTAATGTAGACTATGGGGAACAATGTTTTGGGTGCATGAGAAGACGTTTTTACTGTCGGTGTTAGATGGAATTCTTACTTGTCTGGTAGTAGTCATACACTTTCACCACAGCTGGTTTCAGATTCCTCACAGGCACATCCTCCTCTATGGCCAGGCTGTACGTCTTAGTTTCCTTCTGCTTCAGCTGGAAGAAAAGGAAATAATACATTTGACACTGCAGTTCAATGTTATTGATTCATATAGTGTTCCTGTATAAAACATCCACTACGGTCTTACTTTGATGTTACTGTTCAAGTTAAATCCAGTGTGTGGATGCAAATGAGACCACATCCAACTAGGTTTTCTGTAACCGATAAAGACAGCAACCTGTTTAGACGCAACATTCATTATTCATGTTCCTACCCCATCTAGGTAGATTATGACATGTCCTTCCTCCAGGTCAACTCGCTTGACAGTGGGGTCATTTTTCAACTGGAAGAACAGAACACAGGTTAACATTGTCATAGACAGTAGAACTGATATGTCCAAAGGACAACCACTGGCATTGACAATACTTACAGTTAGAACAGACGCCATTATCATTATTATATATCAACTAATCCTGGAGGGGATTATACTTAGGGCCAGGCGTGTTCCCCAACCTGGTAAAACTCCTGGCCCTGATTAAACTGTATATGCGTTCCCCTCAACTAATGCTCTCTTATTGACTCACAGGCCTGAGGGAGGACTTGTCCAGGACGAAGCCGGAGAGAAGCTTGACATTGATGATCACCATGTTGGTCTCCTCTCGCCGACCGTTGTACCTGTCAGTCAAACCGGGTCAGATGAAGGTAAGATACTGTATTACCCTAAAAAGTTGCAAATATGTATAAATCGCTCCATTTCCTAGTTGCTACAGTTCTACTAGTTTGCCTAATTTATGTTTATGTGACAAAACAAGGAGTAGCACAGTATGAGTCATAATACCCATAAAACCTAGAGGTCAAACAGGGAAATGACGTTTTTATAACCGTGTAAATCTCTCTAGGACAGGTGACTTTAGTCAATATCTATTCACCTGTATTTTCCCCCCAAAAATGAAACACTTTTTAGCTGCTAATATTGCTATCATAAAGAACTACAAATGCCATGATGAGCTGGACGAGACTACTGAATTAAGGCAAAAGGTAAGAATATCTGGGTTAACTATCTAATATTAAATGTAGTAATGAATAAATAGGCTACATTTCTTTCAATGGACAATTATGTTAACTGTCTTGTACACATTTTTAATTGACACAATACCAGTTAGAAAAGTAGCAGATAGAGATGACGTGCAGGAGCTTGCATGGATTTGTAGTTTTGCATGATGTCTACATTGATGCCAATTAGCGTTTTCGCATCTGAGATGAATTGAGCTGAAAATCTTGATAAGTCACTTTGTCCGAGAGAGATTTACAAGGCTATCAAAATGTCACGCCAGGTAAGCCTACACAACACACAGCCCTTATTTTAAGTGTTTCTAAAATGAACAGTCAAAAAAACGACCTGAACCATTTCCCTGCTTGACTGCTAGGTTTTCTGGGAATTATGACACCTCCACTGTGGGGCTCTTTGGTGTAGAGAATCATTGTACCATCTCTACCTCTTTGAAATATATTTTCAATAACAACAAATATTGTATTTTCTGCTGTGTGAAGCTGGTGTACAAAACTGAAAGTAAAAGATGCAAAAACTAAATGTAAGAATGGGAAGCATAAAAATAGTGCACATAAAAACAGATCTACTGCTTCTTAGACTTGCTGTCAATGAGAATGACAGATCTATAACTCACATTTCTATGTGAATTTGGTTGGGTTGCCCAAAAAGTTACATATAGCAGCTTTAAAGATATTGACATCTACACACTGGTGGTTCAGTCACTTTTTCCACTTGTCCTACCAGTATCAGTCAGATGCTATTTCAAGGTTAAAAGGAATACCACTGTACCTTACATCCACAGACACAATCAGAGATTTCTTGGTGCCGTCGCATTTCCCCAGTGTCTCTGTTGAGATGTTAAAAGTAGAGAAATCAGGAGGAGGGGGAATATTGTAGTGCATGGCGATCTGAAAAGAAAACAGACAATACCATTGAGATGCATGAAATCAACATCCACATTTCAATGTACAGTACACAGGCATTTCCGTTAATGCTGCCACTCTAGGGTTGAAACGTTAGTTTTTGTGCAACAGTGTGCCCTACTGAACACAAACCAGACACTCAGTACTGCATGTAGAGAGGCAGCAAAGGGCAAATGACTGGAGCCTGACCTGCACAAACACGCAGCTCTTGCCCTGTGCCTTGATGTTGTAGTCCCCAGGGACCTCATTCAGCTGCTCCTCCTGATAGAGCAGCCTGTTGTTCTGATTCACAGTGAACTCCATATTCAGGCCTCCGGCAGAGCTCACACTGACTGCACTGGCGCCCTCTGGACTGAAGGTGGCAGCACCGTACTTGGCCAGGGCTTGCAGTGCTACCACTGTGTCCTGGTGACAGGGGAAGAAGAGGGAGATAATGTTGCAAATACAAATCTGGATGACTAGCTTGGGTATGGATGGAGAGAATCAATATAACAAAGCAATACAATAAGAATGTAAAATTAAATCACAACAAATCAAGGAAATCCATACAATGTGTTATGAAGTAAGGCTTTAATAAAATGTCCAATATGCTACATTTAATATAAAAAGAAGTATTTGGTGTGATCAATGTTGAACCATGAACTAACAGTAGGATTGACAGGCAGATGAGGTGCTAGAGTGAATGAATGTCTACCAGACCAATAAAGTACCTGTGTGGAAGCAAAACCTCCGTAGGGGTTCTGCTGCTGGGCCAGCCAGCGGACGATGGCGGTGGAGTAGTCCAGCCCAAAGCCTGGCATGGAGGGGCCTGAGAGCAGCGCCAGCAGCACGTAGGATGTCATTTCCACCTCCAGAGAGTCCGTCTTCCGCCCAGAAGCCTCTGCTCTCTGCCAGTGACGATTGCCACCTGTGGTAATTTTCGTTGTCAGTAGAAACAGTGACTGTTTCACGGCAGTCAGACAGACAGGTAAAGACAAAGACATTTTCACAAAGAGACAAGACACATACCTGAGGTATCAGCAATCTTGTCCAGGTGGGTGATGAGCTTGGCCCTCATGTCCTGGTTTTGTGCCAGGGTGAATGTGTAGGACAGCAGGGCTGTGGTGTAGGTGTTCTCCAGCTTGTCAGACACTGCTGCCTTCAGACACACCAGACTCTTCTCCACCATGGGGTCCTGACACACCCACATATCAATAACACAGTGTTGTGTTCATTAGGCACCAGACAGAGGAACACTGATTGAAACTGTGAGGGAATACCTGGACCAATAAGAAATGCTAATTTTCAGTTGCAAAATGTCTATGGGTTTTCCACTGCGTTCCCTATTGAATACAACAAAGACCGTTTATCTGGTCTTTAATATGGGTATGAGTACTGAATAATGTTAGCAATACAAATAAATTAACAGGTGTATGCATGCACAGTACCAGTCAAATGTTTGGACATCTATTCATTTAAGGGTTTCTCCTATATTTTTACTATTTTCTTCATATATTTTATATTTGAGATTCTTTAAAGTAGCCACCCTTCGTCTTGAAGACAGCTTTGCACAATATTAGCATTTTCTCAACCAGCTTCACTTGGAATGCTTTTCCAACAGTCTTGAAGGAGTTCCTACATATGCTGAGCACTTGTTGGCTGCTTTTCCTTCACTTTCTCAATTGGGTTGAGGTCAGGTGATTGTGGAGGCCAGGTCATCTGATTCAGCACTCCATCACTCTCCTTCTTGGTCAAATAGCCCTTACACAGCCTGGACGTGTGTTGGGTCATTGTCCTGTTGAAAAACAAATGGTAATCCCACTAAGCGCAAACCAGATGGGATGACGTTTCGCTGCAGAATGCTGTGGTAGCCATGCTGGTTAAGTGTGCCTTGATTTCTAAATAAATCACTTACAGTGTTATCAGCAAAGCACCCCCACACCATCACACCTCCACACATCACACCACCACATGCTTCACGGTGGGAACTACACATGTGGAGATTATATGTTCACCTACTCTGCGTCTCACAAAGACATGGCAGTTGGAATCAAAAATCTCAAATTTGGACTCATCAGACCAAAGATTTACACCGGTCTAATGTCCATTGCTCGAGTTTCTTGGCCCAAGCAAGTCTCTTCTTTTTATTGGTGTCCTTTAGTAGTGGTTTCTTTGCAGCAATTTGACCATGAAGGCCCGATTTACGCAGTCTCCTCTGAACAGTTGATGTTGAGATGTGTCTGTTACTTGAAGTCTGTGAAGCATTTACAGTTGAAGTCGCAGGTTTACATACACCTTAGCCAAATACATTTAAAATCAGTTTTTACAATTCCTGACGTTTAATCCTAGTAACAATTCCCTGTCTTAGGTCAGTTAGGATCACTACTTTATTTTAAGAATGTGAAATGTCAGAATAATAGTAGAGAGAATGATTTATTTCAGCTTTAATTTCTTTCATCACATTCCCAGTGGGTCAGAAGTTTACATACACTCAATTAGTATTTGGTAGCATTGTCTTTCAATTGTTTAACTTGGGTCAAACATTTCGGGTAGCCTTCCACAAGCTTCCCACAATAGTTGGGTGAATTTTGGCCCATTCCCCCTGACAGAGCTGGTGTAACTGAGTCAGGTTTGTAGGCCTCCTTGCTCGTACACACTTTTTCAGTTCTGCCCACACATTTTCTATAGGATTGAGGTCAGGGCTTTGTGATGGCCACTCCAATAGCTTGACTTTGTTGTCCTTAATAAGGGATTGTTTACGTTATACAACACTTTTCCAGGTGTTCAAAGCACTTTACATTGTATGGGGCTTAACTCATCTTTTCCATTACCAATGTGTGGGTGACCATAGAGAATCAGGATTGTATCTTAATATTCAATCTGATGGATGGTAGCCTGTACAGAGCAGTACCCCCAACCCTCACTGCTGTGGAACTCTTAAACCAGAAGGAAGAGTGCCCCCTATTGTCCCTCCAACATCACCTCCAGAAGCATCTGGTCTCCCATCCAAGGATCAACCAGGCCAAACCTTCTTTAGCTTCAGAGGAATGCCAGCAGTGGGATACAGGGTGGTATGGCTGCAATTCACATCTGTAGTCACAATTCTGAGGGTCTTCAAAGCTGAGCTGGACATCTTGTGGTGAAGACATGAATTACTACCCTGGCATTTTTTTCTGTTGAAGTTTCTGTCCATCTGATCATGTGAGCAATGTATTATTTTTCACAAGAATAAAATATATAATGTTTACTGAACTAACTGCAAGTACAACTGAATGAACCTCCTAATGTGCTATACTATCAATACAAATTGAATCACAAAACACTAGAGGAGTATATCACCCAACCACCCTGTGAGAAGACAGTGAAGCACTAGAACGAGGTATACATATTTATTCATTCCAGCAACTCCCTCTTTCTCTCTCTGATCTGCAAGAATTGTATAAGATTGCCTCATACTTTCAGAGGCCCCTGTAGGATAGATATGGAGATGTTTTACACACCCTCCTAGTGGTTTGGAGCTTCGGTTGTCACTCCAAGAGACAGAAACCAGCCGTCCTCATTGTGCCTTTGGCCTCTGGGTATGCAGTAGATTATTACTTTAGCTTCAGATTACCTGGCCTCCACAATCACCCAACCTCAACCCAATTGAGATGGTTTGGGATGAGTTGGACAGCAGAGATAAGGAAAAGCAGCCAACAAGTGCTCAGCATATGGCAGAACTCCTTCAAGACTGTTGGAAAAGCATTCCAGGTGAAGCTGGTTGAGAGAATGCCAAGAGTGTGCAAAGCTGTCATCAAGGCAAAGGGTGGCTACTTTGAAGAAACTAAAATCTATTTTGATTTGTTTAACACTTTTTTGGTTACTACATGATTCGATGTGTTATTTCAGTTTTGATGTCTTCACTATTATTCTACAATGTAGAAAATAGTCAAAATAAAGAAAAACCCTTGAATGAGCAGGTGTGTCAAAACCTTTGACTGTTACTGTATGTATAAATGACCCTTTCTGCCACGCCCTGATCTGTTTCACCTGTCCTTGTGATTGTCTCCACCCCCCTCCGGGTGTCGCCCAGCTTCTCCATTATCCCCTGTGTATTTATACCTGTGTTCTCTGTTTGTCTGTTGCCAGTTCGTCTTCTTTGTCAAGTCAACCAGCGGTTTTTGTATCAGCTCCTGCTTTTTCCCAGTCTCTCTTTTCTCATCTTCCTGGTTTTTCCTGTCCTGACTCTGAGCCCGCCTGCCACTCTGCCTGAGCCTGCCTGCCATCCTGTACCTTTGCCCTGTTGCTGTAATAAACATTGTTACTTCGACACGGTCTGCATCTGGGTCTTACCTTTATCCTGATACTTTCTACGTTTTCCTCCCTGACTTTACACTAGAGAGTGATCTTCTACTACCGTAGTGATTGTTTGCAGTCATTGTAGAAATTGTGTTTGTAAAATGTCCCATATTTCTATGAAAAACACAAGATTTCATGGTAAACAGAACATTTACAAATTTTTATCATTATATGCGTCATGATTCCTTACTGTCTTCCCTCTAGTGGTAAAAAAGATATGTACCTACTCTCCCTGCAATGCAGCCAACCAGACAAGAGGGAGTGAAATCTCAGTTCAAAACAGACATAGAAGGGGCATCTCACATCCTACTCTTGTCTATGACTTTGAGAATACAGCCCAAATAGAATGCATAGCCTTTTGGGATATGAAGGAATTGAATAAGTGTTACAAAATAGTGATACAGTACTACACCTATAAAGGGTTTAAGGGTTTCGCCATATTGCTACACCAATCTGATTCCTTCAGATCTACACACCGACATATTGGCAGGTCAAGTTGGATCCACCCTAGCCTGGTGAAACCACCCTGATCGCTGCATTCACTATTCTGTAATATGTGAAGTGAAATAGAATGGTGAATGCAGCAATCACGTTGGTCCTACCAGGCTAGATCCACAGATTATGTATTTACCACACTGTCTGGTCTGTACGAGTTTGACTGGGAATATTTCAGCCTGTGTAACGCCCCCGTCTTTTTTCTTACCCTTCCTCCGCTGGATGTCTACGAGTTTGACCTTCCGGTCTGCATAATGCCCCTGCAATGCCCCTTACCACCCCATTGGGTTTCTGTCTTTGAGCGGATACCTTTCGGCCTGTGTAAGGCCCCTGACACAGCGGTATCTGGGCCGATGGTGAGACTCCCTCTTGATCTACCTTGACAACGCTGTTTATTCGCTGGACTTTGACAGCCATTGAGTCCACCGTTAACTAGTTTTCCAGAAGATACATTAAACTACATGAACAAGGCTTGGAAATCCTGCCCTTGAAGAAAATCAGGTGTGTTAGCTGGGCTAAAACAGAGAAGTGCACTCCCTCTGTGGGTCCCACAGGAATGGATTAAGCAACACAGATGTAAACTGTCTGACTTCTAGAACAGTGTAATTGTAATTGTAATAACAGTCCACAAAGAATAAATGATAAAACATAACTGGTTTATTTGACTGCAATTTACCTGATAGTTACCTGATATAGTCATCTATCAAACAAGTAGACCTGAATTCAACACATATTCATTAAATAAGATTATCATGAAGACATTACGGCCAACAACAATTTATTGTTGTGTCAACAGGTGATTGTTTTTTCGCAAAATACAGCCAAGAACAAAACCAAGATGATAAAACAGTGATAGCCATGTTAATTTTCCCCATTATGTAAAAGTGGACAAACATCCTGAGTATAAAATAAATAGTTTAGCATAAAGCTCTAATGAAACTAAAACAGTAAAGGCATGACTTGAGAAAATGCTCTATGGAAACCATTAAATCATGAAGCCATGCATTTAAAAGAATAGTCATTTTCAAATAACAATCAATCATGCTTTTTTAACAATCAAACATGCATTGGGTACTTTAGCAAGGTCTAGGTGGTTTCCTACATGTTCTACATCAGCCTTTCAGCAATAAAATGTCCTAGTAGTTTGCAGCATTTATTAATGAACTTTTCCACAGCATTTTAAACATTTCTTCTTCAATCCCTTATACCAAATGAGTGGACAAAGCAAAAGGTGATGAATAAATAAAACAAAACATACAACTTCACAGCATGAAACATCCTTCCTTTATGCTGCCATTGACTGTCAATAAAAACAGGCATAATTCAATCGTTTCTATTACGGTTAGAAAATGACTGTAAAACGGTCTATCATTGCAAGCTCAAACTCCAACATTACAAGGCTGTGAGTGCAGGTCAGTGTCACAGTGGTCACGGACAGTTTAGTTTCCTCCTAAATTCACCAACTAAGCCCTGAAGTCATTCAGGGAAACATTTGGGAAGATACATTGTGTGGCTTATTGTCTGTAACAATAATAAAGCGATTATATTTTTAGAAAAACTACCAAAATCATGCAACTATCATTTTGAACAAACAAGTGCTCTTGATGCGAGTGCTGGTGTTGTGGGTGGGAGATTAGGCACTGGCATCTTGCTTTAGGCGTTGACTACGGGCTTTGTAGACCTCGATTAGTAAATCTTTGACATATTGAATCTCTCGTTCCACTGACTCCGCCTTGTCCCGGAGCTCCCGGTTCTGTCCCTCCAGCCCATGAAGCTCCTCCTCCAGTATGTCCAGCTCCGCCCTCTTACGCAGTCGATACCTTTAGTTTACAAAATACCAGGATCAGCTTGCATCTACCATTGGAGCCCCCCCCCCTCCATCTTTTCCCCTTATTTTGTCGTTCTCGCACGCCCCACGGCAACTGGCAGTTGCGAACCCTGTCCTACACCCACAACATCCCATCTGTCCAAAAAACCCTACCACAAGACATTCTGTATCTTTGTAGAAGCTACCATGTCTGGGTCACTGAGTTACAGTAGGCTGGCAGTTCAATATAAGTTCTCTCTAATTATAGAGAAAGCTAACATCATGAATTTAACATAGACATGTTTTCCCACCCTCATCCCTCAAGAACTAGATTTCCGGATATGCATCTATGAACATCCAAGATAGCGGGACCTATTAGAAGAAGAGTTCAGATTTCATCTTTTATAACACACATGTGTAACTAAGCATTTCTAGTAGCACTATCACATCAGTGAAAAGCCAAAGTTATCCCATTCAAACCAGATATTAGAGTCTACAAAAAAGTTCAGTTTTTCAACTTTAAAAGATGAGTTAAAATGCACACAGATGTTTCTTTGGTCAAACAAAAAAAATGACCAAACATTCTATCCTCACTGTTTTTATTTAAACATCATAACACAAAGAAAATCACAACATTTTTCACAACATACCTGTGAGCAGCTGTTTTGTTCTGGTCTCTCTTCTTCTGCTTCCGTTCTCCGGTATGTACTTCCAGAGGGACAGCGACAAGGCCTGGTTTGAGGCAGCTCAGGGAGCATGGATCTTCCTTTAGCCTCTGTACTGCTTGCCTGTGAATGGGCGAGCCCACCATTGGCCCCTCACTCTCTCCTCTTGACAGACATTCGTAGCTTTGGTCTCCGAGGCATTCTGGGAAGAGGTAGTGGCCATGCTGGGGCTCTATACCATGTACTTGTGTAGGCTCTTCGATTTCACCGATAAAGCTATGATAAGGCTCTGTATGAGCAATGTTCGGGTGGTGGTGGTAATAGCCATCGTTTGCCTCTGGCTCTTGAGGAATAGTTCCAGAGTGTCCACCATCTTTGTTGCAATGCAAGACCTCCAGCCCCATACCGTCATAACCACTAACCTTCATACCATGCATCAACTGTCCTTCTCTCTTGGGGTGGGTATCGAATGACCCACCCATACAAAAACCTCTGGTCATCTCTTCACTGCAAAAAACGTCCTCTGTAAAACAATAACTTTCCTCTTCCTTCAACGATACACCACATTCTCTGACTTTCTTAACACTGCTAATGCTCTTCCCCACGGTTTTCAATGTAGAACAGTGGTTAACAGCCACCTCTGTGCATCCTGAGTAACTTCCTTTGGCACTCCAGGTGTCATGCTCAAGTTCCTCTCCAACTTTGTTGACACCATCTGAAACTATTTTTCGGCAAGTATTGTATGAACGATGATGATAGTTGTATGGGGCTGGTCTCGCCATTTTGGATCTTCCAACGGGACCACCACAGAAGCTCACCCGGTCGAGTTCCCCCGTTGCCAGGGTAACAACCAGTGGGCTGGTTTCTGATTGGTTGCCACTGTACGAAGCATAGGGCAACTGGTAGTAAGAATGGGCACCCATTGCTTGGGCACCTTTGTCACATTTTGGTGATTTGTCCAATTTGGTTGAAGTCGATTCAGACCGGAAGTAATCCTCAAGCTGAGCAAGCTCCTCTTGCAAAAGAGAGGTCATGACCTCCAAGTCAGAGGGCACCTTGACGTCATGTTCCAACGGTGAGGGCGGAGAAGATGAGCTAGAAGAGGATTCAGTAGTCGACTGGAACGAAGACAAATCAACTTTTTCCGTCATCCAGTCCGTCTGACCATCACCTACGAAAAATACAATTTTCGTTAAAAATATTTAATTTGAATGTCCATATTGCAGGCATAAAAATTAAATGAGGAATTAACAAAAACAGTCCTTTAATATCTGATGATAAATGTAGAAAAATCTGAAAACGAAGACGATAAATGTAGAAAAGTAAAAATATCCTTGAAAAACTAACCGATCATTTGAAAATGATTGAACGCCATCGTCTTCATTGGGAAAATATCCACTTAGCTTCACTCACTGTACGACATTAGCTCGTACTGCAGTGCGGTTCCACCTGGAATGTGGAAAAATAAAAAAGCGTATTGCAGTAACTCACCAATTATGTGCGGTCTCTCCGATAACTCCGCCCCCTTCCTTCCCCAGGATTGGCTGTCGTTAGCTTGTTGGAGAGAGGGAATAATGAGGTCGACCGTGCAAACAAGAGGAATTTTCCTGCGAAGGATCGATGCAGCCATCGTGTCTTTTATTTCGGTCCAAACGGTGAAATGCACTAAATGTGTGAGGGTTTGAGAGAAGCGTCACTATGGACAGAGTGGTGGGAACACTTGAAGACCTGTAAATGACAAAAAATACAAATGAAAACTATCAACAACTCTACTGAATTTCCACACCCAAACACCCCATTACACCCCACTGCCACACCCCCAAAACCACCACAGTCTAAAAACACCTATTCAAATAGTGCAAGTATCAGAGAGTCCAAAATTGGTTAAAGATTCCTGATAATTGCATGTTACATGCATAAAACAACATCTAAGTTTTATTGTTATGAAACTACTGAACTTTAGGAAAATAAGTTAGGAAATCTGTTTCAGGGCTATATACTGTAACACTGTCTCTATGAAAACTCACTCCCCTCATAAATGCAACTATAATATCTCAACAACATATCAAATTGTATTTGTTCTAATCCATTTCACAGTTCAGGAGAGCAGTGTCTGTAGTATAGTAAAAAACGTTCATGTTAGTTAGCCTATGTGTATAATAGATCAAATACAAAAAATATATACATTTCCTCTCATTCCAACTACTGTTATTTGTTAATGTTTTTAACATATAGCACATTTCTACATTTGAAAAATATAGTTTTACTATAGTAGTCCACTGATCAAATATGTTTCACTGGCAATTCTCACTTCTGAGCTCAGTAGGCTACTGTAAAACTGTATATTCAAAATATCTCCGTTAGACTAAAAGGTGATTACAATAACCACAACATAATTTCAGAAATGGTTAATAAAACAATTGCAATGTCAAAGATAACATATTCAACACATTATACTTCACAACTACTGTAGTATAAAGAGAACAAACAATTTCACTTACCCCATTATTTCTGGATAGTTTTTTGGAAGTGCGTTGCAAATGCAGAGCACAACGACTAGAGTGACAGTGGGGTCAATTTAATAAGCCATGTCTTCCTAAGAACACAATGACTTCACATGGACTGTTATGAAGACGAGTTGCAAACAGAAAGTTTTGGGATCCGCTACTTCTTCTGGAACTCCTAAAGCCGGACCGAATCACACAGATACAAATCAATCCGCTGTTTACATTTCACCCTTTTTATCGCGTCATATGCAAGGGGCTTTCCACCTTCTGTTATTTTCAAAGGTCATATTGAAATAAAATGGAAAGAAAACGATGTAACTTTTAATTATTTAATTGAAAAGTATATACCTACATTTCTACACCCACACTTGTGTTGCAATAACGTAATTCCCCTCTGCATCTTTGCATCATGGTATTTTTATGGATAATATTTCCGAGCTAATGTCTTGTTAGTGAATAATATGTCTCCCACAGAGAATGTCTTATAGCCTTCTGTAATAACGGCCACGGTTTATAAGGAACTATTTAGTCACACACCCGAGAGGAAGGATACAGTCTTGCAGTTGGAAGGTGTAACTTTTGTTGCAGCCTTGTTGCATCAGATACGCAGGGGATTCGCCGAATGCTGTAAGACTGTGGTCACACTATTGGTTTATCTAGACTGAACCGCTTATTGGTCTATTATGAATTGTCCAATGTTTTTATTTGTCATAGATCCAATGTTACTTTGTATACGTGTGTACAAGTAGTAAGGAGACAGAGGCCATCTACCTATTTTAGTATTTATTATTTCCTCCATAAGGCATGACTTCTTTAATAATTATAATAAGAAGGTTGCAACCTTCTAACTTTACGAATGAGCAACTTTCATTATACATGTAATGTCTTCAACCAGAGAAACACTTAATAGGCTACCAGCCACAACTTTCATTATACATGTAATGCACTTTAGTGTCTTCAACCAGAGAAACACTTAGTAGGCTACCGGCCATTAATTTCAACTCAACTAAAATTGTCAAACTTGTATAAAGAAAGGTCTTATTTCCATATTCTGTTAATAGAAATGAGTATAATAATAATTCCAAAGGGCCATATGGTTAGAAGGACAAAAGGACACACAGGAGGACAAATCGGCTTACACTTGACTTTATCTTTAACAGTTACACCACTCTCTGTCTGGAGTTGCTATGCATTTTCCTCACTGAGAAACCCAAAGCTGATTGAAGCAGCCATGTCTTCTTCCTGTTGCTATAGTAATAGGGAACACTGCCCCCCTTTTGAAAAGTGTTTTTTTCGACATGTCTGTTGCCAAGGGTTTAAAATAATCCCCTTACCTCTGTGCTTACAATGTTCTTGTTATTGCACTCGTTGCAGCTTTTGTGCATATTTAACCTCTCAATTCTTTGCATTTGTAATATGCGTGTCATGAAGTTCATGAAAATGTCCTGCAGTCGTCTGACCCTCTCTACATATATCCTTTCTCGATGTGTGTAACCTAACCTGCAACCTCTAGTCTATACAGTGGGGCAAAAAAGTATTTAGTCAGCCACCAATTGTGCAAGTTCTCCCACTTAAAAAGATGAGAGAGGCCTGTAATTTTCCTCATAGGTACACTTCAACTATGACAGACAAAATGAGAAAAAAAATCTAGAAAATCACATTGCAGGATTTTTAATTCATTTATTTGCAAATTATGGTGGAAAATAATATATATCTAATATATGTAGTGTATTCGGAAAGTATTTAGACCCATTGACTTTTTCCACATTTTGTTATGTTACAGCCTTATTCTAAAATGTATTAAATTAATGTTTTCCTCATCAATATCAATCTGCACACAATACCCCATAATGACAAAGCGAAAACAGGTTTTTAGCTTAGGTGCATCCTGTTTCCATTGATCATCCTTTCTACAACTTGATTGGGGTCCACCTGTTGTAAATGAATTTGATTGGACATGATTTGGAAAGGTACACACCTGTCTATATAAGGTCCCACAGTTGACAGTGCATGTCAGAGCAAAAACCAAGCCATGAGGTCGAAGGAATTCACTGTAGAGCTCCGAGAGAGGATTGTGTCGAGGCACAGATCTGGGGAAGGGTACCAAAAGATTTCTGCAGCATTGAAGGACCCAATGAACCCAGTGGCCTCGATCATTCTTATATGGAAGAAGTTTGAAATCACCAAGACTCTTCCTAGAGCTGGCCGCCCGGCCAAACTGAGCAATCGGGGGAGAAGGGCCTTGGTCTGGGAGGTGATCAAGAACCCAATGGTCACTCTGACAGAGTTCCTTTGTGGAGATGGGAGAACCTTCCAGAAGGACAACCATCTCTGCATCACCCCACAATCAGGCCTTTATGGTAGAGTGGCCAGACGGAATTCACTCCTCAGTAAAAGGCACATGGAGTTTGCCAAAAAGCACCTAAAGGACTATTAGACCATGAGAAACAAGATTCTCTGGTCTGGTGAAACCAAGATTGAACTCTTTGGCCTGAATGCCAAGCGTCACGTCTGGAGGAAACCAGGCACCGCTAATCACCTGGCCAATACCATCCCTATAGTGACACATGGTGCTGGCCGCATCATGCGGTGGGGATGTTTTTCAGCGGCAGGGACTGGGAGACTAGTCAGGATCGAGGGATAGATGAATGATTTTCTTCATTTTCTTTGTACATTTAATTTATTGAAAATCATACAAATCATATTTTCTGCTGCAAAAGCATTGCCCTTATTTGAGCATTATTGCCTGTCGTCATTCTGCAGCTACTGTACAAGAAGCTCTGAGAGATCTGACCCTGCAGCATATAGAGAAACGCTTTCAAAGGAAGGCTTGCACTTCGCAAGTATGGCACATTGGTAACAGTTACAGCATAGTTTCATCACCAGCTCCCTGCAAATCCTGCTTACATTAACTTTTCACAGGGATTGGTAACATGGGAAGCAACACAGGTTACTGCCAATGCAGAGACACTTTTGATACCTTTAATCCACCCTCCCTCCCACATTACTTGTGTTTAAGATGTTATTGTAGTGATTAAAACCTGTACTATAATAAACAACATAATTGCTTCCTTTACTTTCTGTATGTATATTTTGTCATCCTTTACTGAAATGAATTTGTATAAAATAATCCTGAAAAATTAAATCAGAGGCAAATATACAAAGATATGATCTTTAATTTGATGACACCTTCTTCTTAAAAGTAAATCATCCCTGAGGAAGCTTGGTAGAAATAGGGAGAAAGAGGGAGTGTCATCCTGTCATCTTATCATGCGGATAGTGTGCTGCATTGTCAAATGTGGTCCAATCACGAGCTGGAACTAACAACTTTTGTAAGTCTGTATGACATTGAGAATAATAAAGAATCTCTGTGTTGAATTAATACAAATGCTCATACGAAAATACTTTGAATCATATTGACCTTGAGTCTGAATATCAATTTACCATAACATATTTTACCCTTGTTCACTGGGCCAAAAGCATCACTTTAGGATATCGTATTTTCAATTGGTTTAACAGTATTTCATACATGCTGAGTTTATATCCTGTACACAAAAGGTGAATGATGGTGGGGGAACAAAGTGCAGTGTTCTGGAAAGTCTGGTTTAATATGCTTTAGGATATGGGTTGAACTTGAGCAGGACGAGTGATTTAGAGGCGAAATAATTTTTTTTAGCATGTATTTTAAGACAAGGCTTCTTAGGTTCTCATTACATTTCATTTTCAGTTGTCATTTAATTTCATTAATCATACCTGTGACACTTTGTTCATCTTCATCTTAAGCTCTCACACAGTCACCTCCAGTCAGTAACTGATCGTGGCTCAGATTGGGGAGGTAGCTAGTATCCAATGCCCCACAGCCCTGACTATGAGCTGACCAGGACCAGGAGAGCTGAAGCAGCAGACCACAAAATAACTGTAAGTCGCTCTGGATAAGAGCATCTCCTAAATTACTAAAATGTCAAATGGAAATCTAAACTATTTTTTCCAGGGCCCATAGACTCTGGTCAAAAGTCATGCATTATTTAGTGAATAGGGTACAATTTGGGATGCACCTACTGTATTGTCTGTCACGTAAAAAAATGACAAGCATGTCTGTGAGAGCCAAGACAACTAATACATCAACAGGACCTGGGTGGAAGACGGTAAGATGAGGGAAGAGGGAGACACTATCCTCTACCTTCACAACACCAGCCTCTGGGATGACAACAGTATTAATGCTTCGTTGTTATGGAGCCTTATTAAAATAAGTCACTATGGAAAGATCACTGAAGAAGAGCTAAGAAACGAACAAATCCTAGACAGTAGTATTTCAAAGGGAGGACATAAGGGTTACAGTTATATGTACAGATAATGTTACTGGATTACTGAATCTTATTTGAGTGCTGCATAACAATATGGGTTGGAATAGAGAGCGATCCAGTGATTTCAAACCATTGTAGTTTCATCACAGAATGCAGAAGAATAATAAGCCTTGTCTTTGATCTTAGAGCCAAAGGGAACAAGTGTTTTACAGTGTTCAAATAATGTTCTTATCTCTCCCTCAGCACCTTACTTACTCCCACCCGACAGTCTATTGTGAATCTCACCCTGAGAATATTTATGGAGTGCTAGTCCACCAGGGGTTATCCTGAGGGATTATAGATACTGGATACTGGATAGGAAACTGAAAGTGGGTAGGACACAGCAACAGGGACGCTCCTGAACAGCAGTACTGCCATGATCAGTCGCTCCTCCCATGACAACAGGGGCCTTTTGAACCTCAGCAGCAGTCTGAGTCTATAGGGAACTAACAGGCAGCAGCAGCCAGCTGCTCTCCTGTGTCATCCACAACCACAGGCTTAATCAGTCCCTCATCAACAGGCCAGACACGACAAAGCTCCCCAGTACCCTCACACAGGTGCCTCCGTACGGCTTCTGTATACTAAAATGAGATGATGTGTGCTCCGATGAACATTCCGGTGTCAAAATGTGTCAATGGGCATTTGTTTTTGTTACTCTGATCTTTAACATTTTGATGAAGATGTAGCAGATTTAACTCAATACAGTTGAGTTGTAAGATCAGGATCACTTCAGAAGGAGCATCGAGAAAAATATAGAGTAGACTTGTCTTAGCCTCATGAGTTGATTCAGATACTACAATACAATGCCCATGAATTAGATATTGATCAGTATTAGATATTGACCAGAAATAACTATTATTCCGAATTACATCGTTTAAATATATTCATCTATCAAGTACGCAATGATTACTCAAAATGAGCCCATCCCAAAAATGCCAGGGGTTCTTGATATGCTACTGTGCTTGAGTCTGCTGCCCTCTTCTGTTACTTGGTGTAGATGACTGTGAAACTGACACAACTTCATTACATTCAGGAGATCCTCGAGTACCACTTCTCTCGCTATTGTTTTGTTGAGAAGGAACAAATGATTGTCCAGCAACAACAATTAAGAGCACACATACATCACACACATGCTGACTCTTGTCTGTGTATGTATGTGCGCGTGTGTGTGTGTGTGTGCTCTTAATTGTTGTTGCTGTACAATAATTTGCGTGTGTTTGTTTGTGTGGCGCATGTGTGCGTGTGCGCGTGTGTACGTACAGTGCATTCGGAAAGTATTCAGACCCCTTAACATTTTCCACACTTTGTTACGTTACAGCCTTATTCTAAAATGGATATAATAAAATAAATTGTCAGCAATCTACACATAAATACCCCATAATGACAAAGTGAAAACGGGTTTTTAGAAATGCTTGCAAATGTATTATAAATAAAAAACAGAAATACCTTATTTACATAACTATTCAGAACCTTTGCTGTGAGACTCAAATTTGAGCTCAGGTGCATCTTGTTTCCATTGATCATCCTTCAGATTTTTCTACAACTGGATTATAGTCCACCTGTGGTAAATTGATTTGATTGGACATGATTTGGAAAGGTACACACCAGTTGACAGTTCATGTCAGAGCAAAAACCAAGCCATGAGGTCGAAGGAATTGTCCAAGCTCCGAGACAGGATTGTGTTGAGGCACAGATCTGGGGAAGGGAACCAAAACAAGAACCCGATGGTTACTCTGAAAGAGCTCTAGAGTTCCTCTGTGGAGATGGGAGAACCTTCCAGAAGGACAACCATCTCTGCAGCGCTCCACCAATCAGGCCTTTATGGTAGAGTGGCAAGACGGAAGACACTCCTCAGTAAAAGGTACACGACAGCCCGCTTGGAGTTTGCCAAAAGGCACCTAAAAGACTCTCAGACCATGAGAAACAAGATTCTCTGGTCTGATGAAAACAAGATTGAACTCTTTGGCCTGAATGCCAAGCGTCACGTGTGGAGGGAAACAGGCAACGTTCATCACCTGACCAATACCATCCCTAAGGTGACGCATGGTGGTGGCAGCATCATGCTGTGGGGATGTTTTTCAGCAGCAGGGACTGGGAGACTAGTCAGGATCGAGGAAAAGATGAACGGAGCAAAGTACAGAGAGATCCTTGATGAAAACCTGCTCCAGAGCGCTCGGGAGCTCAGACTGGTACAAAGGTTTACCTTCCAACAGGACATTTACCCTAAGCACACAGCCAAGACAATGCAGGAGTGGCTTGGGGACAAGTCTCTGAATGTTTTTTTGGCCCAGCCAGAGCCCAGACTTGAACCTGATCAAACATCTCTGGAGAGACCTGAAAATAGCTGTGCAGCTCCCCATCCAACCTGACAGAGCTTGAGAGGATCTGTAGAGAAGAATGGGAGGAACTCTCCAAATACAGTTTTGCGAAGCATGTAGCATCATCAAATCAAATCAAATGTATTTATATAGCCCTTCTTACATCAGCTGATATCTCAAAGTGCTGTACAGAAACCCAGCCTAAAACCCCAAACAGCAGGCAATGCAGGTGTAGAAGCACGGTGGCTAGGAAAAACTCCCTAGAAAGGCCAAAACCTAGGAAGAACCCTAGAGAGGAACCAGGCTATGAGGTGTGGCCAGTCCTCTTCTGGCTGTGCCGGGTGGAGATTATAACAGAACATGGCCAAGATGTTCAAATGTTCATAAATTACCAGCATGGTCAAATAATTACAATCACAGTAGTTGTCTAGGGTGCAGCAAGTCAGCACCTCAGGAGTAAATGTGAGTTGGCTTTTCATAACCGTTCATTAAGAGTATCTCTACCGCTCCTGCGGTCTCTAGAGAGTTGAAAACAGCAGGTCTGGGACAGGTAGCACGTCCGGTGAACAGGTCAGGGTTCCATAGCCGCAGGCAGAACAGTTGAAACTGGAGCAGCAGCACGGCCAGGTGAACTGGGGACAGCAAGGAGTCATCATGCCAGGTAGTCCTGAGGCATGGTCCTAGGGCTCAGGTCCTCCGAGAGAGAGAAAGAAAGTTATCATTGTGTCAAGAGATATAGTACTAAAACACTTGAGTGTCTCTCTTGATCCTAGGTCCTGGCCGAGTTGTGCAGACTCAGGACAGCTGAGCTTTGGAGTAATACGCAGATTTAAAGAGGAGTCTGTAATTTGCTTTCTAATGATCATGATCTTTTCCTCAAAGAAGTTCATGAATTTATTACTGCTGAAGTGAAAGCCATCCTCACTTGGGGAATGCTGCTTTTTAGTTAGCTTTGCGACAGTATCAAAAATACATTTTGGATTGTTCTTATTTTCCTCAATTAAGTTGGAAAAATAGGATGATCGTGCAGCAGTGAGGGCTCTTCGATACTGCACGGTACTGTCTTTCCAAGCTAGTCGGAAGACTTCCAGTTTGGTATGGCGCCATTTCCGTTCCAATTTTCTGGAAGCTTGCTTCAGAGCTCGGGTATTTTCTGTATACCAGGAAGCTAGTTTCTTATGACAAATGTTTTTAGTTTTTAGGGGTGCAACTGCAAATAGGGTATTGCGCAAGGTTAAATTGAGTTCCTCAGTTAGGTGGTTAACTGATTTTTGTCCTCTGACGTCCTTGGGTAGGCAGAAGGAGTCTGGAAGGGCATCAAGGAATCTTTGTGTTGTCTGAGAATTTATAGCACGACTTTTGATGCTCCTTGGTTGGGGTCTGAGCAGATTATTTGTTGCGATTGCAAACGTAATAAAATGGTGTTCCGATAGTCCAGGATTATGAGGAAAAACATTAAGATCTACAACATTTATTCCATGGGACAAAACTAGGTCCAGAGTATGACTGTGGCAGTGAGTAGGTCCAGAGACATGTTGGAATAAACCCACTGAGTCGATGATGGCTCCGAAAGCTCCGAAAGCCTTTTGGCTCCGAAAGCCCCAAGAAGACTTAAGGCCGTAATCCATAGGCGGAAATCCCAGGGGGGACGGGGGGGACACGACCCCCCCATCTTGGGAAAAATATGATTTGTCCCCCCCAATATATCACTGTAAACATAACTATGTAATTTCAATAATATTAATAATACGCAATGAAAGCACTTGTGCTGATTATAGACACTTAATAGCGCGTTTTTAAGTTTCAAAAGATTGCGACCTCCCCCTCCCTTTGCCTCACGATGGTTTGATCCACTGCCAGTTCTTTAGCTGGCAAGGTAATAGAGGGTTCGTATCTACTGTCCGAAAGGCACATGTACGTAACTGACCTGAGGTAATCCAGTCAATCCATAGCAGGTCCATAGCAATGTTATTTATTTATTTTATGTTGGCAGGGTTCACACACTAGCTGAATTTGCAGAGCTAGCGCGCAAACTAAAGCAAACATTAACTATCAAGCTAGTTAGTACCTATTCCATTTATGTGGCGTCGTCAAAGATGGAATCTTTGCTATCGTCAGTTTATTCCAAGATCAGCATGCAGCTGTAGTGCTTCGACGTCCCTGTGATAAGGTTAGCGACAAACTGAAGTCCAAATTGAACAGAACAGAACTACACTCTCTTCTACCATTGTCTTAAATATATATAATGGTCTCATTGCAAAAGATAAATTGTCGCTAGTGAACTTTTTTTATTTTATTTTATTTCACCTTTATTTAACCAGGTAGCAAAGATTATAGCAAACACACAGAAACGGAATTGGTGCTCGCTAGCTTTACAAATTCAGCTATTGTTGGAAGCCAGCCAATATGAAACAAACTATGTTAAAATTACAAAAGGTTGCAGCATGTGTTGTGTAAATGTGTGTGTGTGCAGCTAGGCCAGCCAGCCAGGTAGAAAAATGGCAGAAAAAAGTAAGAAGACGGACATCAGAGTATTTGTCAGTACACCAAAACGCATAGTAAGAACTCTAGTAGCCTAATATCTCAAAGACTAGTTGATAAAATGTTCATAAGAAAGAAGTGAAATGCTAATGGAAATGTTTCACAATGATGTCATTAGGCAGAGCAGGCAACAGATGGGACACAGACAGCAGAGCTGGGGACAGATATGCAAGGACAGATTGGCAGAGACAGGGAGTCTCAGGTAAGTTTGTTGAGTCTTTGTTTGGCAACATTATGAAAGGTTCTCAATTTTTTTGACTTGTAAAATAGGGACATAATTGAAAAATGCCATGGATACCCCCACTCTCAACTTAAACTGGTGACTAAACTAAGATTTGTTTACGGCAATGGTATTGCTGTTGTGATTAATTGTGTAGTTTTGGGTACCGGTAGTTAGGAGTACGGCAAACACCTTATTTATTTTCTTGGAGACAGACTGTGAGTCAGTTAGGGTGGTGAAAGGGAAAGAGCCAGGGAGAGAGACTTCAGAGGACAGTGTCACAGCCACGGCAGGACCAAGTGTCACCCTTGTTGCCAGCAGCACCAGTATAGGGGACAGTGGCACAGCATTGTCCAGTTACCACAGTGATGGCACAAAACCATATCAGCCACACCCACAATTTATAGAACCGCAAACTCTTGCCAACAGAGTGTTGACGTTTCAAGAGAGATGGTTTCGCGATTTCCCCTGGCTACATTATTATCAATCAATAAAAGGAGTGTTGTGTTTTCACTGTAGCCAAGGGTTTTCAAGCCAGACATCTTTTGGCCAAAGAGCAGATGCTGCCTTCATTAGTGCAGGATTTAGGAACTGGAGAAAAGGCATTGAAAAATTCACAGCACATCAAAACTGCCAAACCCACCGCCACTTTGTAATTGTAACAGCACACCAGCTAAATCCAATCAGTGTCCAGTTATCCAGCTCGTGGGGTAAACAGTAGGATGACGCAAGGCATTGCTTGATGAAAATTGTTAGTTCGGTGCGGCATGTAGTAAGACAGGGACAAGCCTTTAGAGGCCACACGGATGACAGTGGGAATTTATACCAGATTTTGAAACTTAGGGCAGAAGAGGATTTTACTGAAGTGGTTAACAGAGCGTACCACAATGTACACAGGCCCCAAAGCACGGAATGAAATTCTGAACATCATGGCCAATAGTCATTTGAGGCATTGCAGCTGAGATTAGGTCTCTTCCGATTGTACAATTTTCATTAATTGTTGATGGTACTCAAGATGTCTCTGGTGCTGAACAGGAGAGTGTTTGTCTGCGTTATGTTGACCATGACCTTGTCCCTCACGAGGAGTTTATTGGGCTATACAGGGTGTCGGAGACAACAGGCGAGGGCATTGCGAAAGTGGCAACTGATGTGTTGTTGAGGAAACCCGCAAACATATGCTCGGTTCTTTTGTTCAGTAGTGTGTATAGCAGTGGTTCTCAACCTTTTTGGGGTACTGGAACCCCTGCATATTTTGAGGCAAGGCAAGGCAGGCAAGGTTTTGAGCAGTCCTCAGGGACCTCCACCCCCTCTATATTATATGTAAACTTACTGGAAACCTTGTGGTACTGACTACATTCATTACACTTTTTTATTTCATGGACCCCTTGCAATTAGTCCATGGACCCCTGTTTGAGAACCCCTGGTGTAATTGATATTTGTTCTTTTGTTTAGTAGTTTTCAGTACACTTAAAATTATTTATTTCATGTTATTTTATTTAAAAGTGCATAGTTTGTGCGACATAGTTGTCCATAGCTGCTGTTTGAAGAGTTGAGACACTGACTGAAGGATATTTTGTTTGATTTGTTTGGGTTTTTCATTGAAGTAGTTATCTTGCTTTTAGAACTGTACTTATTTTAAGCTTTTTGTTCTTGCAAAGATATTGTAGTAGACTCAGGCCAGGTGCACATATTTAATGACTATATAAATGTATCAGAAAAAGTCAAATTAAAAGGTCAATTCAATACGGAGACCAACTTTGTGATGGGTCTCAATGGAGATTCTTTTAGATGTGATCACACCATGTTCATTGTATTTATGAAAACTACACCCATACAGTGTACAGTACCATTGTCACCTACTGACCTTTCTTGATATTGCTGGTTGTAAGTACGAATACCTGCATACATACTGGACTGGTAAGGAGCACTGCTATAACTATTATTAGTAGTAGAATTATAATGTTTTAAACATTTGAACAAGTTGGGAAAACCCTTCAGTTAACTACTGTACCTATCAATTATCCAGTTGTAGGAATTATGGTTCCTCAATATACATTTAACATATTACAACGTATGCTATGTGTTACAGCACTACTTTTGGTGTCCCCCTCAGGAATTGCTCTTGAGAAAATTTAATGTAATTGTCCCCTCCAAGGTTGATATCAGATTTTCGCCCCTGCCGTAATCACTGCCAAAGGTGCTTCAACAAAGTACTGAGTAAAGGGTCTGAATACTTATGTATATGTGATATTTAAGTTTTTTATTTTTATACATTTGCTAAAATGTCTTAAAACCTGTTTTTACTTTGTCATTATGGGGTATTGTGTGCATATTGATGAGGGAATTTAAAAAAAGATATATTTTAGAATAAGGCTGTAACGTAACAAAATGTGAAAAAAGTCAAGGGGTCTGAATACTTTTTGAATGCACTGTACAGTATGTGTGTGTGTGTGTGTGTGTGTGTGTGTGTGTGTGTGTGTGTGTGTGTGTGTGTGTGTGTGTGTGTGTGTGTGTGTGTGTGTGTGTGTGTGTGTGTGTGTGTGTGTGTGTGTGTGTGTGTGTGTGTGTGTGTGTGTGTGTGCATCTTCAATGCAGATTGTGGTGTTGTGCTTCACAAGTCTGTAGGAGCTGGGCGTCAAGCCAACAACAACTCTAAGGGTCTCAAGGTGTTCTCTTCTCCAGCCACATCAAGGGTTATTACTGGACTGGGAAATATGTACAATTCTGTAACACAATTGGTAAATGTCTTCTCACCAAAAGAAAAATCATTTGTATACTGGTTCATATTTGATACAGACAGTAGGATGTCTTGAGAAATGTTCATAGCCCTAGAACTGTGTAGTAATATCCTGTCCTATCAGACCAAGAGAATGTAGGAGCATGCAGCCTCTTCGGGAGAGGCTTTTGGATATCCATTGGTAAATTCCTCTGTTAACCTCCCAATGTCTGACTAAGTGCTTCTGTCTCTGCTTCTGTCTCTCTTATCAAACCATAAGACCACTCTAGAGTTATTACATATTCATATTATTAGTGTGCTTGCTGAAGGCAAGACCACGCAAGATTTCTTACATACTCATTAATGTGCTTGCTGAAGGCAATATCACTCTAGAGTTCTTACGTACTTATTATTGTTATATGATTTCTTTAGCCCGCTCTAGAGCATAAACAATTTAATTTTTTAATTCTATAATTGAGAGCATTTCAACTTTTTGAACAACAACAATCTTTTTTATGATCTCCAATGCATTTTAATGACAATAAAGGGAGTCATACAGTGCATTTACACTAGGAAGCGGCATCGAACGGTGAAACATCGGAAGTCATTCACTTCAATAAGCCAGAGAAGTGAGTTGGGCAGGGGGACCGTTGAGAGAGGCGAGCATGAGTGAAGGAGCTGAACAGGGTGGGACTAAAGTTGTGGAAAGCTGAACTTGATTAAAATCCTCCGCAATATGGTGATGCGAGTGACCGATCGAAGCTCACGATCGCTTCCAACCCCTACTGGATTGGCTGACAAAGGCTGTTAAATATTAGCACTACCTAGCTTGCTTGCTAGCTTGTTAGCACCCACATGAAGGCGAGGCTAGTGTGGCTAGGTTAGTGCCACTTCTATAGTGTAAATGCTCTGATAGAGTTCAAGGGTAAAAAATATGAAATTCTAGACCTATCTCCTCTTTCACTGTGTAAGCTATCAACTCCAAACCAATGTTTAGATTTTATACAGCTTTTTGATACTATATCAACTTTTTTTTATGTAACCATTTTAACATGTGTTTGATAAGAACCAAATAAAATAAAATAACATTGTATTTGTCACATGCGCCGGTGTAGACTTTACCGTGAAAATACTTGCTTTACCATGAAACGCTTGCTTACGAGCCCTTCCCAACCATGCAGAGTAAAAAAAAATGGAATAGTAACACAAGAGGAATAAAATATAATACACAAGAATGGAAGTATATATGCATGGTACCAGATCAATGTGCAGAGGAACAAGGTATTTGAGGTAGGTACAGTATGTACATGAAGGCAGGGTAAAGTGACTAGGCATCAGGATAGATAACAATAAGACCATAGGAATTGCTCGTTGGCCAATTAAGTTACAACACATCTGACTGGCTGACTTACTGCAAATTGAGAAATTATGTGACAAAACTCAACATGAAGCCAATATCAATTATTTAAAGTATGATGGAAAAAACTTTGGAGTACTTTAAATGGAATTATGGGCATAAAGACAAAATTCAACTCCATCTTTCATCGAATCAGATGGCTTATTCATCACAAAACCATTTAACGTTGCCAATTATTTTAATGATGACTTCATTGGCAAAGTGGGCAAACTTAGGCAGGAAATGCCCACAATGAACAGTGAGCCATCGTATTCATACATAAAAAAAACTAATAATGAAAGAAAAGCATTGCAAGTTTGAATTTTGTAAAGTTAGTGTGGGAGAGGTGGGAAAATTATTGTTATCGATTAATAATGACAAACCTCCTGGCATTGACAACTTAGATGGAGAGCTACTGACGATGGTAGCTGACTCCATAGCCACTCCTATCTGTCATTTCTTTAACCAGAGCCTAGAGGAAAGTCTTTGTTCTCAGGCCTGGAGGGAAGCCAAAGTAATTCCGCTACCCAAGAGTGGTAAAGAGGCTGTTACTGGTTCTAACAGTAAGCTTGCTGCCAGCTCTTAGCAAACTGTTGGGAAAAATTGTGTTTGACCAAATACAATGCTATTTCTCTGTAAACAAATTAACAACAGACTTCCAGCATTCTTATAGAGAAGAGCACTCAACATGTACTGGACTGACACAAATGACTGATGATTGGTTGAAATAAATTGATAATAAGAAGATTGTGGGAGCAGTACTGATAGATTTCATTGCAGCCTTTGATATAGTGATGGAACATTTTATGTTGGTGATTTTCTATTTAGACATTTCTGCGTTCTATGTTTGTGCTTTTCTAATAACTGTTCATGCAAGTGGTTGATTGAACAAACCCTCACTATCAGTATCTGCAATTTGGCAGTATGTCCAGACCCTTGTTTTGAGAACGACATATATCTCAGTTTCAAGGTCTCAGCTTAGAGAAGAAGCCTCGTGAGGTATTGGTCTGTCACATGCATGACCCAGTATTGGTTGGTCACATGAATGAAGCAAACGTTAATTTTGAATTAATTATGAATAAGCCAAAATATTGACTTGGCTGCGTTATTTAAAACCTCTTAGGGATCCCTAAGCGTGAATCCCGCTCGAATCCCGTTAGCGGGATCGATTTGACAACATCCAGTGAAATTGTAGGGCGCCAAATTCAAACTACAGAAATATCAATATTCAACCTTCACGAAAATATAAGTGTAATACATCAAAATAAAGCTTAACTTCTTGTTAATCCAGCCACTGTGTCAGATTTCAAAAAAGCTTTACGGCGAAAGCAAACCATGCGATTATCTGAGGACAACACCCCACATACAAACACATGAAAAAAAAATTCAACCAGGCAGGTGCGACACAAAAGTCAGAAATAGCCATATAATAAATGCCATACCTTTGAAGATCTTCTTCTTTTTGCAATCTCAAATGTCTCAGTGACACAATGAATGGTCGTTTTGTTTGATAAATTCCTTCTTTATAACCCCAAAATGTTAATTTATTTGGCGCGTTTGATTCAGAAATACACCGGTTCCAACATTACTACAAAGTATTTAATAAGTTACCTGTAAACTTGGTCCAAACATTTCAAACAACGTTCCTAATCCAACCTCAGGTATCCTAAAATGTAAATAAATGATAACATTTTAGACGGAATAAACTGTTTCTAATACCGGATAAAAACAACGTGAAGCGCCCTCCAGTTCACGCGCAACAAAAGACTAAAGCCCTTCAGAGTGACACCTACAAAGAACAGCCCTACTTCTTCATTTCTCAAAAGAAAAACATCGAACAATTTCTAAAGACTTTTGACATCTAGTGGTAGCCATAGGAACTGCAATCTGGGCCCTAATAAATCAGGTCTCTCATAGAAAACCATTGGAAAACACAGTGACCTCAATTTTTTCCTCCCCTGGATGGATTGTGCTCGGGGTTTCGCCTGCCAAATCAGTTCTGTTATACTCGTAGGCATTATTCTAACAGTTTTAGAAACTTCAGAGTGTTTTCTATCCAAATCTACTAATTATATGCATATCCTAACTTCTGGGCCTGAGTAGCAGGCAGTTTACTTTGGGCACAATTTTCATCCGGACGTGAAAATACTGCCCCCTATCCCAGAGAGGATAACCTTTACAGGATCGGTGTCCCCCCCCCGCAGGACAATTGAGCTAACGTGCGCTAATGTGATTAGCATGAGGTTGTAAGTAACAAGAACATTTCCCAGAACATAGACATATTTGACATGGGCAGAAAGCTTAAATTCTTGTTAATCTAACTGCACTGTCCAATTTACAGTAGCTATTACAGTGAAAGAATATCATGCTATTGTTTGAGGAGAGTGCACAGTTATGAACTTGAACATTTATTAATAAACCAATTAGGCACATTTGGGCAGACTTGAAACAACATTTTGAACAGAAATGCAATGGTTCATTGGATCAGTCTAAAACGTTGCACATACACTGCTGCCATCTAGTGGCCAAAATCTAAATTGCGCTTAAACTGGAATAATATACTGTGGCCTTTCTCTTGCATTTAATATATCATGAGAAGAAAAAAAAATCATGTTTTTTTGTTTGTATTATCTTTTACCAGATCTAATGTGTTATATTCTCCTACATTCATTTCACATTTCCACAAACTTCAAAGTGTTTCCTTTCAAATGGTATCAGGAATATGCATATCCTTGCTTCAGGTCCTGAGCTACAGACAGTTAGATTTAGGTATGTCATCTTAGGCAAAATTTGAAAAAAAGGGTCATTATTCATCCTCCACCAAACTTTACAGTTGGCACTATGCATTCGGGCAGGTAGCATTCTCCTGGCAACCTACAAACCCAGATTTGTCTGTTGGACTGCCAGATAGTGAAGCGTGATTCATCACTCCAGTCCAATGGCGACAAGCTTTACACCACTCCAGCCGATGCTTGGCATCGCGCATGGTGATCTTAGGCTTGTGTGTGGCTAATCAGCCAAGGAAACCCATTTCATAAAGCTCCCGACGATCAGCTATTGTTCTGACGTTGCTTCCATAGTCAGTTTGGAACTCGGTAGTGAGTGTTGCAACTGTGGAAAGACAATTTGTACGTTCTCCGCTATTCAGCACTCGGTGGTTCCATTCTGTGAGCTTGTGTGACCTACCACTTCGTGGCTGAGCCGTTGTTGCTCCTAGACGTTTCCACTTCACCATTACAGAACTTACAGTTGACCGGGGAAGCTCTAGCAAGGCAGAAATTTGACAAACTGACATGTTGGAAAGGTGGCATCCCATGATGGTGCCATGGTGAAAATCACTGAGCTCCTCAGTAAGGCCAGTCTACTGCCAATGTTTTCCTATGGAGATTGCATGGTTGTGTGCTCAATGTTATACAACTGTCAGCAACGGGTGAATATGAAATTGCAGAACCCACTAATTTGAATGGGTGTCCATATACTTTTGTATAAATAATGTATTTGGTTGAATAAGTAATAAAAAGATAGGAGTCAAAATTATTGGCTCCCCTGTTTTCAAAACTCTAGCACCATCCACTTGTGAGGATAACGACACAGTTCAATAGGGCGCAGAAAGGAGAGGGTTGAGAAAATTCCTTGGTGCATAGTAGTAAAACACTGCCATCTAAAGGATTTTAATAAGCAATCTACAGATATCCTGTCTCCAAGGAAATAAAGGCTGGGGTCTGAGTGAATCTCAATTGTATTGATTGTACTCCTTTCCGGCTAACAATGCGTTTAGCCTACTAAACTACCTCATTACTTGAGTTCTACTATGGTGTTTTTGTAAGTGTACATTTGTAAGTGTTATTTGTTTTACTTACATAATTGTTTCAATCCTTTTGCACCCTCTGCTGTTGGTGATACAGTATAGCATGCCTTACAGTTACTGTATCGCAGTGTGGTATATTATGGTAGTTAGTCCATATCTACACTAGGTGGCAGTAGTGTATTGGAATGTAGCATAATAGGAGGGGGAACACCAATTCATACATTTTTATTTTATTGAATAAGGTACTGAATTTAGAAGACCAAACCACAGTATTATAACATACTTTGCCAGACAGGAAAATCCTGAAGAAGTAGAAAAGAAATGGTTCAGTTTATGCTACTGTTTCACCTGATATACAGTATAATAAGAACAACTTCCAATGATATAGTTTAGGGATGGGCACCGTTGATAGGGGTGGGGGGGGACACAAAAAATCTGAACTCATCATGAGGAGCTCCAGTGGCTCACGGGTCTGTGTACCCACATCCATACCTACACATGCAGTCAGAGCCAGTCCTACCCTTTTGGGGGCCCTTGGTGTTATGTGGGGTTATGTTTTCCATTCATAATACAACCTACTATGCAGGAATTTCAATAGGGCACTGCATGTGTAACCTATTAACTGTACTCAGACCATTTAGTCGGTACTCCAATAGGAATGCAGAATTATCATCCCATCACTCTAGCAAACTTCCCCAGAATACTGTTTATGAATGTAAACCGTTAAACTGGTTTGTTGAGTGTAGGGAAAATGAACAAGACATATTTTAGCACATATAGTACCACTACTCATCCCAAACTTGCTGAAAGTTCTCCTTGAAACAACAAATTCAGATTTACAGTTTGCGTGCCTTGAACAAATATTTACATAAGCGTTTGTCTCGCATTAGCAGGTATATGAATCACGTTTCATTGATACTTGGAGCACCATGAATGTGTTGGTTGGGTATTGGAAGAGTGACTTTCTATAGGAACTATGAGACATGCCTCTACATGCTCTGTTGGGGCTGTAATTCATCTTTAGATTTGTTTCAATAGATAATGCCAATATGCTTTCATTGAGGATCACTTTTCTAAAGATGTTCGTCATTGAGTTATCCCTCACAGAAAAACGACATGATTTCACATGTGTGAATGTGTTTTAGGAACACTTCAAACAAAGGACAAACAGTGTTTTCAAATGACAGATTTGACACACATGATTGCGTTGTATTTACAGTCATTTTTATTCAACATCTCATCACCTGGGATTTGACCTCGTAACCTCTTGGTTCACAGCATTCCGATATTTCTGTTGCGCCACCACATCTGCAGGGTTGGGGAGTAACGGATTACATGTAACAGATCCGTTACATGTAAGGGATTGCAAAAACACGTTAAATGTAATCCGTTATGTTACCAGAAAAAAATATTGTAATCAGATTACAGATATTTTAGAAAAACTAGACAATTACTTTTAAATTCAGAAAGGATGTTTGCGGCAAAAAATCTTTGACACTTCTCTGTTTTCTCAATGACATTCAAATCAGCATTGAAAAAAGGCGCAAGTTTAAGTTTGTTCCACCTGAACGAGTCTGACCACAAGTCAGAGATCACTATGATGACACACCAAATGTGTTTGATGGATCACAGGAAAAGAGCAGGAATAGTCTTTTGTAGGCTACAGTCCAAGCTTTGTCCTCCAATGGTGCGACTGCTGTCGGCATCCTAAGATTATCCAACTTGAATAAACCCTTGGAGGTAAATTTGACAGCAGGGGTGTAGTCTGAAGCGATACGGATATCACTTATTATTGATATCTACAAAGCTCATTGATGTGAATCACACTGCAGCTCTCTCATTTAGCTATTTGCGCCTTACGGATTGTGGTTGTTGTAGATGTCTGTTCACAAATCTAAATGTGTATTTGAACCCAATGATGGTTGAATTCAAGAAGTTTAAACTGCCTATCAATCATTGTTTTTGAAACCAGTGGACAGCCAGGGAAAAATGCGCTCTTGTAACAGCTACATAGTGCCGATCCCAGCCTGTGGAATAAAAGTGTGGCTTTTATTGCTCAATCTAATTCATGCTGATAAAATAAATAAATCCATAGGTCTAATGGACACATGCTCAAATTCGCACACTTTTGACAGACTTAAAGGGGCAGTCTGTAGTTGTATATATATATGCACTGATTCTTGAAGAATATAATTTATAAATGTCTCATGAGCTTAGTTCAACTGTCACACTCCATGAGAACCCAAAATATAAGTTTGTTTTCTCCAATGTTTGTAATAGCCTTATAACATGGTTAAAACAATCATTTTGATGTCATGGATGGTCAGTCCTTGCATCCTATTAATCTGAGAGTGGTTACATTTCTCCAGGCCCAGAACAGAGGCGGGGCAACCATTTTATAATTGTTTTATCTGTGGATTTGCCCTATAAACAGCTGCATATTAGCAAGATATCAAACTGTCACCAACAAACAGGTAAACAATAGCAATAGGCCTATAGCAAATGCAGCATATGGCATTCATTTCTGACATGTAAATAGCACTTTTCAGTAGTGCTCAATTCTGGGGACATTGCCCTGTGTAGGGTGTCGTCTTTCGGGTGGGACGTTCAACGGGTGTCCTGACTCTCTGTGGTCACTAAAGATCCCATGGCACTTATCGTAAGAGTAGGGGTGTTAACCCCGGTGTCCTGGCTAAATTCCCAATCGTCCCTCATACCATCATGGCCACCTAATCATCCCCAGTTTACAATTGGCTCATTAATCTCCCCTCCTCTTCCCTGTAACTATTCCCCAGGTCGTTGCTGTAAATGAGAATGTGTTCTGAGTCAACTTACCTGGTAAAATAAGGGTTACATAAAATAAATATAAGGTATGAAGGTAAGACCCAGATGCAGACCGCGTCGAATAAACAATAGTTTAATATTCCAACAGGGGCAGGCAATAGACAGATCAAGGCAGGCAGAAGTCAGAGGTGGGGCAACGGTTCCGGGTAGCAAGCAGGCTCAGGGTAAGGCAGAGGTTGGTAATTCAGAGGAGGGCAAAGGTACAGGTCGGCAGGCAGGCTCAGGGTCAGGGGCAGGCAGAGTGGTCAGGCAGGTGGGCTCGGAGTCAGGGCACGCAATGGTCAAAACCTAAAATCCCTATGATTTTAAAAACAGCAGGTTTTGGCCTCTTGTATGTTAATGACAGAAGTCTTTTTCCAAAAATAGATATGATTAGAATATGGGCCAAAATGACAAATGCAGACGTAATGGTTTTATCAGAAACCTGGCTAAAGAAGTCTGTGTCAAATAACTAGATTTCTATTGATGGGTACATTGTTTTTAGAACGGATCGGATGAGTAAAGGAGGAGGGGATGCAATTTATGTGAAATCCGAGTTTAACACCTTTGAAATTCTCTCGATTACCAAAGCCAAACATTTTGACTTGCGGGTTTTTTTATTTATTTTTTTAACCGTTATTTTACCAGGTAAGTTGACTGAGAACACGTTCTCATTTGCAGCAACGACCTGGGGAATAGTTACAGGGGAGAGGAGGGGGATGAATGAGCCAATTGTAAACTGGGGATTATTAGGTGACCATGATGGTTTGAGGGCCAGATTGGGAATTTAGCCAGGACACCGGGGTTAACACCCCTACTCTTACGATAAGTGCCATGGGATCTTTAATGACCTCAGAGAGTCAGGACACCCGTTTAACGTCCCATCTGAAAGACGGCACCCTATACAGGACAGTGTCCCCAATCACTGACCTGGGGCATTGGGATATTTTTTAGACCAGAGGAAAGAGTGCCTCCTACTGGCCCTCCAACACCACTTCCAGCAGCATCTGGTCTCCCATCCAGGGACTGACCAGAACCAACCCTGCTTAGCTTCAGAAGCAAGCCAGCAGTGGTATGCAGGGTGGAATGCTGGCTTGCTTGATTGATTCACGGTTAAAGTGAACATATATAAGGACTCCCACATAACTGTAGTCGGCTGCTACAGACCGCCCTCGGCTGCTACAGACCGCCCTCGGCTGCTACAGACCGCCCTCGGCTGCTACAGACCGCCCTCGGCTGCCACAGACCGCCCTCGGCTGCTACAGACCGCCCTCGGCTTCAGGAGACGCACTTAACTCTCTTTCTGATGTCCTGCACAAGCTAAATGACGCTGAATTCATTATTGTAGGAGATTTGAACTGGGACATGCTTACATTTGTATCGGACTCTTTTAAAGAACTGTGTGACTCTCTGAATCTCGCTCAATTAATTAATGTGCCGACAAGACCGAATCCCAGAGCACCTAACAAATCAACTCTGTTGGACATTGTTCTAATGAAGACCCCTCACAAATACACATGGACTGGGATCACTGTGCTATTGCTTGTGTTAGAAATACAAAAATGACCCAAGCCAAACCCCGTTATATTTTTAAAAGACATTTTAGACAGTTTGATGAGCAAGCGCTCTTACTTGATCTGTACCATAATATTGACAGAGTAAGTCTGATTCCCGATGTTGACACTGCCTGGGACTATTTTTATATGAAATTTGTGTCCATTTGTGATAAGCATGCCCCTGTGAAGAAATTTTGAATCAGTGGAAGGGACAATCCCTGGTTTTCAGATAACTTGGCAGAATTAATTTGAAAGAGAAATATCTCTTGGGCTCCTTCAGAGCGCTAAGAAACAAATGCCCAGGATTGATCAGGAAGTCCAAATCAGATTACTATTTAAATGCAGTCACAGAGAACCTAAACAACCCTACCAAGTTCTGGAAGCTAAACAAATCAGTGTCAGGTTCTAATGTATCCTCTGTCCTTCCTGACCATTTAATGATGGATTCTAATGAAGTGAAGGATAAAGTCAATATTGTAGGGTTTTTTAACAAGCACTTCATATCTGCTGGTTCAGTTTTTGATAATGGTGTCACGCCCTGGCCTTAGTATTCTTTGTTTTCTTTATTATTTTAGTTAGGTCAGGGTGTGACATGGGGAATGTTTATGTTTTGTTAGTTTTGGGTGTTTATATGGTAAAGGGGTTATGGGGTGTAGTATATGGGTTTGTGTTGAGTGTAGATGTCTAGCGTTGTCTATGTATGTTTAGTTGTCTAGGAGAGTCTATGGTTACCTGAATGAGTTCCCAATTAGAGACAGCTGATTTCGGTTGTCTCTGATTGGGAGCCTTATTTAGGGTAACCATAGGCTCTCATTGGTTGTGAGTAATTGTCTATGTAGAACGTTTGTAGCCTGTATGTATGTGCACAACGTTTGTAGCTTCACTGTTGTTTTGTTCGTTTTTTGTTAAAGTGTTTCGTGTTTATTTTTGTCATCTTTTAAAATAAAAGAAGATGGCTTATTTTCCAACTGCTGCGTTTTGGTCCGTCAATCCCCCACACGATCGTGACAGAATTACTCACAACCAATGAGAGCCTATGGTTACCCTAAATAAGGCTCCCAATCAGAGACAACCGAAATCAGCTGTCTCTAATTGGGAACTCATTCAGGTAACCATAGACTCTCCTAGACAACTAAACATACATAGACAACGCTAGACATCTACACTCAACACAAACCCATATACTACACCCCATAACCCCTTTACCATATAAACACCCAAAACTAACAAAACATAAACATTCCCCATGTCACACCCTGACCTAACTAAAATAATAAAGAAAACAAAGAATACTAAGGCCAGGGCGTGACAAATGGTGAGGCCTAGGCCTCTAATGTAAACTCTGTTACTGTCAACTATGATACAGGCCCTCATGTGAACCATTTTAACTTTGAGCCTGTTTCTTATCCTGAGGTCTATAAAGCACTAAAGGCTATAGGCACTAAAAAGTCTGCAGGTCCAGACAACCTGGACCCCTACTCTCTTAAAGCTAGCAGCTGGTATTATTACTGAGCCTGTGGCTCACATTTTCAACTTGAGTCTCTTGACCAATTCCATACCCAGCATTTGGAAATCAGCTTATGTCCTCCCAATGCTAAAGGGTGGAGATCCATCAGATGCTAATAACTATCGTCATATCTCTAAACTCTCTATCCTGGCCAAAGTCTATGAATCCATAGTGAACTCACAGTTAAAAAACTTCTTAATTGAAATAACATACTGAGCGGGGTTCATTGGTTTGGGAACTATCTTTCTGACAGAATACAATGTGTATATACAAGTCTAGATTTCTTGAGATTAATAGAGGTGTGCCCCAGGGTTCCATTTTAGCTCCTGTGTTGATCTCAATTTTATTAATGATTTGGGAAATGGGATGCAACCAGCAAAGTTACATGTATATGCAGGTGATACAGTCATATATTCATGTGTACCTTCTCTGGTTAAGGCTGTTGAAGAGCTCCAGACTGCGTTTCAGTCACTGCAGGCCTTCCTTTATGGTCTCAAACTGGTCTTGAATGTACAAAAAACTAAGTTAATGACCTTTACCAGAGCTAGAACTCTGCCAGAGAACATTAGCATTGTCACATCTGGTGGCTTATCCATTGAAAAAGTGTCATCCTACAAATACCTAGGTATTTGGTTGGATGACAAGTTGTCCTCTAAAGTTCATATGGATAATCTTGTGACAAAGCCTAAATTGAAATTTATTTTTATTTTTGTAAAAGGTCTTGCTTCCCGCTTATGGCTAGAAAGAAGCTTGTTCAGGCCACTATTCTCTCTGTAATTGATTATGGTGACTTGTTGTATAAGCATGCAGCCTCCTCTGTCTTACAGAGACTGGACTCTGTTTATCATGCAGCCTCCTCTGTCTTACAGAGACTGGACTCTGTTTATCATGCAACCTCCTCCGTCTTACAGAGACTGGACTCTGTTTATCATGCAGCCTCCTCTGTCTTACAGAGACTGGACTCTGTTTATCATGCAGCCTCCTCTGTCTTACAGAGACTGGACTCTGTTTATCATGCAACCTCCTCTGTCTTACAGAGACTGGACTCTGTTTATCATGCAACCTCCTCTGTCTTACAGAGACTGGACTCTGTTTATCATGCAACCTCCTCTGTCTTACAGAGACTGGACTCTGTTTATCATGCATCCTTGCTCATTATTACAAATGCCAATTCACTCACCCACCATTGCACATTGTACCAAATATTAGGATGGACCTCATTTTATATGCGCAGAAAGATAGATTTGTCTGTGTTCATCTACAAAGCCCTTTTGGGTAAACTCCCTCTTTACCTCTGTAGTCTGGTCTCCTTCACCACCAGCAGTTACCATACCCTGTCTACTGGGTGGTTGCTACTTAAAGTCCCCAGGACATTCACAGTGTTAGGCAAGACTGCCTTCTCTTCTTGTGCACATCTCCTCCGTGCCATAACCCTCCCAGTCAACCAGGTACTGGAACCCCCTGCCCCGAGGTCGAACCTTCAGGAGACGCCTCACTGTGTAAGCCGGTTGGCCGTCGATGAGACGGGGTAGAGGGATGGGCCTGAAAACAGGAGACAAAGGGCTGTGAGACATGGGTTTGACTCTGGACAAATGAAAGGTGGGATGTATACAAAGGGTATGGGGAAACAGAAGATGAACATCAGAAGGGCTAATGATCTTGGAGATGGGGAACCGTTATCCACTACCATTCATTTCCTCTGCCTTTGAGCCGCTCCAGGGGGCCACTGAGTTCTCCAAGCTGGATCTACGTAGCGCAAACCACCTGGTGCGGATACGAGAGGGGGACAAGTGGAAGACCGCCTTCAACACGGCCAGCGGCCACTACGAATATCTGGTCATGCCCTTTGGGCCTCACCGGCCGATAAACCGGAGGGAGAGTTTGCGGGATTCCATCCGGAGGGGCAGATCCTAGGTGGATAGCCATACCTTCTGCCCGAGACGATGCCGGGGTCCGATGGTGATCCGCTTGTCGTCGTTACCTAGAGGTGGTCTTGAGGAGGGCCGACTGGGCTCTCCTCTAGATATGACGACAGCGGCGGACAAACATCTGGGTAGAAGGTATGGGTGTATTCCACCCACACCAGCTGCTGGCTCCAGGTGGTGGGGTTGGCGGAGACCAGGCAGTGCAGGGTGGTCTCAAGGTCCTGGTTGGCTCACTCTGACTGGCCGTTAGACTGAGGGTGGAACCCGGAGGACAGGCTGGCCGATGACCCAATGAGGGTGCAGAACCAGGACAAGAACTGAGGGCCACGGTCGGAGACCATTTACACGGGCAGTCCATGGAGCCGGAAGACGTGCTGCACAATGAGCTGGGCCGTCTCCTTGGCAGAGGGTAACTTGGGGAGAGGAATGAAGTGGGCGGCCCTGGAAAAGTGTTCCACCACAGTCAGGATGGCGGTGTTGCCATCAAACGGGGGGAGACCCATGACAAAGTCCAGGCAGATGTGAGACCAGGGTCGATGAGGGACGGGCAGAGTTTGGAGGGGGCCAGCCGGAACTTGTCGAGGGGTCTTGTTCCGTGCACAGACCGTGCAGGCGGCGACAAAGGCAGCGACGTCCGGAACCATGGTAGGCCACCAAATGCACTCTCACATGAAGGCCAGGGTCCGCAGGGAGCCCGGGTGGCAGGCAAGCCTGGAGGAATTGGCCCACTTCAGGACCGAGGAGCGGGCAGCGTCAGGCATGAACATCCAGTTATCTGGGCCCTGCGCTTTCCAACCTGTTTCCGATACACCAGCTGAGTGCCGTCGCCAGGCACAGGGTGGGAAGGATGGTCTCGGGCTCTGCTGGGGTAGCCGTGGGGTTATAGTGGCGAGACAGAGCATCTGGCTTGACGTTCTTGGACCCCGGCCGATAGGAGAGGGAAAGTTGAACCAGGTAAACAGCAGGGCCCATCTCGCCTGCCTGGAGTTGAGGTGCTTGGCGGTGCAGAGATACTCCAGGTTGTTGTGGTTGGTCCACACAGTGAACGGATGTTCCGCCCCTTTGAGCCAGTGCCTTCATTCCTCCAATGCCATCTTCACTGCGAGAAGATCCCGATTCCCCACATTGTAATTCCTCTCTGTGGCGGTAAGGCGGTGGGTGAAGTAGGCGCAGGGATGCTGCTTAAGGTCCAGGGCAGAACGGTGAAACAGAACAGCCCCCACTCCGACATCCGAAGCATCGGCCTCCACCACGAACTAGCGGGAAGGGTCTGGATGAGCAAGGAGAATCCCAAAACCACGGGGATCTGGGACCATGCAGCAGGAACTGAATGGTCTCGCTGTGATTCCCTGACACACGTAGGTTGATGGGAGTGGTGTTATGGATGACCTGACCTGTAGAGTCCAACGCTCTAACATCCACGGGAATGGAGAGGGGTTGAGTGGGGATGTTCAGCTCGGGAAGCCAGTGTTGCGTCCGAAAAGCTCTCATCGGCCCCAGAGTTAATGGGGACCCACAGCAGAATGACATGAAATGGGGTGTGAGTAAGGAAAGCAGAAAAGTTCCCATATGGCCCACCAGAGTACTCGCTCCTACCAGTGAGCCTGGTCTTTTACCGGGCATGAGGACACAAAATGACCAAAAGTCCCGCAATACAGACAGCTCCTTGTGCTGATCTGGTGTTGCCGTTCCGCTGGCGACACCCCAGCCCTGCCTAGTTGCATGGGCTCGGGAAACAGTGCCTCGGCCCTCCTCGGTGACTCTCGAGGACCGTCGGGGACTTCTGGGATGACTCTGAGGTGAGTGGAATCGAATTTCCTCTCCATCCGTCGTTCTCGCAATCGCTCATCGATGCGGATGGTCAAAGCAATAAGGAAGACATTGGGTAACTCCCGAGCTGCAAGCTCGTTCTTAACCTCCTCCGAGACGCCATGCAGTAACACATCGAACAGTGCTTCCGGGTTCCATGTACTCTCCGCTGCCAACGTACGGAAATCTACCGCATAGTCGGCCACAGTGCGGGCGTCCTGCCAGAGCTGGATTAGCTTCCAGGCAGCTTCTCTCCCGGAGAACGGAGCATCAAAGACCTTCCTCACCTCTCCCACGAACCCCTCCAGGCTTGCGCATATGGCCGGCTACTGTTCCCATACTGAGGTTGCCCAGATGAGAGCCCTTCTATACATCAGCGTGATGAGGTAGGCTATTTTGGAGCGATCCGAGGGGAAGGAGGAGGGCTAAAGCTCAAAAATGAGGGCGCTAGAAATGCCCGACAGGTGCTCTGCTCTCCATTAAAGCATTCCAGAGGCCGTAACTGGGGCTCCCAGGAAGGTGGAGTGGCCGGTGGGGCGGCGCTGCTAACCGCGTGTTGCTGAGGGGCGGTGGGGCTACCACCGTGGCAGGCTGCCCCCCAGACAACCCGCAGAATTGCGCCAATAGCATGTCCAATGCCCCGTCATGGCACTCAGCCAACATATGGACCCCCTCCATCAGCCCACAAAGCAATTCCTCGTGCCTACCAATGGAGGCTCCTTGGGAGGAGATGGCGTTTCGCAGCTGGTCCAGGTCTGCTGGGACAGTCATGGCCAGTGCGTACTATCAGGTATGAAGGTAAGACCCAGATGCAGACTACGTCGAATAAACAATTGATTAATTTTCCAACAGGGGCAGTGATAAGACAGGTCAAGGCAGGCAGGGGTCAGTAAACCAGAGGTAGGGCAACGGTACCAGGCAGCAGGCAGGCAGGCTCAGGGTCAGGGTAAGGCAGAGGTTGGTAATCCAGAGGGGGGCAAATGTACAGGTCGACAGGCAGGCTTAGGGTCAGGGTCAGGGGCAGGCAGAGTGGTCAGGCAGGCGAGCTCGGAGTCAGGACAGGTAAGGGTCAAATCCAGGAGGGAGAGAAAAGAGAGACTGGAAAAAGCAGGAGCTGAGACACAAAACGCTGGTTGACTTGACAAACAAGACAAACTGGCAACAGATAAACAGAGAACACAGGTATAAACACACAGGGGATAATGGGGAAGATGGGCGACACCTGGAGGGGGTGGAGATAATCACAAAGACAGGTGAAACAGCTCAGGGTGTGACAATAAAAACATTTTAAAAACTTGAATCAATGAGCCCAATCAGTCCTCCATAACAACAGAGTAGGGCTGGCTAATAAGTCCTTAGTTTTGGGGTTATGCTCAGGTTAAACAATTTGGCTAATATATACTTCCAAGTCCTATTCTTGAAGATCAAGGGGTATAACATTTATTGGAATGACTGGAATTCAGACTTTGGTTTTTAATGTGAAGATATCATTTAATCGTATTATTATATGAAGTAGAAAGTGATGGTTTGGAAGAAGCCTACATAACCAACCCATAAAGCAAAATGTAACATCCATATATGTCCAGCTATGTAAACTTTAACATTGATTTACCCTGCAATAGATGTCATTCAATTGGTAACATACATTTTTGTCTTCTTCTAATGCCTTTTAAGGGGAAAGTAATCTAAAAGTACCTGAATGTAGTCAGATTACGCTACTGAGTTTGGGTAATCCAAATTTGGACAGGTAACTAGTAACTGTAACAGATTGCATTTAGAAAGTAACCTACCCAAGCCTGCACATCTGTGTAAATTGCAGTAAATCTCAGCTTTGTAAAAAAATACACCCAAGAAAAACTATCATAGAGATTCAGGAATAAAATTGAAACAGAATAATATACCCCACCAACATTAGACAGCTATACAGAAAACCCTCCTTTACTGAGTAAAAATATGCATTATAGGTAAGGGAATGCTACAGACTTTGTGGTGATACAGAAAGATCAGCGCACCTCACATCGAGAGGTTGTGTTTTCAATTCCCAGAATGGGTAATATTTTAGTTGAACAGCGTACCACTTACTTTAAAACAACCATAACATTATTTTAATTATAATGGTTTGTGACCATCAGGGACATCAAGTGACGTCCTGACAACTGGTCAAATAAATGTCTTGAGAACATCTTACAAAAATCCTGCCATAGTCCTCACCCTTATGGAAAAAACACGACTGCGTGGCCAAACACGACTCCAACACCATCATTAAGTTTGCTGACGACACAACAGTGGTAGGCCTGATCACCGACAATGATGAGACAGCCTATAGGGAGGAGGTTAGAGCCCTGGCAATGTGGTGCCAGGACAACAACCTCTCCCTCAATGTGAGCAAGACAAAGGAGCTGATCGTGGACTACAGGAAAAGGAGGGCCGAACAGGCTGCCATTAACATCGACGGGGCTGTAGTGGAGCGGGTTGAGAGTTTCAAGTTCCTTGGTGTCCACATCACCAACAAACTATCATGGTCCAAACACACCAAGACAGTCGTGAAGAGGGCACGACAACACCTTTTCCCCCTCAGGAGACTGAAAATATTTGGCATGGGTCCCCAGATCCTCAAAAGGTTCTACAGCTAACACCATCGAGAGCATCCTGACCGGTTGCATCACCGCCTGGTATTGCAACTGCTCGGCATCTGACCATAAGGCGCTATAGAGGGTAGTGTGTATGGCCCAGTACATCACTGGGGCCAAGCTACCCGCTATCCAGGACTTATATAATAGGCGAAGTCAGAGGAAAGCCCAAAAACTTGTCAGACTCCAGTCACCCAAGTCATAGACTGTTTTCTCTGCTACTGCACGGCAAGCGGTACCGGAGCGCCAAGTCTAGGACCAAAAGGCTCCTTAACAGACTGCTGAACAATTAATCAAATGGCCACTGGACTATTTACATTGACACACCCCTTCCATTTGTATTGTACACTGCTGCTACTCGCTGTTTATTATCTATGCATAGTCACTTCACCCTTACCTACATGTACACATTACCTCGACTAACCTGTACCCCTGCACATTGACTCGGTACCGGTACCCCCCTGTATATAGCCTCGTTATTGTTATTTTATTGTGTTACTTCTTATCATTTTTTACTTTAGTTTATTTGGTAAATATTTTCTTAACTCTTCTTGAACTGCACTGTTGGTTAAGGGCTTTTAAGTAAGCATTTCACGGTAAGGTCTACACTTGTATTCGGCGCTTGTGACAAATAAAGTTTGATTATATTTTTTGTATTCAATGTAAGATGTGCTGCTGGGGCTTATTGTTGCCTAGTTTTGTCAATGCTATCTATGTGTGGTAGTATGAATTTCTACTTAAAAGGGCATGCCCATTTCCATGGTATTTTGCTCTTAAAAAAAACCCATAAAAACTCAACTCAAAGACCTGCTCCTGATTCCGACTCCAGCCATGCCTGCCCCTGCCTCCCACCTATTTCATAACTTATAATTTCACTGGCATGGCTGTGAGAAGTTTACAGTAAATCAGCAGTGTCATGATTCTGTAATACATTAAAATGTTGCTGGTTGAAACCAGCCAATGTTGGATTAGTGTTGTTGTATCATTGTATTATTAAAGTTAATGATTTATTGTGGCCTTACAGTAGTTCACTTTAGTTGGCCTATGAGCTGTTCTTCTCCCCACTTTCATTGTGTTTTCTTTAATAGCTGTAGGACACATAATACAATCTTTAAATAAAATTGTGCTATCTAGAACCTAACATTTTTGGTTCCAGGTAAAACACCTTTGGGTTCCATGAAAAAACCTTTCCCCAATAGAGTTCTACTGTACCTAAAACCAAAATTGGTTCTACCTGGAACCAAAAAAGGTCATCCTATGGGGCCAGCCAAAGAACCCTTTTAGAACCCTTTTACCTAAGAGTGTAGTAACGAGAGAGAAAGTCTTCAGATCTCATGTCTCCAAGAAAATTTACCTTTTAGGCAGTTCTCTGATGTCATTGTCGTATTGTGACAAAGGCAACCTAAATAGGCTACTTTGCTTCAGATGTTTATTGGGAGAAAAAAGACAGTTGTGAGTGGTCCATTGACTGACTGCGCGTCTGGCTGCATGGCTGGCTGCTTGGTCGTACAGTATGTGCTCTTCAGTGGAAAGCTGTTGTTTAACCAAGATATACTGAGAAAGTCCCTCACAGGGCACCATTTATCATTGTTCAGCCACTGAATGAGGAAGTGAGGCACTGAAGGGTGTCAATCCAACTTGAGCAATAGTTGATTCAGGAAAATGAATTCAGAGCGTGTATGCAACATGTGTCCATTTGACAGTATGCCAAAATAGCTCAAGTTTAGCAGGTGATGTCTTGTCTTGTTCACAACATAGAAACATATCCATCATAAATGGTATATTGTCCTCCTCACAGAGTTGATATGGAGATAGCTAGAATCATGTAGTGATTTACAAATCTGTGGCAAGGTGGTAAAGCGCTTGCCTAAGTGTTGTCCATGTGCGCTTGAGAACAATGGCTGACGTCTATGGGTGAGAAGATGACAGACTGGATTCTCAGGGAGAGTATATAGTATACTCTGCCATGGGTATTATGATACTTGGAAACAGGGGAGCGCTTCTTGGTGAAAAACAGCATCATTCAGTGTTTTTTAGCTAGCTTTGGGTATTGTCTTTCATTATTTGCTTCAGTGGCAGAGTCCAACGGCAGATACTGCTCAGGTGCATTACAAATAATAGTTTGCTCTGTGAAGGAAATGATCCCCACAGGCATCACACACTTACTCTACATGTATGAAATCCTCTGTGTCATGCAGTACTCTATTTTAGCCTACATTAGCATGTCACTCATACAGTAACTGATTTGCCATAACTTGTTTTTTAAGTAATTTGTCATCTGTGAAGGAGTTCATCTTTCTTGGGGAGGAAGAGGGGATTTCCCAGTTCTAGTTCCTTCTAAACTATCAATATGAACATCCTCCTCAGTGTCCTCTCATTGGGCATCATGACCATATAAAACATTACAGAACACCTACTGATTAACTGTTGATCAAAAAGAATGCAGGTCTCAGACAGCCGCACGGAGACTCAAACTAGTTTATCGAGCAACTAAACAAAACATAAACTCTATGTCTAAAAACAGCTCTCGCTTTTAAGTAAGCAAGGCAAAAGGCAGTGCATTACAGTGAATAACAAAACGTAGTGGGAAACTTGAATTTTTTGCAGTTAATGTATTTGGCATAGTGTGGAGCAGTTTATGTCATTTATGTAATTTGGTTAAAGTCCACTGTTACCTGTCTCGTATAGCTACTTGTAGGAGTCGTTTTACAGCTGTGTTTCTGTATTATCAGTACAATTTGGTTATCAGGATATGTACTGTATATTGATTGATATCAACGTACTTCCTTTGAACCGGTTCCTTTGAACCCTTTTTTCGATATTTGCTAAGTATTTACTCACTCGGACCTAGTGTATAGCCTTCCCACACTGGGAAGAACCAGGACAGTTGAAGACCAAAACTCTACAGATCTATTAACATAATCCACCCCAAATCTTCTGTTGCTGACCATTATATGAAGACTAACAGCTGTGCAAGCCTTTTCACAAACTTTACTAAGTGATTCATTCAAGATGTCCGAAGTAACCCAAGTTTTACTCCTGGAGATGGGGCTATATAGTGTCTTATATCCTCACCCGTGTTATACCCTAGACTTGTTGATCTCGTGGCAGTGGGATTGAGTGGGGAGTAGAAGTGCAAGGGAAGTGCACAGCCACTGGAGCAGGCAGCTCATGTTTGTTTTAGCAGGTCCTGGCCTGCTGCAGCTCTCTGGAGAGGTGGCATGTACACACAGGCCAAAGAAACTAGCACAGCCCTCACTAGGCCTGGCACACACACACACACACACACACACACACACACACACACACACACACACACACACACACACACACTCACACACACACACACACACACACACACACACACACACACACACACACACACACACACACACACAGTCACACACTGCTCCGGGTAATCTCATGATACTGCCCTCACACCTCACAAACATGTGCATGCACTCACACACACACACTCCATCCCATCTAGAACATATTTTAATATTATCACATTCATTACCTCCTGTCTAGACAAAGGTACTATCTTGATCAGATATGTTCATCAATGTCTGAGGAGAACTTGACTATATCCTGATGAACACATTGAGTCCTGATGCCACTGAATTTGGGAATGTTTCCTCATACAGTATTTAGATACAGTATGATAAGGCAGAGACAGTCAATCATTTTTGTTTCAACGACTGATTGTCCATTTTGATATTAGCTTTTCAATCTAAGTGAGAGCTTCTGCTGGCTTCTCATGGTGCTTCGGTTGCCTCCTTGTGGTCGTAAGGAGAAAAGAGATCATACCGATTTTGCTTGCCAAATTTAGATTGGCTCAACCCCCTGATGTTGTATGTTTAAAGCCCCTTATACAATTTACACTTCCTCTTATGACATTGACTGCAACCTTTGGGCTGAAACAGATACATTAGCTTTACTTTGTGGGCATCTTGAGGAAATTCCCTCTTAGCTCACTAACATCATGTTACCCCCTCACTGCTCTCCAGCAAGTGTGTGCATGTGACATGGAGACAGGGGCTGAAAGCGGGATTAAGATGGTGAATGAGAGAGAGAGAGATAGAGAGAGAGTGTGCGTGCACGCACCCGTTCATGTCTGTGTAATTGACATAGTAAATTAAGATGTTAAGAGTTCCATTTTCCTCACGGTTCGTACTTTTCCCATGTCATACGCATTTCTGATACCATCACAAAAGAAATCTGTGCTGTCCAAGTTTCATTTATATTTCACTCTCAGAAATTATATTCATCCGTTGTTAATATATTGAACCATCCGTTCCAGCAAACTCCTCTGCTTTGTTGAGGGTGTAAGGATTTCTAAATGTAGATTTTACATGTGAGAGAGGAATAAAGTACATTGTCCTCGACCTACAGAGTGATTCTAATGAGGTGTCATGTTAAATGGACTTGACATTGACTAGTAGAGATACAGGAAGATAAGTATCACATTCTTAGTTTTTTTCCAGAGTCATCAGTATCCCTACACAGGAGCAGTGCCTTCAGAAAGTATTAATCATCCTTAACATATTCTACATGTTACAGCCTGAATTCAAAATGGATTAAATAGATTTTGTTTTCACCCATCTACACACAATACCCCATTATGACAAAGAGAAAACATGTTTTTAGACATTTTAGCAAATTTATTGAAAATTAAATAAATAAATATCTAATTTACATAAGTATGCACATGCCTGAGTCAATTCTTTGTAAAAGCACCTTTGACAGCGATTACAGCTGTGAGTCTTTCTGGGTAAGACTCTAGGAGCTTTCCACTTCTGGATTGTGCAATATTTGCCCATTATTTGTAGATTTTTTTTATCAAGCTCTGTCAAATTGGTTGTTGATCATTCCCAGAGATTTTCAAGCAGATTTAAGTCAAAACTTTAATTCGGTCACTCAGGAACGTTCACTGTCTTCTTGGTAAGCAAGTCCAGTGTAGATTTGGCCTTGTGTTTTAGGTTATTGTCCTGCTGAAAGGTGAATTAATTTACCAGTGTCAGGTGGAAAGCAGACTGAACCAGGTTATCCTCTAGGATTTTGCCTGTGCTTAGTTCCATTCTATTTATTTTTTATCCTGAAAAACTCCCCAGTCCTTTAACTATTACAAACATACCCATAACATGACGCAGCCACCACTATGCTTGAAAATATGGAGAGTGGTCCTCAGTAATGGGTTGTATTGGATTTGCCCCAAACATAAAACGTTGTATTCAGGACAAAAAGTGAATTGCTTGCCACATTTAAAAATATATATTTTAGTGCCTTGTTGCAACAGGATGCATGTTTTCAAATATATTTATTCTGTACAGGCGTCCTTCTTTTCACTCTGTCAGTTTCTTTATAGTTACTGGGTTTATTGATACACCACCCAAAGTGTAATTAATAACTTCACCATGCTCAAAGGTGTATACCATTTGTTTATTTATTTTTTACCCATCTAGCAATAGGAGCCCTTCTTTGCAAGGTATTGGAAAACTTCCCTTTGTGGTTGAATCTGTGTTTAAAATGCACTGCTCGATGCAGGGACCTTACAGATAATTGTATGTGTGTGGAACAGAGATGAGGTAGTCATTAAAAAATGTTATGTTAAACACTATTATTGCACACAGAATGAGTCCATGCAACTTATGTGATTTGTTAAGCACATTTTTACTCCTGAACTTATTTAGGCTTGCCATAACAAAGGGGTTGCATACTCACGGACTCAAGACATTTCAACTTTTAATTTTTATTAATTTGTAAACATTTTGAAAATGTGTGTGCGTGCGTGTGTGTGTGTGTGTGTATGTGCGTGCATGTGTGTGTGCGTGTCTGGGTATGTATGTGCATGTGTCAGTCTAAGAGGCCAATGAGCATCTTCCTTTGTGAAATCAGAAATCTACTTCTGAGAGACACAACCTCAGTGTTACAATACAGTTACACTCAAAATACATAATGGTGAATATAAATGTTATTTGTAATCAAAGCAACTCATTTTGCTTAAAGCCACAGAACACCTCTGTGATCCTTTGAAATCCTCTCTATAACAGCTTCTTTGCATCAGCTATCTAAACGAAGCCATACTTTGCATCAGTCAGTGCACTCATTCAAAAGCCATGGGAAGAAAATAGAATGAACAGTGATAGCTTTTAGACATGGGCGTAGAAGTAGCTGGAACTACATAATTATCTCACCATGACAATGTAAGTTAAAACGTATTCATTATGTTCTAGTTCTGGTAAAAAATAATAGCTATAGGTAACATGTCAGGAAGATTACAATGGATATCTCAAAGCCTGGAAATGTTGATTATATGTGTCTTTTAGACACTATTGCAAGTGTAGCCTATTAATCTGTCTGCCTTTGCAGGCAGTAAGCCAAAGTGTTGGTCATAACTGTCTACTACAAATGACAGATCATTGAAAATGTGTTTACTCTGTTGTTTACATCAGTCTAGCTAGCGATGGAATTTAATTGTATTTAAATAGGAAAAATAAGAACTCCCAGATTAAGATAATGCTGATGGATGCAGACATTATACGATTGATCGTCACATTTTTAAGAGAACAAACTGCTATGAAAGGGAACATGATGTCTCGTACTGCATTGGTGGTCAGTCAACCTCTAAGTATATGCAGGTGTTTCCTATGCATTTCCTGATATATCTAGTAGACCTGCTTAGTTCAGTTTTAGGGTTGGTTTTGATGTGCTTTATGCTATTTTGGTGTAATGGCTGCAAAGAAGAAACCTTTACTTGTCAGTGTCCAAACGGGAAATTATTTGGCTTTTTATCTAAACCTGCAAACACCATCAGATAGAATTCATAACAAGCAGTGCACTGGGTTAGTCAGATTTGATGAAATATAAAATAGAACAGATTAACTTGAAAGACATTCACTGTCATGGGATGAGTTGCCAAAAATAACTAACTGAATGACACACCCCTAATAAGCCACAAGTATGACAAAATGTGTAGAATTGCAGGAAATTAGCTTTTAAACAGCAACAGTTTCTCTCAGCCTCATGGCAAAATGTGTAGAAAAGCATGAGATTAGCTGTAAAATGGCAATTTTTATCTTTGCCCCATGCATCAACATTTCTACAGGCTTTACGAGGGGAAGAACTGTTTCATGTACAATATTGTGCAGCAAAACTTACTCTGTTGTAATCTTGTTTGAATATAAAGAATGTAAAGGAAACAGTAACTATTAATAGTTACTATTTGAATGGATAATGTGGATTTGAATGGATAATTTGAACTATTTGAATGGATAATTTGAATGGATAATGTGGATAATAAAACATTTATCGCAAATTCTCATAGTCCTTATGTACGTACCTTTCAAGTAAAATACATCTCATCTAATGGATCTTGGTGAACACTGACATGTTTAGAGTGTAAAAGAGTGTACTAGTCAAGCTCTAAATCAATGTCAGTGGAGCGTTGGTGACACTGGGACCACTCAGGGAAACCTGTGGTTGGAAGAGATGTGACATCACTTGAGGTTTCATAGCGGCTGCTATAAAGCAAGTCACTGAAGCTCATCACTCACTATGGTTCTGTTTCAAACTCAGATCCTATTAAGAAAAGTCAAGCAAGTGAACAAATGACAGAGCTTTAGATATCTGACAGCCGTAGAGCTGGGAGAAATGTAAGTACATGATCCTTTCAAAAATTGAATCGAAATTGAAATTAGAAATGTTGACACATCAACTCATGAATTAATTAATTTATCTGACCAAATGTTGTGCTATATTCCAAAACATGATATTGTACTTGTTATCAATTTATCAAATGTTGCCAAACAGAATAATTTAGATTTTTTAATACAGCATGCTAACATATTATTGCATGGAAAGTAATAGCAAGTGACTCAGTGTCAATTAGCCTACCTGACCAGTCCAACTGACCAGTCATCATACACTACGTACTGTATGTGGGCGCTGTAAAAATGTCCATATGATTACTACAAGATAACAGCACTGAGAACTATGGCATGAGAATGAGCATTTTGCACATTGTCATTGAGGGTCAAAAGTTGGGGTCAGAAGTTGAGGGTCATAATTGATACAACATGCCCTACAGAAAAAGGATTTTCTACTTAGTATTTGCTGAGTCAACCTTTCAGGTCGTGTGGCGACATGTTTCAGGTCAGTCTTGATGGATAGTTTTCTCCAAGCTTCCTCACCGTTTTGCACTCTAGTGTCATGGTTAAGATGATTTACCGTGGTTTTCGACTTAGAAAGTTTTTATAAAGCAGCAATACGTTAGGAGATGTAATACTTTGGCCAGTATAAAAGGAAAAAAAGAGTAGGCCTCTGTTTGGACAGAAGGATTTTTACATTCTTTAATCAGAGACAGGGATGGTGTTTAAGTAGCACTTCAAACCAAATCCTGATATGAGATCCACAATTGTAACTAGAGTAACTGTGTACTTCAGCATATTGACGTGTGGTAAAAGTGCTAAAATCAATGTTGTCAGAATCACTGGAGAAAGCGTTATGTTGAAGCCCCTTTGGAAACAGGAAGGCAATCATTTGGAGGTTGGTCTTCATGTTGCCTATAATCTTGATATGCAAACGGCACAAGTGCCACACCACTGTAAAACACATCACAGCTGCGTTGCTTCCTCTTTTGTACAGCTCAGAATTGTGTGTGTGCCTGAGTGTGTTTGGCGTGCGTGCCTGAGTGTGTTTGGCGTGCATGCCTGAGTGTGTTTGGCGTGCATGCCTGAGTGTGTTTGGCGTGCGTGCCTGAGTGTGTTTGGCGTGCGTGCCTGAGTGTGTTTGGCGTGCGTGCCTGAGTGTGTTTGGCGTGCGTGCATGCGCGTGAGTTGTTTGTGTTTATGAGGAATAAGGACTGAAATCATGTTTTTTTTTAATGTTCTCTTAGATCGCCTTATTTAATATCAATTTTTTTTTTCATATTAAATGTGGACACCCCCTCACACACTCGCTCAATCTAATTTCCATTTGTACAGTTTCTGGTTGCTCCAGTTACATTCAGAGTTTATATTCACCAATAGGTAGTGGAATATAAGAATGCATTATTTTTTAAAAATTATGAAGGTCCTCCAAACGTATCAAATTCAGCATTTTACGGTGCATTCGGAAAGTATTCAGACCCCTTGACTTTTTCCACATTTTGTTACGTTACAGCCTTATTCTAAAATGGATTAAAATCGTTTTTTTCCTCATCAATCTACACACAATCCACCAATACTGACAAAGCAAAAACAGTTTTTTAGACGTTTTTACAAATTTATATTTAAAAAAAAAAGTAATTGCCAGGGATTACATCCTCGAGTCTTCTTGGGTATGACGCTACTAGTTTGGCACACCTGTATTTGGGGAGTTTCTTCCATTCATCTCTGCATATCCTCTCAAGCTCTGTCAGGTTTGATGGGGAGCGTTGCTGCCCAGCTATTTTCAGTTTCTCTCCAGAGATTTTCAATCAGGTTCAAGTCCGGGCTCTGGCTGGGCCACTCAAGGAGATTCAAAGACTTGTCCTGAAGCCACTCCTCTGGAGCAGGTTTTCATCAACGGTCTCTCTGTACTTTGCTCCATTCATCTTTCCCCCGATCCTGACTAGTCTCCTAGTACCTGCCACTGAAAAAAATCCCCACAGCATGATGCTGCCACCACAATGCTTCACTATAGAGATGGTGCTAGGTTTCCTCCAGAGATGGTGCTAGGTTTCCTGGAGCTCTGTCAGTGACCATCGGGTTCTTTGTCACCTCCCTGACCAAGGCCCTTCTCCCCTGATTGCTCAGCTTGGCCAGGCGGCCAGCTCTTGGTGGTTCCAAACTTCTACTATTTAATAATGACGGAGGCCACTGTGTTCTCGGGGACCTTCAATGATTCAGAGATTTTTTTTGTACCCTTCCCTAGATCTGTGCCTCAACACAATCCTGTCTCTGAGTTCTAGGACAATTCCTTCGACCTCATGGCTTGGTTTTTGCTCTGACGTGCACTGTCAACTGTGGGACATTACATAGACAGGTGTGTACCTTTCCAAATCATGTACAATCAATTGAATTTACCACAAGTGGACTCCAATCAAGTTGTAGAAAGATTTCAAGGATGATCAATGGAAACAGGATGCACCTGAGCTCAATTTCGAGTCTCGTAGCAAAGGGTCTGATATTTCTAATACTTATGTAAATAAGGTGTTCTGTTTTATTTTTAATACATTTGCAAAAATCTCCAAAATCTGTTTTCGCATTGTCATTATGGGGTATTGTGTGTAGACTGATGAGTGAAAAACATAATTGTATCAATTTTAGAATCATTTTACGAATGCACTGTATTCCGTTTCACAGCTATATAGCTAATGCTTTACCTTCTGTTGGTTGGTTCTAATGGTTTGACCTCTGAGTAATGCTGCATGCCGTAGCTTCCTTTCCCACTGACATGCATGCTATACATGTGGTTACTGCTTGTCAGAGCCCACAGCTTTCTCGGGGGCTGCATGAGGTCTGTTTGACTACAGTACAGACACACTTAGTGTAATTAAAGTGATAGTTCACGTTTTAAGTTTATGCTTATCATTCGACTTGCCTAAAGTTTTACTGTAAGTTAGTTAGCTGGGTATTTAGTATAGTTTCACTGTTTGGATGAAACAACAACTCCATACTGTAGTTAATGTAGAAAATGATCAACAATTCAGTAATATGAAGTTACTCATTGATCCTACTCCAGGTGAAACAACACATTCAGAATTATCTACTACAATGGGATGAGTTACAGTCTTTTGCACCACAGTAAGTTAAGTGTAAAAAAAATCTTATTTACAATGACAGCCTACCGGGGAACAGTGGGTTAACTGCCGACAGATTTTTCCCTTGTCAGCTCAGAAATTAGATTCAGCAACCTTTTGATTACTGGCCCAACGCTCTAACCACTATGCTACCTGCCGCCCCTTGGTCTGCTAGTAATTGGGCCTTATAGAGTTGAATAATAATGTGAATGTAATTTAAAATTGTTATTTGGTTAAAAGGTTAAATCAGCTGACTGCTCCTGGAGTCAGTGTAATTTACTGTGGTGGGGGGTAAATCAATCATGTTTTGATTTAGATTTGGAGAGGAAAGTGGCAGAACTCGATCCAGCTGACAACACAGGCCAAGTGCCTACAGTATACAGCCACCTCTGAAACCATAGGGCCTTACTCTCTGCATTATAGATCATCATCAGTCTCTAGACACCTGACAACAGGAAAAGGGTTCCCACGGTTTCACACACCTTGGTCACACACGTGCACAGACAAACATTGTCTTATTGTATGTGACAGTGATTTTTAAAGGCACAGTTTAAAAAATATATTCAAACCTGGGGAAAGTATAAGTCAAAGGCAAGGTATGATATTCTTTCCGGTGTCAATCAAATTTGTATGAAATAAGTTACATTTTTATGGACCAATTTACAGAGCCTAAAAACCATGATTTTTCATCTACAGATGCCTTGGTTGAGTAATGTCTAACTTCTGAACCTTTTGATTAATTATGTCACTGAGAAAGATCAGGGAGTGTGTCTGATAGTGAGTCAAAGTTATCATAAATGTGCATTAAATATCTACTGGTTCATATCATTAAGAGAAGATTATTAATTAAAAACAAATTCATTAAGTGAGAGTTGACGAAGGGAATAGATGTGAACTGGTAACAGTTAAACTTCCAAAATATCCTTTTCAACAATGATAACAGAGCTGCTCACAATTTATGACTCAAAAGTATTTTTCATTCACGCTTAGTCCATTGATCAAATTCTGAATACGTTGTCATTAATGACATGCCTATGGGAAAATTCCTCCCTCTATTTACAATGTCTCAACATTAAATTCTCTATAGCCTATTCTAGTCGATCAAATTGACAAGTAAATTGTTTGTAAAAAGATGACAGTTTATATAGCAAGTGAGTATGTGCTGTTCTCATGTTGTTGAAAATATTTGTTTCACAATAGAAGTGCGTTTCAAATTCCAACTTGGCCTACTTAAAGAGGCCACCACACTCATTTCAAGCTAATACATGCAGAATGTCTGAGGTAGCATGCGTTTCGGTCTGTCTTAGTGCCTACAGACATACGGTTTTCTGGGTGTAGCACACTTGAGCTTGAGCTTCAACTTTTGTTTCTATTATGTTCCTTCCTGTTCTCTTACCCAATCAGAACCACTATCAGTGGAGCAAATCACATCTATGATACCTCTTATTAAAGAGTTTTTACATAACTTTTGTTTCTAGGGGTGCTCTCAAGCCAAAAGCTGTATCCTAAATGGACAAAAATACTGTCTTGAAATTACCTCAGGACAGAAAAGGGCACACCTCCCCACCACACCCATGAAGCAATCAATAAGAAATTGAACCTACATTCTTAAAGAGCAATCAATGAATAATATTAAAACATTTATTTATAGGGGACAATGCACATTAATCAACACCAATATTACAGTAATGCAACATCCATGTAAATGTGCCGGGGTTAGCCAAAAGGTCATTTGCACCCGTAGTCCCAGGGCAGATAACTACAGGTCTGTAGTTGCAGACTCAACCCTTGCTGCCCTGATGACACACGGATATAAGCTAACTGCCAGTTTCTCCTTTCTGTGATTGGCTCTATAGCTCCGTCCTCAGGGCTGCCTGATGAAAAGCCATACCAAGAGGTGCGAGTCTGAGACCCAGTCTCAGACGAGGAAACGAGGTTGCTGATGAGGAAACGAGGACTTCATCTCCACAATGCCAAGACAGTGCCCCCTAGAGTGGTGAGGGAATCATAACAAGAACTATGAATTTTGTGTATTTATATTTCTACTTATTATGCAAGGCAGCAGCTATTAAATGGAAGGCAGCAGCAAAATTAAGGCAGTTATCCAATTTTAAAAACATTACAATACACTCACAGGTCCAGGAGTCCTGCGATCGCTGCTGCTGCTGCTGCCCGTTACCATGCTGCTTGGTCCTTTTGTGGTGGGTTATTCTGTAACGTTCTTCGTCGGGTGAAAGAGAGGAGGACCAAGATGCAGCGTGGTGAGTATTCATTTTAATAGAATACTAGAACAAAAAAACAAAACAAAAAAAACAAACAAACGACGACGAAACAGTCCCGTAACGTGAACACAAGTACACATAAAACAGGAACAATAACCCACAACCCACAATACAAAACAGGCTACCTAAATAGGGCTCCCAATCAGAGACAACGACAAACACCTGCCTCTGATTGAGAACCATATCAGGCCAAACACATAGAAATAGACAAACTAGACAAACAACATAGAATGCCCACTCATATCACACCCTGACCAAACAAAACATAGAAACATACAAAACAAACTATGGTCAGGGCGTGACAACTGTTTATTTTGAATCATATTTCCAGTCGCCTTGCCATGATTAAATGCTGTGATAAGTGCTTTCAGCTTCGCGCAAATGCTGCCATTAATCCTATACACTTCCTTATAAACTTGCTCACCGAGTCAGTGTATACGTCAATGTTATTATCGGAGGCTACCTGGAACATATCCCAGTATATGTGTTCGAAGCAATCTTGAAGCGTGGAATCTGATTGGTCAGACCAGCGTTGGATAGGCCTAAGCACGTGCACTTCCTGTTTTAGTTTCTGCCTATAGGAGGGAAGCAACAAGATGGAGTCATGGTCAGATTTGCCAAAAGGAGGTCGGGGGAGGGCCGTGTATGCATCGCAGAAGTTAGACTAGCAATGGCCGAGAGTGTTACTCGCTCGTGTACAACGAGCTGATATTATTTGTTCTCAGAAAAGATTTGTTAAAATCCCCAGCTACAATAAATGCAGCTTCAGGGTATACAGTTGATGTTGGAAGTTTACATGCAATTAGGATGGACTCATTAAAACTCATTTTTCAACTAGTTTTGGCAAGTCAGTTAGGACATCTACTTTGTGCATGACACAAGTAAGTTTTCCAACAATTGTTTACAGACAGATTATTTGACAATTGGAGGTGTACGTGTGGATGTATTTCAAGGCCTACCTTCAAACTCAGTGCCTCTTTGCTTGACATCATCGTAAAATTCAAAGGAAATCAGCCAAGACCTCAGAACAAAAATTTGTAGACCTCCACATGTCTGGTTCATCCTTGGGAGTAATTTCCAAATGCCAGAAGTTACCACGTTCATCTGTACAAACAATAGTACGCAAGTGTAAACACCATGGGACCACGCAGCCATCATACTGCTCAGGAAGGAGACGCATTCTGTCTCCTAGAGATGAACGAACTTTGGTACGAAAAATGCAAATCAATCCCAGAACAACAGCAATGGACCTTGTGAAGATGCTGGAGGAAACAGGTACAAAAGTATCTATATCCACAGTAAAACGAGTCCTGTATCGATGTAACCTGAAAGGCCGCTCAGCAAGGAAGAAGGCACTGCTCCTAAACCACCATAAAAAAGCCAGACTACGGTTTGCAACTGCACATGGGGACAAAGATCGTACTTTTTGGAGAAATGTCCTCTGGTCTGATGAAACAAAAATAGAACTGTTTGGCCATAATGACCATCGTTATGTTTGGAGGAAAAAGGGGGAGGCTTGCAAGCCGAAGGACATCATCCCACGGGGGTGGCAGCATCATGTTGTGGGGGTGCTTTGCTGCAGGAGGGACTGGTGCACTTCACAAAATAGATGGCATCATGAGAAATAAAAAATTATGTGGACATACTGAAGCAACATCTCAAGATATTAGTCAGGAAGTTAAAGCTTGGTCGCAAATGGGTCTTCCAAAAGGACAATGAGCCCAAGCATACTTCAAAAGTTGTGGCGAAGTAGCTTAAGGACAACAAAGTCAAGGTATTGGAGTGGCCATCACAAATCCCTGACCTCAACCCGTGGCCATCACAAATCCCTGACCTCAACCCTACCGAAAATGTGTGGGCAGATCTGAAAAAGCGTTGTGCGAGCAAGGAGGCCTACAAACCTGACTCAGTTAAACCAGCTCTGTCAGGAGGAATGGGCCAAAATTCACCCAACGTATTGTGGGAAGCTTGTGGAAGGCTACCTGAAATGTTTGACCAAAGTTAAACAATTTAAAGGCAATGCTACCAAATACTAATTGAGTGTATGTAAACTTCTAACCCACTGGGAATGTGATGAAAGAAATAAAAGCTGAAATGAATCATTCTGGCTACTATTATTCTGACATCTCACATTCTTAAAATAAAGTGGTGATCCTAACTGACCTAAAACAGGGACTTTTTTACCAGGATTAAATGTCAGGAATTGTGAAATACTGAGTTTAAATGTATTTGGCTAAGGTGTATGTAAACTTCCGACTTCAACTGTATGGTTTACAGTTTGCATAAAGTCCAATGAAGTTCCTTGATGGCCGTCTTGGTATCCACTTGCGGTGGGATATACACGGCTGTGACGATAACTGAGGAGAGTTCTCTTGGGAGATAATATGGTCGGCATTTTACAGTGAGGAATTTTACGTCAGGTGAACAAAAGGACTTGAGTTCTTGTATGTTGTTACAATTACACTATGAGTCGTTAATCATGAAACATACACCATTGCCCTTCTTCTTACCGGAGAGATGTTTATTCCTGTCAGTGCAATCAATTAATTTGTTGTCCCTCTTTAGAACTGTGTGCTGTTGAGCTCAACTAGTTAGATTTGTCTCTGCCTCATTGTTCACGGCTCCTGTTCCTTTCTCTAATTTCTTAATTTACCTCTTTCTCCTGCCCCGTAGGGTGCATCCCAATGTATATATTTTGTTCCATTAGCTTCATGGATTTAACAGATACTGAAAATCCCGTTGGCTGTATGGACTCTGACTGTAACGTTCGTCTAAGTCGTTTTCCTCCTCAGACGAGGAGGAGCAAGGATCGGACCAACATGCAGTGAGGTATGTAGACATAATGATTTAATTAAATTGACAAGACGAACACTGACACGAAATACACTTGAATAAGCTACAAAACCAGAAACGATGTGAACAAACCTGAACGAGATAACATAACGCATGAACAGGAACGAACACACACACGAACACAAACGAAACAGTCCCGTGTGGTGCGACATACACAGACACAGGAACAATCACCCACAAACAAACAGTGAGAACAGCCTACCTTAATATGGTTCTCAATCAGAGGAAACGTCAAACACCTGCCTCTAATTGAGAACCATATCAGGCAACACATTTAACCCAACTTAGAAACACATAACAAGGAATGCCCACCCCAACTCAAGGGGAGGGTCTGGGTGGGCATCTGTCCGCGGTGGCGGCTCCGGCGCAGGACAAGGACACCACTCCACCATAGTCTTTGTCCCCCTCCTTAGCGTCCCTTGAGTGGCGACCTTCGCCCCCGACCCTGGTCCAGGAACCTTCACCAAGGCCCCTCCTAGATAGCGGAGACAACTCAGAACAGGGAGGTAGCCCAGGACAGAGAGGTAGCTCAGGACAGAGAGGTAGCTCAGGACAGAGAGGTAGCTCAGGACAGAGGGGTAGCTCAGGACAGAGGGGTAGCTCAGGACAGAAGGGTAGCTCAGGACAGAGGGGCAACTCCGGACTGAAGGGCAACTCCGGACAGAGAGGCAGCTCTGGACTAGATGCAGCTCCGGACTATATGGCAGCTCATGACTGGAGGGCAGCAGCTCATGACTGGAGGGCAGCAGCTCATGACTGAAGGGCAGCAGCTCATGACTGGAGAGCAGCAGCTCATGACTGGAGGGCAGCAGCTCATGACTGGAGGGCAGCAGCTCATGACTGGAGGGAAGCAGCTCATGACTGGAGGGAAGCAGCTCATGACTGGAGGGCAGCTCATGACTGGAGGGCAGCTCATGACTGGAGGGCAGCTCATGACTGGAGGGCAGCTCATGACTGGAGGGTAGCTCATGACTAGAGAGCAGCTCATGACTGGAGGGCAGCTCATGACTGGCTGGCAGCTCATGACTGGAGGGCAGCTCATGACTGGAGGGCAGCTCATGACTGGAGGGCAGCTCATGACTGGCGGGCGGCTCTGGCAGCTCCTGACTGGCTGGCGGCTCTGGCAGCTTCTGACCGGCTGGCGGCTCTGGCAGCTCCTGACTGGCTGGCGGCTCTGGCAGCTCCTGACTGACGGACGGCTCTAATGGCTCGGGACAGACGGGCGGCTCTGAAGGCTCGTGGCAGACGGATGGCTCAGATGACGCTGGGCAGACGGATGGCTCAGATGGCGCTGGGCAGACGGATGGCTCAGATGGCGCTGGGCAGACGGATGGCTCAGATGGCGCTGGGCAGACGGATGGCTCAGATGGCGCTGGGCAGACGGATGGCTCAGACGGCGCTGGGCAGACGGATGGCTCAGATGGCGCTGGGCAGGCAGGCAGCTCAGACGGCGCTGGGCAGACGAGCAGTGCAGGCAGCTCAGACGGCGCTGGGCAGACAAGCAGTGCAGGCGGCGTTGAGCAGACGAGCAGTGCAGGCGGCGTTGGGCAGACGGCCGACTCTGACCTGCTGAGGCGCACAGTAGGCCTGGTGCGTGGTGCCGGAACTGGTGGTACCGGACTGGAGACACGCACCTCAAGGCTAGTGCGGGGAGCAGGAACAGGGCACACTGGTTTCTCAAAGCGCACTATAGGCCTGGTGCGTGGTGCCGGAACTGGTGGTACCGGACTGAGGGCACGCACCTCAGGGCGAGTGCGGGGAGAAGGAACAGTGCGTACAGGGCTCTGGAGACGCACAGGAGGCTTGGTGCGTGGTGCCGGAACTGGTGGTACCGGGCTGGAGACACGCACCACAGGGAGAGTGTGTGGAGGAGGAACAGGGCTCTGGAGACGCACTGGAAGCCTGGTGCGTGGTGTAGGCACTGGTGGTACTGGGCTGGGGCGGGAAGGTGGCGCCGGATATACCGGACCATGCAGGCGTACTGGCTCCCTTGAGCACCGAGCCTGCCCAACCTTACCTGGTTGTATGCTCCCCGTAGCCCGACCCATGCGGGGAGGTGGAATAACCCGCACTGGGCTGTGTAGGCGAACCGGGGACACCATGCGTAAGGCTGGTGCCATGTACACCGGCCCAAGGAGACGTACTGGAGGCCAGATATGTTGAGCCGGCTTCATGGCACTTGGCTCAATGCTCAATCTAGCCCTGCCAGTGCGGGGAGGTGGAATAACCCACACCGGGCTATGCACACGTACAGGAGACACAATGCACTCTACCGCATAACACAGTGTCTGCCCGTACTCTCGCACTCCACGGTAAGCATAGGGAGTTGGCGCAGGTCTCCTACCTGACTTCACCACACTCCCTTTTAGCCCCCCTCAAGACATTTTTGGGCTTGACTCTCCGGCTTCCAGCCTCGCTTGTGTGCTGCCTCCTCATACCACCGCTCCTGGGCTTTAGCTGCCTCCTTCTCCTCCCGAGAGCGGCGATTCTCTCCAACCTTAGCCCAGGGTCCTTTTCCCTCCAAAATGTCCTCCCATGTCCATGAGTCCTGTGTAATTGGCCGCTGCTGTCGCTGCTGCCCGTTACCCCGCTGCTTGATCCTTTGTTGATGGGTGATTCTGTAACGTTCGTCTAAGTCGTTCTCCTCCTCAGACGAGGAGGAGCAAGGATCGGACCAACATGCAGTGAGGTATGTAGACATAATGATTTAATTAAATTGACAAGACGAACACTGACATGAAATACACTTGAATAAGCTACAAAACCAGAAACGATGTGAACAAACCTGAACGAGATAACATAACGCACGAACAGGAACGAACACACACACGAACACAAACGAAACAGTCCCGTGTGGTGCGACATACACAAACACAGGAACAATCACCCACAAACAAACAGTGAGAACAGCCTACCTTAATATGGTTCTCAATCAGAGGAAACATCAAACACCTGCCTCTAATTGAGAACCATATCAGGCAACACATTTAACCCAACATAGAAACACATAACAAGGAATGCCCACCCCAACTCACGCCCTGACCAACTAAACACATACAAAAACAACAGAAAACAGGTCAGGAACGTGACACTGACAGCATATCCCCAGCTAGCCATGTTTCCATGAAAGAGAGTATGTTACAATCCCGGATATCTCTTTGGAAAGCAAAGTCAGTTCAAATGCCCTGGGAGGTGCAGATAAAGGATCTGCTTTGGGAATGTCTTATTCCTGGTCGTAGCGCTGGTTGTGCTGGTAAGTTGATGTCTCTCTGATATCCAATAGTTCTTCCCGGTTGTATGTAATAACACTTAAGGTGTTCTGGGCTAACAATGTAATAAATAATACATAAAAAACTAAATACTGCACAGTTTCCTAAGGACTCGAAGCGAAGCTGCCATCTCTATCAGCGCCATCTTGTCCAGGTGCAACCAAACTAGGGCCTGCAGGACCTGCCTTGTTGATAGGGCTGTTAAGAAGGCAGCTTATTATGGACAAACTTCTCCCCATCTTAGCTACTGTTGTATCAATGTTTTGACCATGACAATTTACAATCTAGGATTAATCCAAGCAGTTTAGTCACCTCAACTTGCTCAATTTCCACATTATTCATCACAAGATTTAGTTGAGGTTTAGGGTTTAGTGAAGGATTTGTCCCCAATACAATGCTTTAAGTATTTTTTTTATATTTAAGACTAACTTAGTCCTTGCCACCCATTTTGAAACTAACTGCAGCTCTTTGTTAAAGTGTTGCTGTCATTTCACTAGCTGTAGTAGCTGATGTCTATACTGTTGAGTCATCCGCATACAAAGACACACTGGCTTTACTGAGTGGCATGTCGTTAGTAAAGTTGAAATAAGTAAGGGGCCTAGACAGCTTCCGTGGGGAATTCCTGATTCTACCTGGAATACGTTTGAGAGGCTTCCATTAAAGAACACCCTCTGTGTTCTGTTGGACAGGTAACTCTTTATCCACAATATAGCTGGGTGTGTAAAGCCATAACACATACATTTTTCCAGCAGCAGACTATGATCGATTATGTCAAAAACCGCACTGAAGTCTAACAAAACAGCCCCCACAATCTTTTTTTCATCAGTTACTCTCAGCTAATCATCGGTCATTTGTGTAAGTGCTGTGCTTGTTAAATGTCCCTCCCTATTAGCATGCTGAAAGTCTGTTGTCAATTTGTTTACTGTAAAGTAGCGTTGTATCTAGCCAAACACCGTTTTTTCCACAAGTTTACTAAGGGTTTGTGACAGGATGATTGGTCGGCTATTGGAGCCAGTAAAGTTTTTTTTACTATTCTTAGGTAGCAGTATGATTTTTGCTTCCCTCCATGCCTGAGGGCATACATTTTCTAGTAGGCTTAAATTGAAGATATGGCAAATAGGAGTGGCAATATCGTCCGCTATCAACCTAAATAATTTTCCATCCAAGTTGTCATGCCACGGTGGCTTGTCATTGTTGATAGATAGTGATAATTGTTTCACGTCTTCCACACTCACTTTACGGAATTCAAAATGACAGTGCTTGTGAGCCTGTCATTCTATAATAGAGGATTGAACAAGACAGAGCAGGAGACAAAAGAGAACAGAGGCCAAGCCACAGGAATGCAATTGGAAACATTTTAGATAAGTGTCAACCTGTCAACCTGAAGCGACAAACAGAATCTTCAGCATTTCTTCTTATCTTTACAACATGCCCTAAAAACCGAGAGAGATGGCCTTTCGTTCGGCTGGACATGCACAACGTCAACTGAAAGGAGCCTGGAGAAGATCAGATCAGATTCCTACAGCAAGGTAGAAAAGGGGATTTTCTCCTTATATAATGCAGGTGTTTTTCCATGACAGTTACTACCTGGCTGCAAGGCTGGGCACAGGGCCTATGCAAATCAGCTCAGCTCAGCCATGCCAACAAGCCCTCTTACCAACCTCTCAACCTATTAATTACCTGACAACTCACAACGCACACAGAGTATGGCATTCTCAACATTACACTCCAACCAACAGACCCTGATGAGATAGAAAGATCGAGGGCCTGTTAAAAAAAGGAGGGATACCCAACTAAATGGACTGTGTTACTTGAGCCTCAGAGGGACTTGATAGTCTAAAAAGAGAGGTTCTCAGAGGTTCCCGGAAGGGTTCAGCAGATCAGTAGAAGAAGTTAGACTGAGTTCAATTTATTTTACTAAATGTGTGCTATTTGTCTTTAAAAAAAGAGAAATGCAAAATTAAGTAATAGATGAATACACCATATAATATATGAAACACCTCTTGCAACAACAATATACAATGAAATTCTCCAGCCTGGCAAGTGAATTTGCATGCCTGGATTCAATTTAATAGTCTCCTGTTCCAGAACCTTTCTGCAATTCCACTGTTCGCTCCAAATTCCCACATACTTCACACACACACACACACACACACACACACACACACACACACACACACACACACACACACACACACACACACACACACACACACACACACACACACACACACACACACACATACACACAAACACACACACACACACACACACACACACACACACACACACACACACACACACACACACACACACACACACACACACACACACACACACACACAAATTGATATAATTTAGTTATTATTCCACTGTGAAGTAATGCAAGTTAATACATTGTTCTACACACAGGGAACATGCCTAAATAAGCAGGTGGATTTGTAGCTACTGTTGAAATTATGTTGGCATTTAGAAGGATTAAAATCACTCACCACCTGGGGTTTACCGTTGATAATGCACATAAAGCATTTGAATGTAAACTCCTGAGCTTTAAAGCTAAAATACCATTGTAACTCAGCTTAAATAATAAAGAGTGAAGTGGTGTGAATTTAGATTCCCTTCCTTCAGGTTGATTTCTCAGTACATATTTTTCACAGGTTGGGATCACAAACAACAACTTGCCTTCATATGCACATCTTGGTAAGTGAATTGGAGTATATATCCCCATCATTTATTTGGATAAGTTTAAATCTTTACGTTACTATTGGCTACTAGTGCTAACCCAGTATGGTATATCCATAGGGACTTCCAGGTTTGAAGTGGCTAGTAGCCTATCCAATGACTCCTCCACAGTCAATGATGGTGGCCTCTGTGCATGTTGGATAGCCCAGCCTGCAGCTACTGCTCTCCAGCCCATGAACCATTGGTCCTACCTAGAGTACCTCCAACAACATGACCCCACCACCCTGCCCCTCACCACTGACATGTACATGGTGGGCCCATCCTCCATACTCACCTACACACACACCTCTTTTTACCAACTTTGGGGTGAGTGAAAGAGCAACAAATCTTGATGCCAACTGAATTTAAAGCATAAACTCTGTAAACATTCCATCATATCCACAGAGCATAGTATTATACACCTTCATCTGTACAAAATAGTTGTAACACAGCTGGGTTTTGACTACAAACACATCCACTGTTGTCGGTGCAGACCCTAGCACCTACGTCCACAGCCCTACCGCAAGTGGACCTCCAGGACTCAGTGCTGACTTATATTCCGTGGACCCAGCCACTAACCACCATCCCTACATCGGGGGTGCAGTTTGCCTCTCAGCCTGCCACTCTGGCTGGGTCTCAGCTGCTTCCCATGTCCATGACAGTGACCCCCACCATGCCCCAGCAGGACCCCCAGCCCCTGGAGCAGAGCCCTGCTGGGGCTGAAGAGCCCAACCCTCTGGAGAAACTTCTGGAGTACCAGGATCAGGATGACAAATACACATATGTGAACAGTTCCTCAATCTTCATCCCCAGTGTCTAAGATATATCAGTGTTGCAGCCAGTCATAAGCATTATTGAAATGTTTACAGAATGCTTATGAATGTTTTATCTATGGGTTATAAATGAATGTATTATGTCGGTAACCCTTGTATTTCTATTGCTCAGATTTCAGGTTAATATACATGGTGTTTGTAGTTATTCTTTTCTTTATGTTGTAATGTACATTGAAGTACTGTGAATAGCTTTTTTTATGACGTAAAAGGAACAGTGTTGTAGTTTGACTAGTTCTATTATTTACTACACAAGAGTTTTGCTGAAAAAGAACTGCTGTCATGTATTATAGATGCTGTAACTGAAAGACAGGCCTTGAATGATTTGTCCCGAATCATGCTAGGAGTTTAAATGTATTTTTTATTTAAATGACTTGTAAGATGTTTATTTGTTAAAGAAATACCTCCTTTCTGACAACCATAATCGAACACAGTTGTTTTGAAAGTAGTTACACTGAGACGTCATTCAACTGTTAAATGAACCCATATTGATATTTATCCAGGGTCTGCTTTGAAGAGTATTTGACATAAAACATGAAAACCTCATCTTCCTGCAGCCTTGCACTCTCTTGTCATTATCTTTTCAACTCAGAAGTCGGAGGTTATGGCTGTCAGTTAACTATGGTCCAGGAGTGGGAAAGGCCATGGTTCTCTGTTTATCTGGCTGTCCCATCTGTGGCTCCCCTGTAGGGTTTTAACCACCGCCCTCAGGCCCCGGGGGAAACCGTCAGAGAAGGGGCTCTGAAGCACACCTGCCACACCCACCTGAAGAAAACCAACTACTACAGGTCTGAGGTCCAGCAAGACTGTGCTCTTGTGTTCTTTCAGTTTATTGGTTTGCGTTTGAAGAAATGTTACGTTGCAGTATGTTACATTACAGTATTTAGAGATCCTGAAGACTGTGAGGCTTCAAAATGTATTATCTCAAACATATTATGACACTAATTGTCAAACCTCTCCTCTTTCTGTATGTTTTTAATGAAAGTTAACTTATAAGTTCATTTTAATGCCATTACTCAATTTAAGACATGAATAGGATACTAATACGTCTCAGAGTGGACAGAACTGACAGTTCCAAGGCCTCAAACGATATGCGCTGAACACAACTATTACAGAACATTAGGATTTTCAGTTGAGGATAAAACAGAAGATGCTATCTTTATCTTATCATAATTAAGTATGAAATGAAACATAGCTAACAGTGTGACATAATAAAAGTGTTTTAAACTCCAAATAAATCATCAAGGGAACCACAATCAGTCTTATCTCTCTCCAAAAAAAGATTTTGTTGCACATCTTGAAAATCTATCACCAATGACAACGTCCTTCATCAGGCCCTCAACCTTTTATTCCTGTTATAACATGTATTAACGCCCTTAGGATGAAGGTCCTGACCTACCTTGTAGCCTCTTTCTGTTTGTGTTTGCATTGCTTGATAGTACTTAAGAAGAAAGACGACAGCTGTGTTGAGATTATACAGAGCATTTGGAAAGTATTCAGACCTCTTGACATTTTCCACATTTAGTTACATTACAGTCTTATTCTAAAATGGATTAAATTGTTTTTTCCCTCATCAATCTACACACAATAACACCGATTTATATGAACATTTTGCAAAAAATAATTCACGTTTACATAAGTGTTCAGAACCTTTACTCAATACTTTGTTGAAGCACCTTTGGCAACAATTACAGCCTCGAATCTTCTTGGATATGATGCTACAAGCTTGGCACACCTGTATTTGTGGAGTTTCTCTCATTCTTCTCTGCAGATCCTCTCAAGCTCTGTCAGGTTGGATGGGGAGCGTCGCTGCACAGCTGTTTTCAGGTCTCTCTAGAGATGTTAGATTGGGAGCAAGTTTCCGTCAAGGATTTCTCTGTACTTTGCTCCATTCATCTTTCCCTCAATCATGACTACTCTCCCAGTCCCTGCCGCTGTTTCTCATGGTCTGAGTTCTTTAGGGGCCTTTTGGCAAACTCCAAACGGGCTGTATATGTATTTGTGTTTATTATGGATCCCCATTAGCTACTGCCAAGGCAGCAGCTACTCTTCCAGGGGTCTGGCAAAATCAAGGCAGTTATACAATTTTAAAAACATTACAATACATTCATCACAGAATTCACAACACACTAAGTGTGTGCCCTCAGGCCCATACTCCACTACCACAAATCTACAACACAAAATCCATGTGTATGTGTGTGTCTAGTGCATATGTTATCATGTGTGTGTATGCATGTGTCTGAGCCTATGTTTGTGTTGCTTCACAGTCCCTGCTGTTTTTATCTGTTGTTTAAATATAATTCTACTGCTTGCATCAGTTACCTGACATGGAATATAGCTGCATGAATAGAGTTGCATGTCTATATTTAGCACTGTGTGCCTCCCATAGTCTGTTCTGGACTTGGCGACTGTGAAAAGACCTCGGGTGGCATGTCTTGTGGAGTATGCAAGGGTGACTGAGCTGTGTGCTAGTCGTTTAAACAGACCGCTCTGTGCTTTCAACATGTCAATACATCTCACAAATTCAAGTAGTGATGAATTCAATCTCTCCTCTACTTTGAGCCAGGAGAGATTGACATGCATATTATTAAGTCCCTATTTGTTGCACCTGACCACACGACTGAACAATGGTCCCGGTGTGATAAAATTAGAGCCTGTAGGACTTGCCTTGTTGATAGTGTTGTTAAGGAGGTAGAGTAGTACTTTATTATGGACAGACTTATCCCCATCTTAGTTACTGTTGCATCAATATGTTTTGGCCATGACAATTTACAATCCAGGGTTACGCCAAGCAGTTTAGTCACATCAACTTGCTCAATTTCCACATGATTTATTACAATATTTAGTGAATATATTAGTGAATATATTAGTGAATGATTAGTCCCAAATACAATGCCTTCAGTTTTTGAAATATTTAGGACTAACTTAATCCTTGGCACCCATTCTGAAACGAACTGCAGCTCTTTGTTAAGAGTGGCAGTCATTCCAGAAGCTGACATGTAAAGTGTTGAGTCATCCGCATACAAAGACACACTGGCTTCACTCAAAGCCAGTGGCATGTCGGTAGTAAAGATTAAATGAAAATGACAGCTGCCCTGAGGAATTCCTGATTCTACCTGGATTATGTTGGAGAGGCTTCCATTAAAGAACACCCCCTGTGATCTCTCAGCCAAGCATCAGTCATTTGTGTAAGTGCTGTGCTTGTTGAATGTCCTTCCCTATAAACATGCTGAAAATCTTTTGTCAATTTGTTTACTGTAAAATAGCATTGTATCTGGTCAATCACAATTCTTTCCCAATCTTTACTAAGGGGTTGGTTGGCTATTTGAGCCAGTAAATGGGCCTTTACTATTCTTAGGTAGTGGAATAACTTTTGACTTGAGGGCACACACTTTCTGGTATGCTTAAATTGAAGATATGGCAAATAGGAGTGGAAATATCATCCGCTATTATCCTCAGTCATTTTGTCGTGAGCCTTTTACTGAGGGGCTTATGTCTGGCCAATCTACCATAAAGGCCTGATTGGTGGAGTGCTGTGCTGTGCAGAGATGGTTGTCCTTCTTGAAGGTTGTCCCTTCTCCACAAAGGAACTCTGGAGCTCTGTCAGAGTGACCATCGGGTTCTTGGTCACCTCCCTGACCAAGGCCCTTCTCCCCCGATTGCTCAGTTTGGCTGGGCAGCCAGCTCTGGGAAGAGTCTTGGTGGTTCCAAACTTCATCCATTTAAGAATGATGGAGGCTACTGTGTTCTTGGGGACCTTCAATGCAGAAGAAAATTTTTGGTACCATTCCCCAGATCTGTGTCTCGACACAATCCTGTCTCGGAGCTCTACAGACAATTCCTTAGACCTCACGGCTTGGTTTTTGCTCTGACATGCACTGTCAACTGTGGGACATTATATAGACAGATTTGTACCTTTCAAAATCATGTCCAGTCAATTTATTTTACCAAAGGTGGACTCCAATCAAGTTGTAAAAACCTCTCAAGGATGATAAACGGAGCAGGATGCAATTGATCTCAATTTTGAGTCTCATAACAAAGGGGATGAAGTCGTAAGTTTACTTACACCTTAGCCACATTTAAAATCAGTTTTTCAAAATTCCTGACATTTAATCCTAGTAACAATGTTCGGTCTTAGGTCAGTTAGGATCACCACTTTATTTTAAGAATGTGAAATATCAGAATAATAGTAGAGAGAATGATTTATTTCAGCTTTATTTCTTTCATCACATTCCCAGTGGGTCAGACGTTTACATACACTCAATTAGTATTTGGTAGCATTGCCTTTAAGTTGTTTAACATGGGTCAAACATTTCGGGTAGCCTTCCACAAGCTTCCCACAATAAGTTGGGTGAATTTTGGCCCATTTCTCCTGACAGAGCTGGTGTAACTGAGGAAAGTTTGTAGGCCTCTTTGCTCGCACACGTTATTTCAGGTCTGCCCACAAATTTTCGGTATGGTTGAGGTCAGGACTTTGTGATTCCCACTCCAATACCTTGACTTTGTTGTCCTTAAGCTACTTTGCCACAACTTTTGAAGTATGCTTGGGGTCATTGTCCATTTGGAAGACCCATGTGCGACCAAGCTTTAACTTCCTGACTGATGTCTTGAGATTTTGCATCAATGTATCCACATCATTTTCCATCCTCATGATGCCCTCTATTTTGTGAAGTGCACCAGTCCCTCCTGTAGCAAAGCACCCCCACAACACGATACTGCCACCCCCGTGCTTCACGGTTGGGATGGTGTTCTTCGGCTTGCAAGCATCCCCCTTTTTCCTCCAAACATAACGATGGTCATTATGGCCAAACAGTTCTATTTTTGTTTCATCAGACCAGAGGACAGTTCTCCAAAAAGTACGATCTTTGTCCCCGTGTGCAGTTGCAAACTGTAGTCTGGCTTTTTATGGCGGTTTTGGAGCAGTGGCTTCTTCCTTGCTGAGCGGCCTTTCAGGTTATGTCGATATAGGACTCGTTTTACTGTGGATATAGATACTTTTGTGCCTGTTTCCTCCAGCATCTTCACAAGGTCCTTTGCTGTTGTTCTGGGATTGATTTGCACTTTTCGCACCAAAGTACGTTCATCTCTAGGAGACAGAATGCATCTCCTTCCTGAGCGGGCTGATGGCTGCGTGGTCCCATGGTGTTTACACTTGCATACAATTGTTTGTACAGATGAACGTGGTACCTTCAGGCGTTTGGAAATTGCTCCCAAGGATGAACCAGACTTGTGGAGGTCTACATATTTTTGTTCTGAGGTCTTGGCTGATTTCTTTTGAATTTTCCGATGATGTCAAGCAAAGAGGCACTGAGTTTGAAGGTAGGCCTCGAAATACATCCACAGGTACACCTCCAATTGACTCAAATTATATCAATTAGCCTATCAGAAACTTCTAAAGCCATGATATTATTTTCTGGAAATTTTCCAAGCTGTTTAAAGGCACAGTCAATTTAGTGTATGTAAACTTCTGACCCACTGGAGTTGTGATACAGTGAATTATAAGTGAAATAATCTCTCTGTAAACAATTCTTGGAAAAATTACTTTTGTCACGCAAAAAGTAGATGTCCTAACCGACTTGCCAAAACTATTGTTTGTTAACAGGAAATGTGTGGAGTGGTTGAAAAACACGTTTTAATTATCCATCCTGTCACGACTTCCGCCGAAGTCGGCTCCCTTCCTTGTTCGGGCAGCGTTCGGCGGTCGACGTCACCGGCCTTCTAGCCATCGCCGCTCTATTCTTCATTGTTCCATTTGTTTTGTCTTGTTCCCCGCACACCTGGTTTACATTCCCTAATCAACTGCATATATATATTCCTCTGTCCCCCCCCCCATGTCTTTGTGTGGGATTGTTTTGTTACGTGTTTTGTAATGACGAGCCTAGCTGTTTTTTCCCCGGGTACTATGTTTCAACCCGGAGTATGTTTAATTGTTAAACATTTTTGCTTATTTGTGACTTTGTCGCGCTTTGCACTTTTGCCTTTGGCGGGAGGTTTGTTGGACACTCTTGTGTCCGTCTATTGTTTGCTTCTGCCGAATAAAGTGTGCGCCTGATCACAACTCTCTGCTCTTCTGCACCTGACTTCAACACCAGTAGCACATACGCTGACACAACCTAAGTGTATGCAAATTTCTGACTTCAACTATATGTAAATAAGGTATTTCTGTTTTTTACTGTTAATAAATTTGCCAAAAAATTCGAAAAACTTATTTTCGCTTCGTTGTTTAGGGGGATTGTATGTAGATTGATAAGGATTTTTTTTTATTTAATCAATTTTATAATAAGGCTGTAACGTAACAAAATGTGGAAAACGGCAATGGACCTGAGTACTTTCTAAATGCACTATGTCATTAGCTCTGAAGTATGTGATTCTTATCATGCCTCTCAACTAATGCAGCCAGTGTATCTCCTGTATCATTTTAAGAATACAGCACCTTCATCCTGGCTAAAGAGATGCTCCAACATGCCTGCACAGCTGCCCTGAGACTGAGGGCGGGACATGTGCTATGGCTGCCAAGAAAAATCACGGAAAGGCAGCGCTCGGGTGGGCACTCTCCATGATCTAACAGGTTTCAGGAGACAAGGATTAGTTAGGCATTGTATGAAATCCTTCACATTTAATTCCTATGATATTGGTTTTGAGTAGCGCTTTAAAACAAAGGGGTTCTTTGATGACAGGTAGGGTTAAAAAAGAAAAAAAAATTATCTGAAGATGAAAAATCCTTAAATGAAAAGGTTCTAACTGGAACCAAAATCGGTTCTGCTACCGGGACAAATCAAAGAACCCTTTATGGCTTCAGTTAACAACTTTTTTCATAGAGTGTAGATTTGCTTGTCTCTAGCTGATGTGACAGATGATCTCTACATGTTATAATGGTTGTGATTTCAGATGCTCTTTTTTTTAGCACCATTAGATGCAGTTAACTTCATTTTATTACATGTGAAAGGTTCAGTACACACCACTGCATTATTTACCAGAAAGTAGGCTGGCCCCCTTTGAAATCACATAGGTTGATCCATTGCTCTCTTTTAATCTATATAGCTCTCTTTAAAAAATCAGAACATAATGCTCTCTTTAAAAAATCTGAACATAATGAATAACCTTGTGAGTATGAGTTACCATACCCGGTCTCAGTGATGGCAAATTCTGGAAACCCCTTCGGTCTCCTCGGAGTTAGGAAAATCTGCTTTTAGTTTATTTTCACCCCAAATATTGAACAACCAGGGTTCCCTACAACTGCAGGTTCTGGTGCCTTTCGGGCAGTTCAAAATGTTGTTTAGGTACCTCCTTGCTGAGGAATGTGATTGTTTTTCTTGAATATTTATAATATATTGTATTTTATTTTACATTAGATTTTATAATTTGTGTATATGCAGGGTTCACTTATAAAAGATATCTTGGTCTCAATGGTGATTCACTGTCAAAAAAAACAAAAAAGAATAATGTTTCTCTAAATTAAGCACTGCTGGGAATAATTGTATTTTTATGAACTCAGAAGCTAATTGTGGTTCTGGTAAATGGTACTGTATGCATAAACAGGTATTTTTCTTATCTCATAGCTTTGATAGATGGGGGGGAAACCCAAATCCAATCTCTGCCATGGAAGGTGCCATAGGTGAGATTGCTATTGGCCTGATATCAGGTAAATTCATCGTTTCCTTCAGTTAGTGTTTGTATCCCAGCACATGCCAGATGCTTCTATAGGCTGGGTTGCCCCTTAGGGCCATCGTACATAGCCTACAGAGTCACATGTTGTGGTTTTACTATAACATTCAACTTTCTGTAAAACCTTGTTTAATAATATTTTACTGCAGTGGGCTAAATCAGGGTCACATAGAGTGATTCTTGGTAGTCTTAAACAAATCTACTTTGAAACAAAAGTATACACCTCACACACATGCTTATGGTGTAATGAATACTCAGAGAGATAAAGGTTAAGATTCACACGCTGATCACGGCAGGTGTTTATTTCACCTTCGCAGAAGGCAGGAATCGTGGTCACAGGCAGACAATGGTCATACACAAGTAGGCAAACAGACAGGTGAATCAAAACTAGGACTGAAGGCTATAACTGGTTCTCACAAATGAGCTTAGAAAAGGCTTAGTAGAGTCAAAACAAACAATACCTCACAAAGGCACAAACAGAATGAACTGAACTAAATAAGGAGCTGATGAGACCAGGAGAGTAACTAACACAGGTGAAATTAATGAACAAAAATGAAAGACAGGGCTACATTCAAGAACACAAAGAAACAGGGCTACGTTCAAGAACACAAAGAAACAGGGCTATGTTCAAGAACACAAAGAAACAGGGCTATTTTCAAGAACACAACGAAACAGAACACAAGGTTGACTAAGAAAATAAATACAGAACCTTACACATGGACTTAATTTTTAAAAAGAAGACACCTGTACCATGTCAGATATAGAGCTGAAATATATTTCATTTTGAGTTTGCATTCCAATATTACACTTTATATACAGCACAGAAGACTGAAATATATATATTTTAACATGTTTGACATAGAAACACCGGATATTTGGAAACAATCTTTATTCATTATAAATTATAACACATGTTAATAACATTCCACCCATGAGGCCAGAGGGAGCTTTTGGTCATTGACTGCAGGAAAGCTATCTTACATTCACCACTCTTTTTCAGGAGTAATTCTTTCTCCCCAAGTGATCTTGGGAGTAATAATTCTATAATGCAAAGTCTCCGGTGTAGCAATGTAATTCTATGCATTGGATTTCATATGCTTGAAATAAATGAGTTTATAGTTGTGGAGTAATAAATTACAATTTTATACACGTGTAAAGCATACATTTTGCAGGGTGCATTGTGCATAATTTAAGTGATTGATGCATTCTGCAACTTATTTGGGCCTAAAAAAAAGTTAATTGCATCAACAAGTCTGTTGATTTACAACTTCTTTGACCTGGATTGAAGAGGTCATATTTATATATATTTTTGTTATTATTTTATATTAATACAATTGCTCAGAGAACGAGAATGGTTTAACAAATAATACAAAAAAATCGTGAAAAGGATTGGCACCCCTGTTTTCAATACTCTAGCACCCTCCCCCTTGGGTACTTTTCTTCATATGCTTCTGTTTTTCATCGCCAAAACCACCATTGGTGTGCGTGGTCAAAGCTCTTTTTTCATGTCATCTGATCATAGCACCGGTTCCAATCCAAGTGCCAATTCTGTTTATCAAACTTAAACCAGCGCTATGGTCAGATGCCATGAAAATATATCCTTTTGTCATGCACACCAGTGATGGGTTTGGAGTTGAAAAACGGACGCAAATGCAGAAAAGTGCCTCATACCTATGGTAAAATATGCTGGTGGATCTTTGATGTTATGGAGCTATTTTGCTTCCAATGGTCCTGGGGCCCTTGTTAAAGCTACAATCAGCAGTTGAGACAATAACAAAGCGACCTCCTCACCCCAGTTTTGGTAAAAAGCTGAGGGATAGGGCTGGAGAAATGTAACCACTCTCAAATTCATAGACAGAGCTATGGATGTAAGGACTGACCATCCATTACATAAAAATTATAGTTTTAACCATATTTTGAGGCTATATAGTGTTTGTTCACATTTACTTTGTTAACCAACATTGGACTGAAACAAGCTTATATTTGTGGTTCTGATTGGGTATGATGGTTTAACTAAGCTCAGAAGGCATTTATAAGTTATATTCTTCAAGAATCAATACGAACATTTCATTAATTCAGAAGTCCGAAAATGGATGATGCAACTGCACATTGCCCCTTTAAGGTCAACCGCATTATGAACTTTACAAAGTACCAGGTAATTGTTGCCAAAAACCTGGTTTCCTCTGCTTGGAGGCTGACACTTGGCCACAAGTGGATCTTCCAGCAAGACAATAACCCCAAGCACTAATCAAAATCCACAATGAAATGGTTAATTGACCACAAAATCAACATTTTCCAATGGCCATCTCAGTCTCCGGACTTGAACCCCATGGAAAACTTGTGGATTGAAAAGGGCAGTCCATACGAGCAGATGAAGGATACGAAGGACCTGGAAAGATTTTGTTTGGAGGAATAGTCTAAGATCCCTCCTTAGACTATGAGTTTTACTATCTCATTAAACATTTTAGAAAAAGGTTTAGTGTCATTAACCTCATAAAGGGAGGGTGCTAGAGTATTGAAAACACGGGAGCCAATCATTTTGACCTGTATCTTTTTGAGTTTTTTTAAATTACTTTTTAAACAAAATCTCTTTCTCTCAGCAATTGTATTAGTATAAAATAATAACATTTCCCAATTTTTTTTACATACAATATAGCTAAGAACGTGTATTATATATTTTATACAGTATTTTTTGCTCAGCTTTATCAAGGGTGCCAATAATTATGGACCTGACTGTATATTCATGAGGTACAAATGCACAAGCAATCAACCTTTGCTTTGAGATGCATTCAGACAGGTTCAGACCAATCTGAGTTTTCATCTACTGGGAGAAATTCTGTGTGAAGAAAAATGCTACATCAACACAGTAAGTTGGTAATACAATAGCTATGAGCAGAGTTCATGCTCAGACTTGCCCTCTTGCAACACTGGGAATGTAAAAGTTGCCCTCAATTATCCCTTGTCTTCAAAGAGTAAAATGTCAGGACACATTTAGACTGGGACTTATATGTACTGCGGGTAATTAGGTCTAATGGAAAATGGAAAAGACCTCTACTGAACCCATGAAAATACAAGGGAACACATACAGCGACAAAACATCTCATCATCTCACCAGACCGCATTCCCTAAAACCCAGGAGTAAATTATACATTACATTTGGAAATTTGGACCAGGCCAAAATAAAAATGTCTCAACAATAAATCAGCCTGTTTAAAGGAGAAGGGACAAGCCAAATAAAAATCATTGGACAAAGTAGTGAAGATTTGTGGCACTATGACACCTTTTTCCTGGAGGTCAGATACTCTCTTCCCAAGACCAAGCACGTTATTGGCCTGAAGCTTAAAAGGTCTATAAGGACTAAATAGAACTGGGTAGTAGGTCTGGAACAAAAACAACAGAGTGCAGGAAAATATAGATTTTTTACACAATGCATTAACAATAGTAAAAGAGTTTGAAGTTTGCAGCCCCAAAGTGTAGGGGAGCTCTCGAAACAGAATTAGAATTGCAGGTGTCATTGTGGCGTGTATGATGCAGCACCTCTCTTCTCTCCCTGCTCTGGCTTCCTGGTGCTAGAGGGCACACTTTCTGAAAGGTAGAGCACAGGCGTGCTAGTCAGGCCAATTTGTTGGGACAAACATGTATGGCCTTGCTAACCCACACATTTCCCAAAAGGAACACACTGTTCGGAACAGACCTGTTTGAAAACATCTAGGAATTTATCTAGGGACAATCATCCCTTTTTTATATGTATTTTTTTCTTTCACCTTTATTTATACGGGTAAATCAATTAAGAATACATTCTTAATTACAATGATGACATGTCAATCCCTAAGGACTGGTCAAAAGGCAAGGCATTGACACTATCAATGCTGAGATGGTCAAGAACGACCCCTGAAATTGCATCGAAATGTCCCGATAGACCTGTTTGAAAACATATGGGAGTTCATTTAGGAATAGTCACACTCCTCTCTGGCTTGTTTTTTTTTCACAAAAAAAGGAGTGGCTGCATGGACCACACATTCACTATACGAGACATAATACAACGATACCTGGAATGGAAAGCCGCTTTATACCTCAACTTGATCTACTTCAGAAATGCTTTCGACAGTGTGCTCAGAAACAGCATTTGGAAAGTCCTCTCATGGCATCCTCCACAAACAAATGACTTGTTAGCTGCCTCTAGAGAGAAGTTGAATTTGCCATCCTTGTTAACAACCCAAAAAGACTGGTTCTCCCATCATCTGTGGCGTACCCCAAGGATGCATTCTCTCACCCATTATTTTCATGGTTGCTACTGACTGATTCATTAGGAACACCGTAAAAGACCGACCTAGAGGGCCACATCCAGTGGACTCCCTTCTCAGTGCTTGAGGATCTTGAATTTGCAGAGGACATTGCTCTGCATGCTCTTTTCCTAACAATCCCACATCCAGATGATCACAACTAGATTGAGCCAGTTTGCTGACCAACTGGGCCTGCAGATAAATGTGGAAAAAGACCCAAGAGCTGAGAATCAATACACCATGTGTATTGAATCACATATTTTATTATGTGCGGATACACTGACCCTCATTATTTAGAGGTAGCTAACCATTCTTTTCTGTTTTCAAAAACAGAACTGCTAATATAAAATTCATAATAATTTTGCTTTGGCAAACACTGTAAATAAAAAAAACAGTCTATAAATGTGATACATGTAATTATAGAAAATAAATCTACATATTCAAATCAAATCTGTTGACATACTGTCTCTCTTTTTGTCAGGAATGGATCTCTCCTTAACCATTTTACATTTTAATCACTTAGCAGAAGACACTCTTATCCAAAGCAATATTAGGGTTAAGTGCCTTGCTCAAGGGTACATCAACAGATTTTTCACCTAGTCGGCTCCAGGACTCTTAACTGCAAAGCTACCTGCCACCTACCCCAGGCATGGGTGTGAAGGTGTTATCACAGCAATAAATGAATATGTTCCTCTAGTTGGTCAGTATTAAAAGGCCTTATGGTTCGAACAGAAGGAGCGTGTTTTACAGCTTGTGCCGATATCAAACCTTGTGAAATACTTTTATCGGGCCCGCCTTCATTACACACAAGTAAGGACTTGATAGGAAACATCAACACAATCCTTTGAAGTGACATTGTCCCAAGTCAGCAAACATTCCAACCCAAAGACAAATAAGAAAACGCTGTGAAAGAGTATGAATCAGTGCCTGTGACTTTCAAATATACACATATGTACACATACTGGAGTATGTTTGATCCTCAAATACCACAAGTTATTTTCTATTAAGTAATATAGCTGTTCGATATGTAAGTGCTACTTCAGGGATTCATATTCGGTGCACTCATGTTGGAATGAGATTCACTAATAAAGATCCAATGTAGCAAACAGTGAGCTGTTGTTCACTTTCTTTTCAATCCTTCAATGGTGCCCCAGGAGGAATATTACTCATTCATCACAATCACATCCCACTTACCGATCACTTTGTTAAGACACAAGGGTTTGCAACTTATTTTCCCACATTCAGTAATCAATTATTGCAGCTGTTTGAAATTACAGATACTGCAAAGGGCAATTACTGTCAAATTATCAGCTCCAGGGTATACCGTTACAGTTAAGTTATGTTTTAAATGTCACGCTCAAATCTTCCGAAGGTGTATGTGTAGCTCAATAAATGTAGTTTAGGATGATAGGTAACACACATTTTGAATGAAGTTTCGGCTATGATGACACAGGCTCTATATACGAACAGCACTTCCAGAGAGTATATAATCTCTTAGCTTCCCATAAATGCCAACAGTGTTAAACAATAGCCCAACCATACTGTACATTTGGCATGGTTAATAGATCAATTATATTAAAAATAAAGGCTCAATAGCAGTGTTCTGTCATATTGCGGGTGGCTCATGAGTCTTAGCAGGTGAAAGTGCAAATTGATCTAGGGGGACAAGCATTTCACTACACCCGCAATAACATCTGCTAAATATTTGTATGTGACCAATACCATTTGATTTGATTTGATTTGATTTGATAAGGTGTAACAGGGGATTTCCACAGAGGATTATTAATCAGGCACTTGGCATGAGAGTAGGGGGACTTTGGAACCCTGAACACACCCTAGCATTTATTTGACTTTGACACATTCCTTTTCACCACTGAGTGGGTGCTGACTGTCAGTTCTTCTGGACAGCATAAAACCCTTCATTTTTTAAATATTATTTTTTACATTTAAGTTGAGAAATTGTACGGAACAAATGGTGTGGTACTTGGTAATTGTTTCCTTGTCCTTTTCATTGTGTCTTTATGTTGCAAGCTCTTGCAAATCCAGACTGTCTAGACAAAAGAAGAAGGAAAATATTATGCTCAGAATGAAGGATGTGTCAGAGCTTCTAGGAGTGTTGGGTGGAATGAAGTCAAACGCAGAGAGCACAGTTAAGGTACGTGGATTTATTTTCCAATACACGGGAAGTCCTGCCCTAACACATACGGGCACATCAGAAAAGTCCAAATAACACCAGACTAAACTGTTCCGAGGAAACTAATAAAATCCACTACAAGAATCCTACACCAACGTAACAGTAAGTAAGCCCGCACAACAGCCAGCGGGCTACCTAACCTTATATATCCTACCCAACCAACCTAAACTAAAACAGGTGCACCCAATCAGCCCAAATTAACAGAAACCAAAACGAAAGAAACGATGGCAGCTAGTAGGCCGGTGACGACGACCGCCGAGCCCCGCCCGAACAGGAAGAGGCACCATCCTCGGCGGGATTCGTGACAGTACCCCCCCCCTGACGCGCGGCCCCCGCAGCGCGCCGACCCCGGCCTCGAGGACGACCCGGAGGACGAGGCGCAGGACAATCCGGGTGGCGACGGTGGAAATCAGCCAAGAGGGAAGGATCTAAAATATCCTTCCCAGGTACCCAGCACCTCTCCTCCGGACCGTACCCCTCCCAGTCAACGAGGTACTGCAGGCCCCTCACCCGGCGTCTCGAGTCCAGAATAGCTCGTACAGCGTACGCCGGGGACCCCTCGATATCCAGAGGGGGCGGAGGGACCTCCGGCACCTCACCTTCCTGAAGGGGACCAGCTACCACCGGCCTGAGGAGAGACACATGAAACGAGGGGTTAATACGATAATAAGAGGGGAGTTGTAATCTATAACACACCTTGTTTATCCTCCTCAGGACTTTAAATGGCCCTACACACTGCGGCCCCAGCTTCCGGCAGGGCAGGCGGAGGGGCAGGTTTCGGGTCGAGAGCCAGACCCTGTCCCCTGGTGCGAACACAGGGGCCTCACTGCGGTGGCGGTCAGCGCTCCTCTTCTGACGCTCACTGGCCTGCCTGAGAGAGGCCTGGACTGCCCGCCAGGTCTCTCTAGAGCGCTGGACCCACTCCTCCACCGCAGGAGCTTCAGTCTGGCTCTGATGCCACGGAGCCAGGACCGGCTGGTACCCCAATACGCACTCGAATGGCGACATGTTAGTTGAGGAGTGGCGGAGTGAATTCTGGGCCAACTCCGCCCACGGAACATACCTTGCCCATTCTCCAGGCCGGTCCTGGCAATACGACCTCAGAAACCTACCCACTTCCTGGTTCACCCGTTCTACCTGCCCATTACTTTCAGGGTGATACCCAGAGGTAAGGCTGACCGAGACCCCCAGACGCTCCATAAACGCCCTCCATACCCGGGACGTGAACTGGGGACCTCGATCAGATACGATGTCCTCTGGCACCCCGTAATGCCGGAAGACATGAGTAAAAAGAGCCTCCGCAGTCTGTAGGGCCGTAGGGAGACCAGGCAATGGAAGGAGACGACAGGACTTAGAAAACCGATCCACAACGACCAAAACGGTAGTGTTCCCCTGAGAAGGAGGAAGATCAGTCAGGAAATCTACCGATAAATGAGACCATGGCCGTTGTGGAACCGGGAGGGGTTGTAACTTCCCTCTCGGTAGGTGCCTAGGAGCCTTACTCTGTGCGCATACCGAGCAGGAAGAGACATAGAGTCTCACGTCCTTAGCCAAGGTGGGCCACCAGTATTTCCTCCTAAGATCCCGCACTGTTCTCTCAATCCCCGGATGACCCGAAGAAGGTAGTGTATGAGCCCACCGAATCAAACGATCACGAACACCAAGCGGTACGTACTTACGGCCAGTAGGACACTGGGATGGCACAGGTTCTACCCTTAACGCCCGCTCGATGTCCGCGTCCACCTCCCATACCACCGGGGCCACCAGACACGAGGCTGGAAGGATGGGAGTCGGATCGATGGACCGGTCATCCGTGTCATACAGACGTGACAGCGCGTCAGCCTTGGTGTTAAGGGAACCTGGTCGGTAAGAGATCTTAAATCTAAAACGAGTAAAAAACATGGCCCACCTAGCCTGACGCGGACTCAGTCTCTTCGCCTCTCGGATATACTCCAGATTTCGGTGGTCAGTCCAGATGAGAAAAGGGTATTTGGCCCCCTCAAGCCAGTGTCTCCACACTTTCAGGGCTTTTACCATAGCTAGTAACTCCCGATCCCCCACATCATAGTTCCGCTCCGCCGGCTCCAGCTTCTTAGAAAAAAAAGCACAGGGACGGAGCTTCGGTGGCGCGCCCGAGCGCTGGGATAGCACGGCTCCAACACCAGCCTCGGACGCATCCACCTCCACTATGAACGCTAACGAAGGGTCCGGATGCGCCAACACGGGAGCTTCAGTAAACCTTGCCTTCAACTGGTTGAAGGCTCCATCTGCCTCAGCCGACCACCGTAAACGCACCGGCCCCCCCTTTAGCAGTGAGGTAATTGGTGCCGCCACTTGACCAAAACCCCAGATAAACCTCCGGTAGTAATTGGCAAACCCTAAAAACCGCTGCACCTCCTTTACCGTGGTTGGAGTCGGCCAATTACGCACGGCGTTTACGCGGTCACACTCCATCCTCACCCCCGAGGTGGAAATGCGATAACCCAGGAAGGAAACGGCTGGTTTGGAGAACACACATTTCTCAGCCTTGACGTATAAGTCATGCTCCAGCAGTCGCCCAAGCACCCTGCGCACCAAGGAGACATGAGCAGCGCGTGTGGCCGAATAGATCAAGATGTCATCAATATATACTACCACACCCAGCCCCTGCAAGTCTCTGAGAATCTCATCTACAAAGGATTGGAAAACGGCTGGAGCATTCTTTAACCCATACGGCATGACGAGGTACTCATAGTGGCCTGATGTGGTACTAAACGCTGTTTTCCACTCGTCTCCTCCCCGAATACGCACCAGATTATACGCGCTCCTGAGATCCAGTTTTGTGAAAAAACGCGCTCCGTGGAATGATTCCATCGCCGTAGCGATAAGAGGTAGTGGATAACTAAATCCCACTGTGATTGAATTTAGACCTCGATAATCAATGCACGGACGCAGTCCTCCCTCCTTTTTTCTCACAAAAAAGAAACTCGAGGAAGCGGGTGACATGGAGGGCCGAATGAACCCCTGTCCCAGAGCTTCCGTGACATATGTCTCCATAGCCAACGTCTCCTCCTGTGACAAAGGGTACACGTGACTCCTGGGAAGTGCAGCGTTCTCCTGAAGGTTTATCACGCAATCCCACCGTCGATGAGGGGGTAATTTAGTCGCTTCCTTCTTACTAAAAGCGATAGCCAAATCGGCATATTCTGGGGGAATGCGCACAGTGGAAACCTGGTCTGAACTCTCCACCGATGTGGCACCGATGGAAACTCCCACACACCTACCTGAACACTCGTCTGACCACCCCTGAAGAGCTCCCTGTCGCCAGGAAATGAGGGGATTGTGAATGGCTAGCCAGGGAATCCCCAATACCACTGGAAAACCAGGTGAATCAATAAGGTAAAAACTGATCTGCTCCCTATGATTCCCCTGGGTTACCATGTCCAGCGGAATCGTGGCCTCCCTGACCAGTCCTGACCCTAACGGTCGGCTATCTAGGGAGTGCACAGGGAAAGGAGGGTCTATCTGCACCAACGGAATACCCAACCTACGGGCGAGTCCGCGATCCATAAAACTCCCAGCTGCGCCTGAGTCGACTAGCGCCTTATGCTGAAGAGAGGGGAAAAACGCAGGGAAAAAAATAACCAAAAACATATGACCTACAGGGAGCTCTGGGTGAGTCTTGTGCCTACTCACCTGAGGTGGCCGAGGAGTATTCCGCCTGCCATCCCGACTCCCAGATGGACTCCTCCAGCACCGGTCCGAAGTGTGTCCTCTCCGGCCACAGTAGGTGCAGGAAGAGCCACCTCCTCCGGTCCCCCTAGATGCAGCTCCTCCCAACTCCATTGGAGTTGGAGCGGGAGAGCTGGGAGGTGGAATGGACAGGACCCCCTCTGAACGCCCGCGGGCAGCTAGCAGGTTATCCAGTCGAATCGACATGTCGATCAGTTCATCTAGAGATAGTGTGGTGTCCCGACAAGCTAGCTCCCGACGGACGTCCTCCCGAAGGCTACAACGGTAATGATCTATTAAGGCCCTGTCATTCCACCCCGCTCCAGCAGCCAAAGTCCGGAACTCTAAAGCGAACTCCTGGGCGCTCCTCGTCTCCTGTCTCAGGTGGAACAGACGCTCACCCGCCGCTCGGCCCTCTGGTGGGTGGTCGAACACAGCCCGAAACCGACGGGTGAACTCTGCATAATGGTCCCGAGCAGAGTCTGGGCTGTTCCATACCGCGTTGGCCCAGTCCAGGGCTCTCCCCGATAAACAGGAGACAAGGAGGCTTACCCTCTCTTCCTCCGAGGGAGTCGGACGCACGGTAGCCAGGTATAGCTCAAGCTGGAGCAAAAACCCCTGGCAACCAGCCGCTGCTCCATCGTACTCCTTCGGTGGGGTGAGACGCAAAGAGCTGGTCCCAGCCGATGACCCTGTGGGAGTGGGTTGTGTCGTCTGCAGGGGAGCTGTAGGGGGCGTCGGGAGACCACTCCTCTCCCATCGTTCCATCCTCTCCATCATCATGTCCATCGCTGATCCGATACGCTGAAGTACAGCTGTATGATGCTGGACACGCTCCTCCATAGTTGGGAGAGGGGTGGTCGTGGCTCCTGCTGACTCCATAGGTGGTGCGGGCTTCTGTCAGAGCTTCTAGGAGTGTTGGGTGGAATGAAGTCAAACGCAGAGAGCACAGTTAAGGTACGTGGATTTATTTTCCAATACACGGGAAGTCCTGCCCTAACACATACGGGCACATCAGAAAAGTCCAAATAACACCAGACTAAACTGTTCCGAGGAAACTAATAAAATCCACTACAAGAATCCTACACCAACGTAACAGTAAGTAAGCCCGCACAACAGCCAGCGGGCTACCTAACCTTATATATCCTACCCAACCAACCTAAACTAAAACAGGTGCACCCAATCAGCCCAAATTAACAGAAACCAAAACGAAAGAAACGATGGCAGCTAGTAGGCCGGTGACGACGACCGCCGAGCCCCGCCCGAACAGGAAGAGGCACCATCCTCGGCGGGATTCGTGACAGGATGTGTAAAAAGGGAGCTGTAAGAAGGAGGCATGGTTGCAATATAATAAACAATAAATGTTAATCAGGTGCATAACACAGCATAACTGATTATATAAAATGGAGGGTGGTTCCTTATCCCTAAGAGCTCAATATCCCCAATATCATTCTAATGCATGGAGTTCCTCCAGCCCATAGAGACCTAACTAAATAGAAAAGACTGAGAGACCAGACAGACTCATTTCTAAGTATGATTAAGGTAAGGAATTTAATAAGTAGATTTGTAATTTGAGTGAACTATCCCTTTTATGTTAATGGGACCACTTTCAGTTGTTTATGAATGATTTGTGAAGCATTCATAGGCCAAATAAAGGGTTATGAAAGGGGAACACTCACTTCAGGGCTTGAGACAATTAGATGAGCTGAATGTGATAGGCAATGAGGTTGGGGTTCTATATTAGTGACGATGCCTGCTTTGTTTTTGAAAAGCTACACAGTGTTCTTGTTGAGATACCTTTTCATACAATTAATATCCTTTGTTTTTACCCCAAACCCTACCTTGCCTCCACTCCCACCAATGGTAGAACCCAAAACAGTACCAAACCACCTTGTCACATTTGTCAATCAAGTTATAAGACAACTAATTTAGCCCTTGAGCACCACAGCTAACTTTTCCAATTGGCTGCAATAGAAACCCAGGAACCTATGAGCTGCCAGTAAGAGTTTTACATATCAAATGGGGCCCAGGGTTCAAATAGTATGTCTTTTAATTCATATACTGTACTTTGAGTGTTTGATTGAGCCTGCCTGGAGTGTGAGATGGGCGGCACATTTGTAATTTTGGGACTATTCCATTGGTTCAATTGTGCCAAGCAAGCTCAATCAAGCACATCTAACTTATCTGAAAAAATAAACAAATACTATTTGAACCCAGGTCTGCAGAGGAAAGCAGCGATGAAATCCAGGCCCAACATTTAACAGTAGCTCATAATGTAGGCCCTATAGATTTCTTTAATTTCATATGTGCAACATCAACAGCAGCATACCACCCTGCATACCACTGCTGGCTTGTTTCTGAAGCTAAGCAGGGTTGGTCCTGGTCAGTCCCTGGATGGGAGACCAGATGCTGCTGGAAGTGGTGTTGGAGGGCCAGTAGGAGGCACTCTTTCCTCTGGTCTAATAAAATATCCCAATGCCCCAGGGCAGTGATTGGGGACACTGCTCTGTGTAGGGTGCTGTCTTTCGGATGGGACGTTAAACGGGTGTCCTGACTCTCTGAGGTCATTAAAGATCCCATGGCACTTATCGTAAGAGTAGGGGTGTTAACCCCGGTGTCCTGGCTAAATTCCCAATCTGGCCCTCAAACCATCATGGTCACCTAATAATCCCCAGTTTACAATTGGCTCATTCATCCCCCTCCTCTCCCCTGTAACTATTCCCCAGGTCGTTGCTGCAAATGAGAATGTGTTCTCATTACCAGGTCAACTTACCTGGTAAAATAAATTTAAAAAAAACTAGAGGTCAAGAGAAAGGACCATACTTGAAGGCCCCTCTTTCAACTATTGTACTCTCCTTGTGTGCTGTGTATGCAATTGCATCCTTCTTTGCCTTCAGTCTAGTACCTCATAGGTTCTTCTGCGGATCTTCTGATGACACCGACAAACACTAGCGTTACCTGCAGCCCTTGGCTTCCTCTCTTCCAGAATCCTCATTATTAATTCCATTCTGATGAATGACAGCACACCCAGACATGCTTCAGCTCAGATTGTATAAAAAGAGAAAAAGGTGCTCTACTGAGGATTTAGAAATCCAAAAAGAAACATCTTACCGCAGGACCCTTCACAAGATCACTATCCCAGAGAACTGGTTGGTTCATGAGTTGGACATCATAAGAGGTCAAGGATCACAGCAGGTATGTGCTGCATTATGCTTGCAGCCTGCACACATGAGAAGGTTATCATTTTGGATGTGGGTTTATGCTACAATAATCATAGCTGCTGCTGCTGCACCAACATAATGTTTATAATAGAAGACAGGAGAGTGACAGTAAACTACGTGGGTAAAAATAGTCATAGTTATAAGCAGCTGTAACAAATTTACATGAATACATTCTGATTTGCGCGCGCATTTGGCAGGCACTGGATTATGCTTTTCATTACACAAAACTCGTGCGCGATTATCAAACCCCCTTTGACCTGGTGTGTGTCATAAAAACATGAAATCATTATCCAAGTAGTTATCTTTTATTGGTGCGTATTTTTGGTGATATGTAACAATATGACAATTTTGGACAGGCAGGCCTACTTCTATAACCCCACTTTATCTCGGCCTCGGAGGAGACTTGGATCCCGACGCAGAAGATGGTGTCCACGGAGGTTAGAGTGGAGACAGGCGTCTCTTGAGTTGGATGTGACCTGATGCGACGTGCACTTGCGTCTGCCTCCATGGAAGATCATTTTTCCACATCAAGAGCGGTCAATGTTAACCTTATTGTTTTGTGTTTCTTCTTTTGTCAGTGGGTTTTAAGATTATTTTTGTAATGACAAGCACTATAAAAATAATTCTAGATCATTATCGTTTGTCTATTGTCATTTATCTTGGTTTATTAGACATTTTTATTTGTGTCTTAGCAGTAAATATGATTAAATAACTTGAAAATGATTGATCTATTTAAGTTAAGGTTTCTAACTAAGCTTCGGTGTGCATCTATACAGGGAAACTAAATAGTGAGTTGAAGGGGATGGTGCTGCTAATTTCCTTTGGGTAGGCTTTTCAATTAATTTACTAAATGAATGCATCCATAAGAAAGAATATGCTGAAAAAATATGCTGTCTTGTAAAAAAGTAGGATGACATCATTAGATTTGTATATATATATAAACTGGGTGGTTCAAGGCCTGAATGCTGATTGGCTGACAGCCGTGGTATATCAGACCCTATACCACGGGTATGACAAAACATGTATTTGTACTGCTCTAATTACGTTGGTAACCAGTTCATAATAGCATGAAGGCATCTAGGGCGTTTATGGTATATGGCCAATATCCAGGCACTCCGCGTTGCATCGAGGATAGAACAGCCCTTTGCCGTGGTATGTTGACCATAAACCACACCCCCTCGTGCCTTATTGCTTAAATATCAAAGTCAATAACTAAGAAGATAGCACTAAGGCCACACATATCCAACATTTATCCAAACTCAGGAATTCTAAAACCATTATTCCAATCATATCAAAAACTCGGACCGCAAACACTCTGAAATGCAAAGCAGGCCTACATCTCAAAACAAGTGCCACAAGTGTCAACGTTTGACTTCGAGTTACAGACATTGTTTTGACTGTACATTATACTCTATTTACACAGACAACAAAGACCGAATAAATATTCAAATGTAGCACAACTCTGAATTTGACAAATCACGCCTGAAGTAGCTGTCCTCCGCAGGCGAGGCGTATACATAGTCTGATGTGCCATAAGGTGCGTATTCTGGAGTGGAGACGCTCTCCTGGAGGTTGCAGTTCTGGTAGTGGTAGTGCTCTGGAACAAACCCAGAACTCAAGTCCAGCCTCGTCGGAGAGTTGTAACACGACGAAGAGTAAGACTCCTGTGGCGAATAACTATTGTAATCGACCGGACTTGGCATATTCAGGGAACCTGATGGTGAGCGGGGAGCCTGAAAAACAAGCCAGCGGAGATGTGCATTACTATTCTAGTACAGTATAACGAAACCATTTCCTACTACAAGCCAAATCTCTGAATGAACAAACAGCCTGAGCTTTGTCAAATATTTCATATGACGGGTGCGTAATTGCAAAGACAGGAGATTGCGCAACAGAATTTGAATAAAGCATACCATGCCATGGCCGTAATAGCCCATATTCGGGGAGTGATTTTCCTGGCGCCAAAGTTTTGTTGAGGTAGCGGGATGCAGAATACCACTGCAGTAGGTCTCGTTGGGGATCATCATGCTTATCAATTGTTGATTCTCGAAGCTGTCCATCTGGACGTTGCTCTCTGGAATGGGCCGCGGCTGAAAGATGCAGTTGGAATTCATCTCTTCAGGGAAATAATCAAAGTAATGGTCTATAGGAATGAACGAGAAGGATCAGTAAGAGGGTGCATATATAAATACATGCAGGGAGACATGTAAATAAGTGAAGACTCCAGAAGTGATGTCACAGCACCACCAGCCAACAGCTAAAAAACACATTTGAATGCAAGTTTATAAAAAGGTCCCAGTACACTGCACTTTAGGAATGTGGGTCAGTGTCAATTGTATACAAAGATATATGTTCCAACTATTCTGCTGTGGTCGTTGATTCTCCATGTAAGTGTTAATCTAGATATTTTACCTGACGTGCAATTCAGACTCTCCGAATATATTTTATAATAGGCTTATGTGATGGATTTTACAGCTATTTTGCATGTATGATGCATAATGCATTGCCTTCTGTCTTTTGGATTAAAGCTTGTTTATATGATTATGGTTTACTGCAACGCCCCCACTGGACATTTAAAATTACATTTACTGTTCTTTACTGTAGGCTACATTTATTTTCGTTAGCAGGTTTGGATACAGTCAAGATAATATTTTTTTTTACTATAGAACATTGATTCTGGACCTTCCATGGTGATGCTTTTGTCGTACAACGATTTTGTGATTAAGATAATGTCAGACAATGGAACGCTGTATTGAAATTTTGACTTATTTGGACATTTTTGAACTTACCTGACAAGGAGGAGGAGACGCACACATCCTGACTCACCAAGCTCTGGGATTTCTATTAATTTAGGAAAATAAATAAGAAAGAGAGAGAGAGAGAGAGAGAGAGAGAGAGAGAGAGAGAGAGAGAGAGAGAGAGAGAGAGAGAAAACATAAGTCCCCATTCATTTGCAGCAGTTCGATTTTTGGGCTGGTTATTTTTCATCCCATTGAAAGCTACTTGTTACCTTCAAATAACAAGTAGGCTACCACCCACTGTATAGCACAATAATGGCATTTGTGTGTGTGTGTGTGTGTGTGTGTGTGTGTGTGTGTGTGAGAGAGAGAGAGAGAGAGATATTTCACTTGCTTTGGCAATGTAAACATATGTTTCCAATGCCAATAAAGCCCTTAAATTGAACATTTAGAGGGAGAGAGTGAGCGAGAGAGAGAGCAAGATAGTGAGACAGAAAGAAAGAGAAAGAGAGAGAGAGAGAGAGAGAGAGAGAGAGAGAGAGAGAGAGAGAGAGAGAGAGAGAGAGAGAGAGAGAGAGAGAGAGAGAGACAGAGACAGAGACAGAGAGAGAGAGAAATAGATCCAATAACTACTAGCCTACAGTATGTGTGATCACTTAAGGGAGTGGCTCCAATAATCCGCGTCATTTTTGCCATATGTTCAGCATTATTGTTCTGATTATAATATTGCCAATTGCCATATGGACATAAGAAGATCTTTTCTGATTTTTGAATCTGAATTTGCTGTTAAATATCACATAAAGCTGAAACAGTCCCTACATTAAAAAAAATGTCCCACTGTTACTGCTGAGCGATCATTGATAGGCTACTAGCGAGGAAACCTGGTGGTCAATCATTAATGAGACATGCAACTTCGTGTCTGGGGTAAGGTTGGTGGCTGTTGCGGCAATTGAGGAAGTTATTGGAATGGGGATTTCATGGAGAGAGCAGCACCTCCAATTATACTGAGACTGTGTGTGTGTGTGTGGGGGGGGGGGGGGGGGGTAATTACCATTCTAACCGTTTTAGTTGATGTCTGGAGAGCTCGTTTCTGTTGCAGCAACTGTTTAACCGTTGTCTTCACCCGCACGCCCTGGTACACCTTTGGCTTATCTGTCAAAGGAGAAAAACATGGTGTCGATGTTTACTGTAAACAAACTTGAATGGGCCTAACCCTGCCACTTTCGAGCACTTTCACTACCTGCTGCATACTTCCACTGACTGCTGCATACTTTCACTGACTGCTGCATACTTTCACGCAACAATTTAATTAGGACTACTTGGAAAACATTGGAATATTATTAAAAACACATTTCAATGTTACTATAAGATTGTTTTGATCAGGGTGTTTAACGCAATGTTTTACATCTAGACTTATTTGTGAATTTCAAACGAATTATGCAATAAAGTATGAAAAAACGGCTGTCCTTATGCATCGCTCAAATGTTGCCGAATTTATTGTACCAAAGTTGCCCATGCGAAAGCCAGAAGTGTCCCAATATTGTCCTACATAGGTCTATATCCTCTGTAGCCTGCCTCTGCCAGAACCTCGCACGACAGACAGGGTTTCGAATTTCACAGTCCCTACAGTGGGCTTGCCTTCACACTCATTTCAAGCACAAAGGAAAGCTGTGCAAAAATGATAATGTAAATGTAACTTTTCGATTTTATTTAGGTAATATGTTTCTTTTTATTCTATACATAAGCCTAAAAGACAGGCTAAGCGATCCATGAAAGGGGGCTGATAGCGTTATATTCCGTGAAAGTAGGGAAGTAAACTTAGGCTACAGGTAAAGCGGGCAAACAACAGCCTAGTGAGAGTCAATAACAAAGACCCAAAGGACTCCACAAATCCGCTGAAAATAAGGTGAAAATGGAAGACTTCGCTTGAGAAATTCGTCCGATTATAAAAGTAAGTTACATTTACGCTCCGCACTTAGCCAACATATCATTGGTAGACCATGGGGTAACAGTATGAGCTTTAGCCTACCCGACAATAAAATACAAGTAGTTTGGGTTTTGATGATCATTCCGGTTAGCCTATCGAACCCCCACACCTGACAATTACGCAGTAAAACCATTTCGTTTTCTGTCAAATTCATCCATTGAAGCAGGACTGTATTTGAAATGAAATGGAATACTACTTTACGCTATCAAAACATAGCCTACTGTAAATGATCGGGTTATTGAACTAGGCAGATAGGTTAGAGCCGTTGCCTATACCCACTCTAAACACCTGTTCAATGTTTTAGTGCAGTAGCCTAGCTTTTTGATTTTTATGCTAAAATGAATGGTACTCATATATGTACACCTTCGATTGTATGTCATGGCTTCACTTCTAACTATAAGGGGGTATAACGTTCTACTCCAATGACTAAAGTCATTACAGAAACGACGCCACACAATGGTAGAACTCATTAAGGCAGTCAGAGACTGTCTCAGGAGTGGAAAGTTGGCGGTAAAGGTGATTCGATAATAGCAGCTGCCGGCAGAATCTAAAGAGGTGTGCTTGGCTGTCAAACCCAACCTTTTAAATATTCATATACTGAAATGTCAGATCATGATTTGTCTTAAATGTGCCAAATAGTAAAGCTTCCCAAAAGACACATCCCACTGATTACTGCTTAAAATTACCATTTGTAAATTTACATATTAAAGTGTGATTAGAATGACTACAATTACAGTTGAATCGACAAGAATAATGCAAATAAAATCGCGTTTGAGTTAAGTTATCCTTACGCCCTAACGTGGACGAAGTGGCCAAAAATAGTGATGTTTAAGAAATAAGCAAAATAGTATTTTAAAAACGTTGTTCAATTAAATTGCAAACTATTGCAATAGAAAATAGCATACATCATGCAGGTAATAGGCATTAATCCACATGAGGCCATTGTTGAAGATTAGTTTACATTACTCTTTAGTTAAAACACGAGTTACATACTTTATCTCTAAGGTTTTCATCAGAACCTCGCAGTTCCCATAGAAGTGAAACAGCATGTTGTGCAATGTCAATTATTTCCAATCGTTTTGTTCTAACATTTCTATTTCTTTCTTTCTTTCAGGAGGAACGTAAAAAAGAACCATGATCCGATGAAAAAAGAATGACAAACTTACCAGACATGTTGTAAAATGTAAGAAGGAGTCCTGGAAGAAAAGCAGTTATGAGATTCCACAATGTCCTTTTCTGGCTCAGTTATATGGGCTATAACGAAATATTCATAAAAGTCACACAAATTCTCAACACACAAGTCTTAAAACTGTCTCAGAGCATACAATAATATCCTAATATAGCTAGGGATATATTAGTTTGTGAAATTTTCTTTCCATGCCTACTTTTTAAAACCCCTAGAACTCAATGATTTGACAATGATTTGATTGCGCGTTACTTTCAATTTGAATATTCAAAGGCTACTCAAAAATACAGATTTTTCAGTATAAATCAATACATATGCACTTAAAATAACATTTCATTTAATAGAATTTAATAATATTTTATACCCAAACCAAAAAGAAATTGACATTTTAAGCATTTTATCCATCTTTTGCCAATCTGCCCATCAGTCCCTCTTCATAATGAGGCACTACAGGAAAGTAACGGTTAGATGTTCTATGTAAACATGACCAACAATTAAACATCGCAGATCATGTCTATTTCAGGATGGATGAGCACATCAACACGTTATGGCTATACATTTTTAGTCTTATTTTAAACAATAAACTATCAAATGTCTAGGTTGTGGGCGTGGCATATGGTAGCACCCATTTCTGCCATCACTGACTCCATTGCTCCCTCAGCAATTGCATGCTCCCCATCACTGGAACTCACATCACCCACGTCTTACCAATTGTATTATAGTTGTTTTAGCATTATTTAGTCTTTATATTATATAATTAATGTAACTAGACTCAACGTTTCAGCCATTCACATGTCAAACCTGATTTGACATCCCAGGGCTAGGCTACTATATACGAATCGAGAAAACTATTTACAAATGAATTACAATGCAAAAATTCCGTTTACAAACGTCTGACATATTTTCAATTCAATGACAAGACTCCCCGATTAGTCTACTTGTGTAGCGGAGACCTACTTAGATGTGGGCAAAGTAATTTCAATTGATAGACTTATTTGAATAGGGTTACTGTCCATACCTGTTTAAATTTATAAGAGTTTACAACTTAATACATATATGAGAAAACAACACATTGCTTTAGAGAAAACCATTTCCTATAAATGTTCTTCCATTGCCATTGTGAGCCTACATTACATCTGAATAACAATTTACAAACATATCAAACAACGAACTCGAGCTTATACCTAGTTTTAATTAAAATAGCTTAGATTTCAGTTTTGGGGTATCGATCTATCATTATCCTCACTCATATATTGAGGAAATGCACACACTATCTGCCCAATACAATCTATGACCTTTCCTGATTTGTACTGGTAGGGGCCTATACAATGATCCCTATTATGTAGGCCTAAATCCCATCATCTCCACTGGGTACTTCTATTGACAAACTTCTCACCTTCCATAAAGTTATCCTAACTACCAAGAATATTATGCTAGTGCTCTTATAGAATATCTAACGTTTGGCTTTTTTATTGATTTATTGCTGCAGTTGCAATTCCCCCCCCCCATGAATTACGCTGATATCGTAAGAGAAGTTGTAACATGAAACAACCGCGCCATCTAGTGTGGGATATACGTCAGTAGGTTCTCCCTCAGTCTTAATTCGATGTAGTGGTGACAGAACAAAATATAACTCAACGGAAAAGTAATGTTTTTTTCATGTGTCATTTTAGCAAAAAAAATGTTTCATTTTGATGCATTTATTGCAGTGTCTTTTATTATAATGGATTTATAATAAAGAATTCTACTGCCCTATACATTATCTATGTTTTTTATTTCTTGAAATGAAACGCCAAACAAAGGAAGCATTGATTAATCAGGGAAACTGGGAGTATGGTAAATCACTTGCACCCATTGACCAATTCAGATCACTGCATTGTCTTTGAAAGTAAAATATTCAGGTGTAGATTCCCATTCACTTCTTGAAGTATTCTGTAGATGGGCATCTCTGATTGTCTTTCATTATATTCAAGACTTTTCATTGAGTTGTCACCTCTGCCTATTACTACTAAAGAATGTTTTGCAACAAAATCCTAAAAGATGCGAAAGATTTAAAAAACATACATATTCATTACCAAAGCGTCATTGAGTAAAGGCTAACATGAAGCAGATACAGTTTGACAAACTCTGACTTGGTTATTAAAGCAGACAACAAGATGATATTAAGTAAAGAAGAACGTTAAAGTAAAACAACCTTTAGCAAAAATAAAGATCGTTGTCACATGTTCATCGTAATTGTCGCCATGGCAGTATATAAATAAAAATGATGTTTTTGTAATATAATGACGGTATAGAAACACATCTACTTCAAACATTTGAACACAGGCAAAGTCATTCTAGGTCTAACCACTGAATCGTAAATGTCAATTCAATGTCTATTCCATGTTGGCTTAAGGTCATTTCATTGAAATGCCGTGTAAACAACGTTGATGCAACCAGTGGGCGCCCAGCTCTTACTGTATGTCACCAGGGGACTTAGGAGGGTCAAATAAGTAAAAGTTTCACTTTGTACTTCTATAAAGCGATAAGCAAAGTCTACAAAAAGTCAAATATTTGGATCAAAAGGAGCTGAATCGCTTGCATCAGCATTGTTTAGTTTTTCTGTGAAGGACAGGTTGTTTCCAAATTGACTTAATAAGTCCTCCGAATCTCATATGGTGACCAAGAGCTTCCGACATCTTCTTTCACCCACGAGTGCGTGTCACTATGTGTGGTGAGGGTACTGTCAGAGTCCTCATTAGCTAGAGGGGCCATCTTGGAGGCTAGGTCATTGGAGACAGTCATATAGGAAGGACATGTGAAAGTGGAGGCAGCAGGGTAAGAGGTGTGATAGTGTACTTCTTCCAGAGGGTGAAGGGCATAGGGCTGCGCCGATGCCATGGAGGAGCTACGGGTGGAGCAGCGGTACTGTGCGGGGCTCCCAGGAGGGTCGGGGCTGGGCAGGGAGACTGGAACAGAGGTCAGGCCGTCTGCACACAAGCCCTCTCCCTGGGTCACTGGGTCTGCCACTGACTGCTCCCATGAATCTCTCTGCAGGAGAAACAGACAGAGGAAATGATAGAGATGTGTTAGAGAGGATGGAAAAATGTGTATTTTTTGTTGGTTTTGCAGATTGCGGAATGCCCTAAAATGTATGTGTAAAGGAGTTGGGTTGGAACCACGCTCATGTGATGATTGGCTCCCGAGTGGCGCAGCGGTCTAAGGCACTGCATCTCAGTGCTAGAGGCATTACTACAGGCACCCTGGTTTGAATCCAGGCTGTATCACAACCAGCCATGATTGGGAGTCCCATAGGCGGCGCACAATTGGCCCAGCGTCGTTTGGGTTTGGCCGGTGTAGGATGTCATTGTAAAGAAGAATTTGTTCTTGACTGACTGGCCTAGTTAAATAAAGGTTAAACATCAAATAAAAGTAACCTTGCTGAAGACGTGTTGGCTCCCTGAGCTAATGTCTAGGCTTTATCTCAGTGGGCTAACAAAGCCTTGTGTAGCTCACAGATCTGGGTTCGAACCACAATCACTAACAGGAAAACACTTTTACTTGTGGAATTTGATTGATTTTTTCCTTCATGCTTGTGTGAAATATGTGCTTATTTGGATGTACCTACCTGCTCCAGCCTTCAGCGCTATTTACATGCTTTGCACCATCTCACATCACATAAAACACAAATCCACATAGGGACCGTTTCCTGCATTTAGCCTAGCCTTGAACTCACTTCTTAGTCCAGGACTAGAATTGAAACCATATTTAAGAAACTGGCCCATAATGTGAAGCCATATCTCAACAGTCCCATTCTATTACCAACACTAACCACTGACAGAGTGCCTTACCAGGAGGAAGTGGGGGGACTCTCCGGAGAAAGATGGTAGCAGACCGGACAGGGCGGAGCTGGGGAAGATGGAGCTCCCTCCGGTGGTGAAGGCTGAACTGCGGTAGTCTCCGAACGTTTCCTGGTAGTAGCTGTCTTTGAAGGAGGAGTATCCCGACATGGCCGATGAATCACAACCCAGAGGCTTGCCCCCAAGGGATGAGGAGTAGACATCGGCTGAAAACTGCTTGGGGGAGAAGTCCGAGTCAGAGATGAAGGGTCGCCTCATGCTGTAGTAGCCAGGGATCATGTGAGACCCTGTTGTAAAGGGAACCAGGTAGAAAACAATAGTAGCAAGTGGTTCTGTGTGGCTCGGTTGGTAGAGCATGGAGCAACGTCAGGATCGTGGGGTGCGATTTTGGCTGGTGCCAGCCAAAATGCATGCACACACTACTGTAAGTTGCTTTGGATAAAAGTGTCCGCTAAATGGAAAAATATATATACACTACCAGTGACATTTTTTAGAACACCTACTCATTCAAGGGTTTTTCTTTATTTTTACTATTTTTTATATTGTAGAATAATAGTGAAGACATCAAAACTATGAAATAACACATATACAGGGGGGCAAAAAAGTATTTAGTCAGCCACCAATTGTGCAAGTTCTCCCACTTAAAAAGATGAGAGAGGCCTGTAGTTGTCATCATAGGTACACTTCAACTATGACAGACAAAATTAGAAAAATAAATCCAGAAAATCACATTGTAGGATTTTTAATGAATTTATTTGCAAATTATGGTGGAAAATAAGTATTTGGTCACCTACAAACAAGCATGATTTCTGGCTCTCACAGACCTGCAACTTCTTCTTTAAGAGGCTCCTCTGTCCTCCACTCGTTACCTGTATTAATGGCACCTGTTTGAACTTGTTATCAGTATAAAAGACACCTGTCCACAACCTCAAACAGTCACACTCCAAACTCCACTATGGCCAAGACCAAAGAGCTGTCAAAGGACACCAGAAACAAAATTGTAGACCTGCACCAGGCTGGGAAGACTGAATCTGCAATAGGTAAGCAGCTCGGTTTGAAGAAATCAACTGTGGGAGCAATTATTAGGAAATGGAAGACATACAAGACCACTGATAATCTCCCTCGATCTGGGGCTCCACGCAAGATCTCTTGCAGGTCTGTGAGAGCCAGAAATCTTGCTTATTTGTAGGTGACCAAATACTTATTTTCCACCATAATTTGCAAATAAATTCATTAGAAATCCTACAATGTGATTTTCTGGATTTTTTTTCTCATTTTGTCTGTCATAGTTGAAGTGTACCTATGATGACAATTACAGGCCTCTCTCATCTTTTTAAGTGGGAGAACTTGCACAATTGGTGGCTGACTAAATACTTTCTTGCCCCACTGTAACACACATTCTTCAAATAGCCACCCTTTCCCTTTGACAGCTTTGCACACTCTTGGCATTCTCTCAACCAGATTCAACTGGAATGCTTTTCCAATAGTCTTGAAGGAGTTTCCACATATGCTGAGCACCTGTTGGCTGCTTTTCCTTCATTCTGCGGTTCGACTCATACCAAACCATCTCAATTTGGTTGAGGTCGGGGGATTGTGGAGGCAAGGTTTTCTGATGCAGCACTCCATCCCTCTCCTTCTTGGTCAAATAACCCTTACACAGCCTGGAGGTGTGTTGGGTCATTGTCCTGTTGAAAAACAGATGATAGTCCCACTAAGCGCAAACCAGATGGGATGGCGTATCGCTGCAGAATGCTGCAGTAGCCATGCTGGTTAAGTGTGCCTTGAATTATAAATAAATCACAGACAGTGTCACCAGCAAAGCACCTCCACACCATAACACCCCCTTCTCCATGCTTTACGGTGGGAAATACACATGCGAAGATCATCCGTACACCCACACTCACAAAGACACGGCAGCTGGAACCAAAAATCTCAAATTTGGACTCCAGACCAAGGACAAATTTCCACTGGTCTAATGCCCATTGCTTGTGTTTCTTGGCCCAAGCAAGTCTCTTCTTATTATTGGTGTCCTTTGGTAATGGTTTCTTTGCAGCAATTCAATCATGAAGGCCTGATTCACACATTCTCCACTGAACAGTTGATGTTGAGATGTGTCTGTTACTTGAACTCTGTGAAGCATTTATTTGGGCTGCAATTTCGGTTGGTTGGTAGGTTGGTAACTCTAATGAACTTATCCTCTGCAGCAGAGGTAACTCTGGGTCTTCCATTCCTGTGGTGGTCCTCATGAGAGCCAGTTTCATCGCACTTGATGGTTTTTGCGACTGCACTTGAAGAAATGTTTAAAGTTCTTAAAATGTTCCGTATTGACTGACCTTCATCTCTTAAAGTAATGATGGACTGTTGTTTCTCTTTGCTTATTGGAGCTGTCCTTGCCATAATATGGACTTGTTCTTTTACCAAATAGGGCTATCTTCTGTATACCCCCCTACCTTGTCACAAGACAACTGATTGACTCAAACGCATTAAGAAGGAAATAAATTCCACAAATTAACATGGCACACCTGTTAATTGAAATGCATTCAGGTGACTGGTTGAGAGAATGCCAAGAGTGTGCAAAGCTGTCATCAATGGAAAGGGTGGCTATTTGAAGAATCTCAAATATAAAATATATTTTGATTTGTTTAACACTTTTTTGGTTACTAGTATTCCATATGTGTTAATTCATCGTTTTGATTTCTTCACTATTATAGTGAAAATAAATAAATAAAAACCCTTGAATGAGTTGGTGTTCTAAAACTTTTGACCGTTAGTGTATATGAATGGATTGTACACTTTACTTACAGCCTGCAGGCAAAGGGATACCTACTCAGTTGCTCAACTGAATGCATTCAATGGAAATGTGTCTTCTGCATTTATCCCAACCCCTCAGTATCAGAGAGGTGCTAGGGGCTGCCTTAATTAAAATGTTCAGACCCGAGGGAAGAGTTGTGGGGGTTAACTGCCTTGCTCAAGGGCAGAACATCCGATGTTTTCACCTTGCAAGGTCGGGGATTAGAACAAGCAACCTTTCAGTTATTGTCCCAACGCTCTAACCGCTAGGCGACCTGCTGTCCCATCTAGCAGGTCCCGTCTAGGCGACCCTCCGCCCCATCTAGGCGACCCGCCGCCCAGGTACAATGCATTATGGTGTTTTTAATCATTGTAAGATTTATCCTAAATATATATGACGCCCTTATATTGTGATTTTATAATCTCATAAAATCCTGACTAAATAACAACAATTTTGAGTCAGTAAAACATGTCCTACATAGAGAGACATAACATATTATAAATCTTATGAAGGGTCATAAATGCTTAGAACTAATAAGTAATAAAGCCTTATACCTGCAGGAAAACATTTCTAGTGGGCAGTAGCTATCAGAACAAAGCATACAGTATAAGTGTGGAGTACACATTCAAAGCTCTGGTGGTTATGTGAACATTTTGTGCCTTGAGTTTTATTCCACTTTTTCAGAACTTTGCTAGTGGATGTGACATTTGAAAGTTTGTCTATAATACTGTACTTCCCTTACCTCAAACACTATTAGCAGAGTTGAGTGGGACTCATCAATAATTACATAATTTACCCAGAGATTTTTCTCACCTGGCATTTGGACAAATGACGATTGACTGGATGTTCCTCCCTACAAATGAAAGAACAGACACACATTAAAGCCTGGATCCATGGCATTATAAAAACAGGTCTGATTCTGGTAACACATAACATGCCACCACACACGCGCTGAGGAAGGCACAAGCCGATATATAAAGAAAATTCAAACAAAGCTTCAAGAAATGTTACTCACATCCAAGTGAGGGTAACACTTTATTTGGATAGTTCATCTGTAGATGCACTACAGACTACCTACACTTAGGAAAAAATGTGCTAAGTAGATCCATATATACGGTTCTTTGGTTTGTCATCGTAGACGTAGGGGAACCCTATGTATGGGTATGCTGACTACAGGAATGTCCACCAGAGCTGTTGCCAGAAAATATTATGTTAATTTCTCTACCATAAGCCGCCTCCAACGTCATTTTAGAGAATTTGGAAGTATGTCCAACCGTCCTCACAACCGCAGACCACATGTATGGCATCTTGTGGGCGAGCTGTTTGCTGATGTCAACGGTGTGAACAGAGTGCCCAATGGGGTTATGGTATTGGCAGGCATAAGCTATGGACAGTGAATACAATTGAATTGTATCGATGGCAATTAGAATACACAGAGATACCATGATGAGATCATTGTCATGCCATTCATCCGCCACCATCACCTCATGTTTCAGAATGATAATGCACAGCCCCAGGTCGCAGGGATCTGTACACAATTCCTGGAATCTGAAAATGTCCCAGTTCTTCCATGTCCTGCATACTCACAACACATGTCACCCATTGAGCATGTTTGGGATGCTCTGGATAGACATGTACGAAGCGTGTTCGAGCCAATATCCAGCAACTTCACACAGCCATTGAAGAGGAGTGGGACGACATTCCACAGGCCACAGTCAACAGCCTGATCAACTCTATGCAAAGGAGATGTATCACGCTGCATGAGGCAAATGGTGGTCACACCAGATCGTGATTTTTTTTATCCATGCCCCTACTTTTTTCTTAAGGGTATCTGTGACCAACAGATTGATATCTGTATTCCCAGTCATGTGAAATCCATAGATTAGGGCCTAATTTATTTATTTCAATTTACTGATTTCCTTATATGAACTGTAACTCAGTCAAATCAGTGCTTAATTTGTGCTGGATCCTGCCGGAAGAGGATCCGGCACCTCTCATTTTTAGACTGTTTTGTTCTGGGACCTATTTGGCCAGATCCGGCACCTCTCATGGAACTTTTTGCAATGTAAAAATTTGAATAAAAGCTCCATTGAGTTGATTCTTTGTAAGTTATCCCACCTGGGCCGGCCCAGGTTTATGGTTTAGGCAACATTGTAACCTGTTTGAGACCAACGTGTGACCGTGGCTTTATGAGAAGCAAGCCTGTGTCTCTCACAGAACTGGAACAAGATTTACTTTCTATGATCTCTCTCCCTCTCTCTGCTCTGATAGACATGAATGAGCCTGCTACTCTCATCTCTCCAGCGTTGCACTTCATAATTTATTTCCTTATAGAATCATAGCCGTGTGAAGGGTTCTGGAGGATCCCCAGATATATTGAAATACATTTGCCAAAGTTACTGCTGTCTGTTCAGAAATAAGTGAAATACTTCAGAATAGCCTACTACACCATGAGAAAGAATATAACTTAGCCACAGAGAATCAACAGCTACTTAAAAAAAAAAATCCTAGCTGTGGAGTGTAGCCCAATAACAAGGCAAAGCCTACAGTCGGGAACGCGCAGCAAATCTGTTATTGAACAAACAGCGTGCAGACAAAACAGGGCTTTCGCAATACTTAAAATACAATTGCTGGAAAACACAGGTTGGAAAGAAAATGGCCCCTGCTGAAAAGAGAATTCTCTAATCTGTCTACTGTTTGCTACCAAAATATTTGTTCAACTTCCTAATAGGCCTATTGTTTTACAAAGTAAAACAAGAGAGAGGCTTTTGGCACGAGCGCATTGGCCATCACCAGCGTGTGAGCTGCAGCATCATTGGGTGACACTGTAATCTCCTCATAATTTCCTCATATTGTAGTCTACAATATGTGTCTTCACACACCTAGGCCTAGGCTATTGATGGATTCAAGACAAGTTCGTTTTTATTGATCTCAGATTCTCAGTTTGTCAGTGTCAAAGTGGTGCTTTCATGACAACTGGGAACTCGAAAAAACAAGTTCGAATCATCACTTCAGGGATCTTCAAGTCGGAATGTCAGTGCTCTAAAAAGAGGCCTGAGTTCCTAACTTGGAATTCCCGAGTTGGATGACCCTTCAAAACTAATTTTCCCAGTCAGCGTTTTTCCCGACTTCCCAGACTTTTTTTGAACACACTGAAGTTGGAAGTCTGAGATTTCCCAGTTCTGTGCTCCCATGCATTTAAAAAAATATGCCAAAGTCTTGCGTGAAATCCGTTTATATGTTTGCAACTTCTGTTAGTGCGTCTACTCTACTGCTCTATGCCACTATGCAAATGCATTTATATGCATGCAATGCTTAGGGCAGAGCGAGGTAAGTTGTCACACGGGGAAGTTGTCAAAATGTTCATACCTCCAACACTAGAGGCGCTATCTCAAAAATCAAATAGCTACTTTGTGTGACTACATGTTCTATGGTCAACTTCCTGTTCACATGTGGTCAAGGTCACTCTAATCTGAGGTGAGCACAAGTTTCTTATTTTTCCACTTAAAACATTTTTTGGCACTTTACATGTTATGCAATAAAACTGTTAGGTATGAATGTTCAAAATGATATTTTTGCACTGAGTAGAGGAGACAATAACGTGTCTTTTGATACTTTAGCTGCAGTCCTATGTTGAGCTAACCTTGAGATTTAGCCAACATGTCAGTTTGGGGCAAGTTGTCTAAATGATGTTGGTGCAAGTCTTCACATCTGACAACTTGCCCCAGTATACATAGACACATGGAACATGCTCAAAAAACATTGTGATACTGTGTAATCAGCTCTGATAATAGTATTAAATGTTACTGTAAATTGATTATTATACATGTATAGTTTAAAGCAGCAGACATATCCCTGGACTACACAAGACAGGCTCTGGTGTGTGTGTGTGTGTCTACTAACATACTACATGCCTACTGTATGAGACAGTATATCAATACACACACACACACACTACTTCATACAGTGTCATGAATTTAGGATAGCAGACAGGGAGGTGGGCATAATAAGCCTGTAATGAATATGTAATTGCAATGAGGAAATGTGTTTTTGAGAGAAAGAAAGAAAGAAAGATGGTTAGAAATTATAAAAGAAAGACAGAGAATGGCAGCACACTAACTGGCATAATGTTAAAGGCAGTGAGGCAGGTGAAGTTGCAGAACAAATCAATCATGAGTACAGCAAAGGATTTTGACATAAATTACCGTACTCTGACTCGGTATTGTGAAAAGGTTTCCAGAGAAGAAGTTGAAATTCAGACAGCCATGCCAACAAGAGTGGTTGGCTATACAAAGCCACGGCAGGTAATTTTCTCCTGATTTGGAGATGCAGCTTGTTCAGTATATTACTAGATCAGCTGACATTTGTTTTGGTATATCGCCAAGTGAGGTCAGAAGACTTGCCTACCAGTTTGCTGTGGCACACCAGCTGAAGTTCGCGCCAATGTGGGCAGAAAAAGAAAAGGCCAGCTCGGAGTGGTTTACAGGCTTCTTAACTTCTACTTCATCAGTAAAAAAGCTGACTAGCATAGCCTAGCATAGCGTCACAAGTAAATACTAGCATCTAAATATCATTAAATCACAAGTCCAAGACACCAGATGAAAGATACACATCTTGTGAATCCAGCCATCATTTCTGATTTTTAAAATGTTTTACAGGGAAGACACAATATGTAAATCTATTAGCTAACCACGATAGCAAAAGACACAACTTTTTTTTCCCACAATTTTTTTCCTGCATAGGTAGCTATCACAATTTCGACCAAATGAAGATATAAATAGCCATTAACCAAGAAACATCTTCATCAGATGACAGTCTGATAACATATTTATTGTATAGCATATGTTTTGTTAGAAAAATGTGCATATTTCAGGTATAAATCATAGTTTACCATTGCAGCCACCATCACAACTCTCACCAAAGCAACTAGAATAACTACAGAGACTATTGTGTATTACCTAAATACTCATCATAAAACATTTCTGAAAAATACACAGCGTACAGCAAATGAAAGACAAAGATCTTGTGAATCCAGACAATATTTCAGATTTTTTAAGTGTTTTACAGCGAAAACACAATATAGCATTATATTAGCTTACTACAATAGCCAACCACACAACAGCATTGATTCAGGCCAACAATAGCGATAACGAATAAACCAGCAAAAGATATTAATTTTATCACTAACCTTCTCAAACTTCGTCAGATGACAGTCCTATAACATCATATTACACAATATATAGAGAGTTTGTTCGAAAATGTTCCCATCAGAATGTTGGGCAAGTTGTCCTTTTTCCAAAATAATCGTTGCTCGGTTGTAGATTGTGGCCTTCAACGTTGGAATTAGCAGTAAACATTTGCCATGTGGCAAGGACGTGTCCAACTCACTATAACGCAGCACTAATAAATATCCAAAAATCGCAATATACTGATATAACTCGGTTTAAAATAACAACATTATGATGTCTTTAACACCTATATCGAATAAAAACAGAGCCAGATATATCTAAGGGCTATAACGGGAGCTTTCTAGAACGACATCCAGAGGTCCTTTTTGCGTCATGGCGAAGAGAAGAAAGGAAGGACCCCACGTTGCCAGCCCATTTATAAGCTCTCAGATCAGCCTAGCAACACCATTTCAATGCTCACTATTCGCTGACATCGAGGGGAAGGCGTATGCAGTGCATCTCAACCAATAGAAGACAGGCAAATTAATAAAGGGACCTCAGAACAGCCTGCAGATTTCAGCATTCTCACATCCTCATAGGAAAATTGCTCCAACTCCAGTTCTGTTTTACTCACAGATATAATTCAAACGGTTTTAGAAACTAGAGTGTTTTCTATCCAATAGTAATAATAATATGCATATTGTATGAGCAAGAATTGAGTACGAGGCAGTTTAATTTGGGAACGAAATTATTACAAAGTGCCAACAGCACCCCCTATTGAGAAAAGGTTTAAAAGAGGTACCCAACGCTGTCGCTGAGAAAGCCAGAGGCAACTAGCCTTGCCAGGGCAAGTATCTTCAACAGAGAAAATGTTAATTATTTCTTTGACAATGTAGCAGAAGTGCTACAGAGATATCAATTTGGACCAGGAGACACATGGAATGTAGATGAAACCAGGGTGACCACTGTACATAAACCTGAGAAAGTGGGGGGCAGACGTGGATTCAAACAAGTAGGGTCACTGACCTCCGCTGAAAGGGGAACCCTTGTCACGCTGGCTTGTGCTGTCTCAGCCACAGGGAATAGTAGACCTCCATATTTTATATTCCCCCATGTCAACTTCCGCAATCAATACCTGCCAGGCCCCAGCACCATTCCAGCCCTGCCTAGCATGAGCTAAGACACAGACCTGCTCAGTTCTTATGCTAGCACCAGCTCACCCTTGTACATCAATGCCATTGCTGACAGTGGACTACCAACTCCAGAGGACAACCGGCCATATCAAAAAGCTGGACCCCAAAAACCCAGCTTGCAATGAAGAAAACGGCGCAAAACAGCATCCATAGCCGCATCCTCAGAGCATGCGCAGACCAGCTGGCTGGTGTGTTTACGGACAAATTCAAACGATCCTTATCCCAGTCTGCTGTTCCCACATGCTTCAAGAGTGCCACCATTGTTCATTTTCCAAAGAAAGCAAAGGTAACTGAGCTAAATGACTGTCACCCAGTAGCTCTCACTTCTGTCATCATGAAGTGCTTTGAGAGACTAGTCAAGGACCATATCACCTCCACCCTACCTGACATCCTAGACCCACTCCATTTTGCTTACAGCCCCAATAGGTCCACAGACGACGCAATCGCAATCACACTGCATACTGCCCTAACCCATCTGGACAAGAGGAATACCTATGTAAGAATGCTGTTCATCGACTACAGCTCAGCCTTTAACACCATAGTACCCTCCAAACTCATCATTAAGCTCAAGACCAAGCGTCTCGACCCCGCCCTGTGTAACTGGGTCCTGGACTTCCTGACGGACCGCCCCCAGGTGGTGAGGGTAGGAAACAACATATCCACCCCGCTGATCCTCAACACTGTGGACCCACAAGGGTGCGTTCTCAGCCCTCTCCTGTACTCCCTGTTCACCCATGACTGCGTGGCCATGCACGCCTCCAACTCAATCATCAAGTTTGCAGACGACACTACAGTGGTAGGCTTGATTACCAACAACGACGAGACGGCCTACAGGGAGGAGGTGAGGGCCCTCGGAGTGTGGTGTCAGGAAAATAACCTCAGACTCAATGTCAACAAAACAAAGGAGATGATCGTGGACTTCAGGAAACAGCAGAGGGAGCAGCCCCCTATCCACATCGACGGGACAGTAGTGGAGAAGGTGGAAAGTTTTAAGTTCCTCGGTGTACACATCACGTACAAACTGAAATGGTTCACCCACACAGACAGCGTGGTGAAGAAGGCGCAGCAGTGCCTCTTCAACCTCAGGAGGCTGAAGAAATTCGGCTTGTCACCAAAAACACTCACAAACTTTTACAGATGCACAATCGAGAGCATCCTGTCGGGCTGTATCACCGTCTGGTAAAGCAACTGCTCCGCTCACAACCGTAAGGCTCTGCAGAGGGTAGTGAGGTCTGCACAACGCATCACCGGGGGCAAACTACCTGCCCTCAAGAACAACAACCCACCGAGCCACTGCCCGTTCACCCTGCTATCATCCAGAAGGCGAGGTCAGTACAGGTGCATCAAAGCTGGGACCGAGAGACTGAAAAACAGCTTCTATCTCAAGGCCATCAAACTGTTAAACAGCCATCACTAACATTGAGTGGCTGCTGCCAACATACTGACTCATCTCTAGCCACTTTAATCATTAAAAAATTGGATGTAATAAATGTATCACAAGCCACTTTAAACAATGCCACTTTATATAAATGTTTACATACCCTACATTACTCATCTCATATGTGTTAGGACTTCTAGGAGTAGTGGGTGCGGAGTCAGGCGCAGAGAGCAGAGGGCTTAGGACAACCGTATGTATTCCGCTGACAGAAAAGGTCACGCCAAAAACACCAGGCGCATACAATGACCGGCCCAAAAACAGGACCCAAACAGTCCGGAGAAAATCTGTCAGGGTTGTGTGCGGTGAAGTAGCAGAGTCAAATGCAGGACACAGGTGTTGAGCGAAACACAAAACGTTTACTCAAAAAAATCACAGCAAAATTCCACAAAGGGAATAATTACAAAACATCATAAGAAATAACAACAACCACTAACGTAACAAACAGTGTGAAGACACCTACCTTAATATGGCTCTCAATCAGAGGAAATGAAAACCACCTGCCTCTAATTGAGAGCCATATCAGGTCACCCTTATACAAACATAGAAACACATAACATAGACTACCCACCCAAACTCACGCCCTGACCGTCAAACACATACAAAATAACAGAAAACCGGTCAGGAACGTGACAAAATCAGAAAATAGTACATCCACAAAACGAACAGAGAAACAAGCCTGCACAAAAGGAGGCGGGCATAACCGGGTTAAATAGCCCTAACCAAAACCCAAACAAGAAACAGGTGTAACCAATAAGACAAAACTAACAGAAGAGGAAAAGGGATCGGTGGCAGTTAGTAGACCGGTGACGACAACCGCCGAGCGTCGCCCGAACAGGAAGAGGTGCCACCCTCGGTGGGAGTCGTGACAATATGTATATACTGTACTCTATACCATCTACTGCATCTTGCCTATGCCGCACGGCCATCACTCATCCATATATTTTTATGTACATATTCTAATTCATCCCTTTACATTTGTGTGTGTGTAAGGTAGTCGTTGTGAATTTGTTAGATTACTTGTTAGATATTACTGCATGGTTGGAACTAGAAGCACAAGCATTTCGCTACACTCACATTAACATCTGCTAACCATGTGTATGTGACAAATAAAATTTGATTTGATTCTAACTGACATACCAGTAAAGCAGGCACTAGAAATGGAAAAGAATAAGGCACAATCTAGCAAAAGGCTGTTTCCAAAGAAAGGGAAGCAATGGGAGGGGGGTCAAAATCTGGATCTGCAAAGAACAAGAAGACAGCTAAAAAATAATAATTGTAGAAGAGTCATCCTCAGATGAAGAGTGCTTCTGCCTCGTCTGTGTGGAGCCATTTTAAAACAACCTTCCAAGGGAGACTTGGGTGAAGTGTGTGAGATGCAACAAATGGGACCATGATGCTTGCACCTGTTGCGACTTTGTACTTGAGGTTGTTAAGGTAGTCAAGCGCAGGAGAGCAGAGATGTCAAAGTAGCGTCTTTAATAGGCAAGTCCAAAATGGTTCAGGTACAATACCAATAAACGCCCAAGACATAGGAACACACAGTCACTCACGGAAGGAGAAAAACGACGCTCCTTACTTTTCCTACAACACTGTACACACGTGAATAAACTGAGGAAAACCTCAACGAGCAACATGAAAATAATCCCACACAAACCTAAGCGGGAAACAGGGGTAAATATACACACAGAAATTAAAGCAAATGAAAACCAGGTGTGAATGAACCAAAGACAAAACAAACGGAAAAAAAAAATGGATCGGTGATGGCTAGTAGGCCGACCGCCGAGCACCGCCTGAACAAGGAGAGGAACCACCTTCAGTGGAAGTCGTGACAGCACCTCAGGCCAGGCAATTTATGTATGCCAGAACTGTGACTGAAGATGAGTCTGATTAGTCAGATACGGATGTACGTCGTATAGGCTGATACAAAACTGTGCGTTAGTGTGTTTAAACACCACGTCTGTTTTGTTAAGACATTAAACATTTAAGCAAGTTATCTGCAGCATTACATTCCATTCCGATTCCAACAATTACCGTGGATCTATGTGCACGCCAGAGAACGTTCGATTTCAACGTTCAAAGTAAAGTGTACGTGCCACTTAATTAATGTGTGCTCTGCCAGCATTATTGTTTTGATTGAAAGGCATGATTTGTCAGTTTCTCTAGGCATGATTGTTTTTGTGAGTTCTTTAATGAAGTTGAATTGGTTTAAAAAAAATCTATATTCACAATTAATGAGTTGTGTTCTTATTTGTTGATAATCCAATGTGACAATTTACCTGCTGTAGTGTTACAATTTACCTGCTGTAGTGTTACAATTTACCTGCTGTAGTGTTACAATTTACCCGCTGTAGTGTTACAATTTACCTGCTGTAGTGTTACAATTTACCTGCTGTAGTGTTACAATTTACCTGCTGTAGTGTTACAATTTACCTGCTGTAGTGTTACAATTTACCTGCTGTAGTGTTACAATTTACCTGCTGTAGTGTTACAATTTACCTGCTGTAGTGTTACAATTTACCCGCTGATGGGGCAAATTGTCACAAGTGCACACTCTCTATTTTACAGTTTACAACTCCGTACTGAAATAAGATATGAAGATGTAATGAATACCAAATATGTGCCCAAGACTTCCTTCTTTCATTTGGTATGATATTTATACCATTCTGATGTATTGTGCCCAGTAAATGTTAGACAGTGTGAAAAGTGTGACAACATACCTCGCTCTTCCCTATTATAGGGGATTTTTGCGTTCCGGTACCTCAGAGCTCCCTAGGTCACCACCCTTTCGCACTCACATTTTCCCCCGGCACCTTCCGATTTACAAATTAGGCCTTGAGTAAAATCTTTAAAATTGTTGCATGTTGCGTTTATATCTTTGTTCAGTATACATAGAACCCTCCATGAAGGGTTCTTCCTAGAACCCTCCATAAAGGGTTCTGTCAATAACCTTTTTATCTTCTAAAGGTTCTAACTGTAGAATCCTATATGAAGGGTTCTTTCAATTATTCATTCTAGAACCCTCTATGAACAGTTCTACCAAAAACCTTTATTTTTTTGGAAGGTTCCTTCCTAGAACCCTGCATGAATGGTTCGACAAGTATTATTTGCAAATGTTTTAATGACAATACATTAGATACATCATAAGGCCTTTCTCTCAGGGCCTAGTTATACCCTAACACAGTAGTTGGAAACTCCTGGTTTACAGACCACATCAGGCCTGCAAGTCACATTATGCTGGCTTGTAAAGTGATGAGGAATTCAACTTGGAATCCAGCCAGAGTGAGGATATCCAACAAATGGGACTTTTATTCATCCGCAATCAGCATTCAGAATGACGGCCAGGGTAGAGAAGGTTGATAAGGAAGACTACCTAAATCATCTTAACTGAAACAACCATCTCAGTAATGGGTGTAATAAGTCCAATTACTAACAAAATGGATTAGTTTAGAAAAATGTATGTTATTTATTTTTTTGTAGCATAAGATTAATCAACCAATCAATGCAAAAACACTGATATTGAAACAAACAATTGTGAAAATCAACCTGCAATAGAGCACAACCGGCTGAGATTGGGAGTCCCATAGGGCGGCGCACAATCGGGCCCAGCGTCGTCCGGGTTAGGGTTTGGATGGGATGGGCCGTCATTGTAAATAATAATTTGTTCTTAACTGACTTGCTTAGTTAAATAAAGGTAAAATAAAAATGAAATAAATAAAAAATGCTGGGAAATATTATAATGATGGGCGTGGAGTAAAAATGACACAATCACAGTTACACCACTTTACAGAGTTAATTCAAATCCTGAATCAACACTAGAAATGTTACACTGAAAAATCAACACGAGGTAACACTGGCCAAGTGAACAATTTGCTGTGTACCATACAATACACTGCTGGTTTGCTCAGACTCCCTTCTATTCTCCTACTCAGTGTTCAATAAAATCACAGAAAATACTTATTTGAAAGAAAGAAACCATGGTAGAGATGGTAGAGAATCAACTGTGTCATTAGTGTATATGTAAAATGATCAAGGGAATGCCAGATACATTTACAAATATTGCCATGTAGGTACAGTTTAAAACATTCTCACATATATCTTTTTACGCTTATCAGATTACTCAAACTCCTGATGTTCAAGTTTAAACATTAAGGTAAAGATTAACGCTCAGTCACTATTTTGAAGAATGAAAAAAAATATGATAGAAAAAAATGATTCATATTGGTTCTATGTAGAAAAAAATACTTCTTTCCTTCTAAAGATTCATCAAATAACATTTTTTTTAAACGGTTCTTAGCATGAAAAAGGTTCTAGGTACAACCCTTTGCCTTATAAAGAACCCCTTGTCTTCCAAAAAGGATTCTTCAGATGAAAATTGTTCTTGGTAGTACCCTATCCCTCCCAAAATAACCCTTTCAGGAACCCTTTTTTCTAAGAGTGTACAGACTATCAGTAACATTTCAAAAAACTATCTACTAAACCTTATCCTAACCCTAACCCTATCCTAACCCTAACCCTACCCTAACCTTAACCCTAACCCTTAACCATATTTTAAACCTTAACCCTTACCCTAACCTTAACCCTCATTTTAAACCTTACCCTAACCCTAACCCTCAGCCTTATTCTAAACCTTACCCTAACCTTAACCCTTACTCTAAACCTTACCCTAACCCTAACCCTAACCCTAAACCTAAGCCTAACCCTAACCCTTACCCTAAACCTAATCTTAATTTTAAACCTTACCCTAACCCTAAACCTAACCTTAACCCTTAGCCTTATTATAAACCGTACACCTAAACCTAACTGCAACCTTAGCACACAGTTGTTTATCAGTATATAGTGTGTTGATAGTGTTACAATGTGTAGAGCAGCTACAGATGGACTATCCAAAAAAAAAAAAGTGTGACCCAAGTGAGTGCTGGCCTTTTTTCATGTTTGATGTGAACACATAACATGGACAGTAACAAAGTATACAGTGCCATTCTGTGGAGAAAACCCCCCCAGATCAAGTCATGATCATTATAGACTGAAAAACATTAACCACCATGCACTTTTATAGCAGGCATTGTGTCACCTTTATGATAGCATTACGAAGAGCATATAATGCAGAAGTCAGTTAAATGATTAATTATGGGGTTTAATACACTTCTTAATGGGTTTAGTATCCCCCTGGGTGCCGTGGAGTCTGAAGTAAAATATAGAAAGGACAAGTCTCCATTCTGTCTACGGTTATTGAAGACACTTTTTGCATTACGTGTATAGCAAGCTTTTTAGAAAGTATAGTCAAAATGTTTGTATGTGGGTTAGAAAGGGAGATATACTGTACACTTACAGGGATAAAAAGAGAGCGACACACACACTCACAGCGAGGGTTAAAAAGGAGGACAATCTCTCTTTTGTTTGCATATAAGCTGTGTTGGCTGGAAGGCAAGCAAATTTTGAGGGTTGGATTTGAATTCAATTTGCCCATACCAAGACTTCCCTATGTGGACCAGGTCTATGCCTCAGTGCTTCTCTGAAGGCTGCGTATGGAAATCATGTTGTTAAAGTGTCATGGTCTCCCAGTTCACAGCAAAGCACCTGATGGAGAGACACAATACACCTGCATGGGGAGGCTAACAACTACCCAGGCCTGTTTCTAGCATTTTGGGGGCTCTAAGCGAGATTTTGCTGCAGGACACCACATAAGAGGAAAACTGCTGATGCACTACCAACACAATACAATTGGGGTGTGCCTTGAAACGGTACTGCAACTACCATCACCAGCCACAGGTCTTCATAAAGAGCTGATCTGTGAAGAATGTTGGGCTACAATGTGTTGTATGACAGCTGCTAAAGAAAAGTTGATGGTCTCTACAAGGATGCTGAAAATAACGTTGGCATTCTTTAAGTTTTTATATGCAGGCGTATTTGGTGAAAAGGCTGTCCTAAAGGAAAACCAGTTACCAGTCAAAATGTTGTCCTTATAAGACCGAGCATCTGGGAGCATACTAGGGTGCACATATTTTAGTTCTACATGACTATTTACTCTGATTCATTATATGAAGTATTTGTGGATACCCAAGTGTTCACAAATAAAACATAAACAGACCCTTGAAAAGTACTCTTTTCTCCACAATAACACAACAGTGAAGATACACTGAATGGCCAGCTGGCCCTAATAATGTCCAAACCTCAGTCAGTTCTGCATATAGTATGGGCTACTGTAATTGAGTAAGGAAGAGCTGGCTAATGCCATTTCTCTCTCAGCATTCCTTGATGCTGAAAGTCAGAGGTCTTACTTGTGTCACAAGTCACAAATGAATAGAGCAGTGTATCTATGGTTATATCTCTTTAATATTCTTCTTTATAAAACTTGAAGTTCATTATTACTTGAGATTATGTAAGACGGTCTATGTCCTGTCATTGAGGCAGCATGACTGTTGTCAAATATATTTCCCTTTGATTTCTATGGGTCCATGTTGCAACTTGAATTGAATCACTTTGTGGCTAAAGTTTGCCAACGTCTATCAATGGCCTTTCTCTCTGGGATAAAAGACTGCAAACTAGAATGAGAGAGAGAGAGCATCAGAGAAAGTCTAGGCAACCTTTAGATAGTGTGGCCCATACCTTGTTGTCTGTATTGTTCACCCCATGATCCTGGGTACACACCTCTCATGTTTACAAAGGAAGACAAAGAATCTACTAGAATAAAACAAACACACAGTATCATTGGATATTGAGTATAATATAATCCAATCTAATTTAGCGTTAAGTCAAAAACTGTTGATGGCTTGGTAAAACTTGTCTCTTACCAATCCATCCACAAGATGATATCTGTAACTCTGAGTTAATAGTATTCCCTTAATACTGTGAATTAAGTATGACAGAACCCAAGTCTATTACATTTTCGCTTTCAAGCAGAGGTTTCGGTGGTGGCGTTGACAACATCAACCTAGTTTTGTTTAGGAAAATAGTGACTCAACTCAGTATTAAGCAATAAGAGCAGTACTTCCTGGTGTTGTGATCTTTGCTGCTGTTTGCTTTGGACCCATTGACCTCTAAGAGAATTCATTTGGCAAATCTCTGACATTTTTGCATAACATTATTATGAATTTATCATTCAAGTGTTTTTTGGGCACAAATGAAATATCACTTATAACCCAATCATCCGATTCAACATCACATTTAGTTTTGTTCTGCCACAAAGGTTGTTTCTTGATATTCAAAACAAATTGTAGTCTGTGGAGATTCAACATGAATTTAACAGTTTGTTATTTCTGCATAGATATTGATATTTCAAAAGTACCATACAGTCCAGGCATGAGAGGTTGGTCACAGAGTGTGAAAGCATGTCTTATGGTTTACGATGTGGAAACTAATGGCATCTAGCTCACAGTTTGTTTATGCCTCATCAGGATCTCTCCATGAAGAGTGTAGGTAGTGTCTAGCGAGTGGACATGCCAATGTTAACAGAAAACAAATGGAGTCCTGTAAAGGGCATTGACAGGTAGCTTGGGAGATGAAAAGCTTTTCCTGTTTGCTCAGGCAGATGTCTCATAGGCCGATTTCGCTATGCCTGAGGAAACAATGACTGGCTTGTCTGTGGCCTGCGTGGAGAACATTATCGGTCGGCAGGTGTGCGAGAATCTGACTTTGCATAGACCAACCTGGCAGACCAAAAAAGGGTTTGTGTTAGCTATCCTCCTCACAACTTCTAGAGGTCATGACCATTAGCCATTGTGTATTATTGTTGTCCTGCTCATGGTGGGGTTTTCATGTGTCTGCTTGCCTTTCTTTTTCTCTCTTAAACCCTATGTTCTGTTATTTACCCATAGGCTTATCTTTCACTCATGGCTGAGAAGTGGAGAAATAAAAGCACACTGCCGAGGGACTTATAGGTAGGCATTATGGTCATGAAAATAAATACATCATTAATTTAAAAAATAATAATAATGCAAAAGCAGTCATACAAGATTTACTTTGAGTACTCACACTATATCTCGGTCCATTTGTTTGTCTTTGTCGTTTCTCTGCCAGTAAATCTTTCACTGTGTGCTTGACCCTAACCCCTTGATAGGCCCTTTTAGAATACTCTGGAGGAGAAAAAGAGAGAAATATTTTGCACACATACACACACACACACACACACACACAGAGATATTATTTACTCATTATTTCGAGTGTGAAGTAACACAAGTTAATACATTATTCTACACTCATTACTCTGCGGTGGTTATTGAAAATTATGAGATCATTAAAAAGATCTCCATACACTCCTAACACAAGGATAGCCTAAAATTGTAGTTATTTTGAAACAAAGGTTTAACATGTTGTATGCTTCAAGTGCATTGCTAGAACAAATTCTATGAACCTCTTGAAGTACAGTTGAAGTCGGAAGTTTACATACACATTAGCCAAATACATTTAGACTCAGTTTTTCACAATTCCTGACATTTAATCCTTGTAACAATTCCCTGTCTTAGGTCAGTTAGGATCACCACTTTATTTTAAGAATGTGAGATGTCAGAATAATAGTAGAGAGAATTATTTCTTTCAGTTTTTATTTCTTTCATTACATTCCCAGTTGGTCAGAAGCTTACATAAACTCAATTAGTATTTGGTAGCATTGCCTTTAAATTGTTTAACTTGGGTCAAACATTTCGGGTACACTTCCACAAACATCCCACAATAAGTTGGGTGAATTTTGGTCCATTCCTCCTGACAGAGCTGGTGTAACTGAGTCAGGTTTGTAGGCCTCCTTGCTCACACACGCTTTTTCAGTTCTGACCACAAATTTTCTATAAGATTGAGGTCAGGGCTTTGTGATGGCCACTTCAATACCTTGACTTTCTTGTCCTTAAGCCATTTTTCCACAACTTTGGAAGTATACTTGGGGTCATTGTCCATTTGGAAGACCCATTTGCGACCAAGCTTTAACTTCCTGACTGATGTCTTGAGATGTTGCTTCAACATATCCACATCATTTTCCATCCTCATGATGCTATCTATTTTATGAAGTGCACCAGTCCCTCCTGCAGCAAAGCACCCCCACGACATGATGGTGCCACCCCCGTGCTTCACGGTTGGGATGGTATTCTTCGGCTTGCAAGCCTCCCCCTTTTTCCTCCAAACATAACGATGGTCATTATGGCCAAACAGTTCTATTTTTATTTCATCAGACCAGAGGACAGTTCTCCAAAAAGTACAATATTTGTCCCCTTGTACAGTTGCAAACTGTAGTCTGGCTTTTTTATGGCGGTTTTGGAGCAGTGGCTTCTTCCTTGCTGAGTGGCCTTTCAGGTTATGTCGATATAGGACTCGTTTTACTGTGGATATAGATACTTTTGTACCTGTTTCCTCCAGCATCTTCACAAGGTCCTTTGCTGTTGTTCTGGGATTGGTTTGCACTTTTCGCACCAAAGTACGTTCATCTCTATGAGACAGAGCGCGTCTCCTTCCTGAGGGGTATGACAGCTGCGTGGTCTCATGTTGTTTATACTTGTGTACTATTGTTTGTACAGATGAACGTGGTACCTTCAGGCGTTTGGAAATTGCTCCCAAGGATGAACCAGACTTGTGGAGGTCTACAATGTTTTTCCCGAGGTCTTGGCTGATTTCTTTTGATTTCCCCATGATGTCAAGCAAAGAGGCACTGAGTTTGAAGGTAGACCTTATAATACATCCACGGGTACACCTCCAATTGACTCAAATGATGTCAATTAGCCTATCAGGATCTTCTAAAGCCATGATATCATTTTCTGGAATTTTCCAAGCTGTTTAAAGGCACAGTCAACTTAGTGTATGTAAACTTCTGACCCACTGGAATTGTGATACAGTGAATAATAAGTGAAATAATCAAAAACTTTTGGAAAATTTACCTGTGTCATGCACAAAGTGTATCTCCTAACCGACTTGCTAAAACTATAGTTTGTTGACAAGAAATTTGTGGAGTTGTTGAAAAACAAGTTTTAATGACTCCAACCTAAGTGTATGTAAACTTCCGACTTCAACTGTATATGAAAACTATTATTTTCATGAGGCCTACATTAAACATACTATGCGCTTATTGTATTCTGTTTTTGCTCACTTATATTGTGAGTATTTTAGAAATTAGCTTGAAGTAACTATTTTCAAATTGTACCTACTCAAAGTAAAATACAAATATAACTCAAATACTGTACAATATATTGCTGGTTATGTATTTTACAGATAATCTGCTGCTCCTCCTTAGTGCCTGTCCTCATTCATTCCTTCAAACATGTATTCATTTGAATTTTCACAATTTTATACATAGCTGAATTGCCTTTTGGGATACATGTGTAAATGGAATGGAAATTGTCTTTGGGTTTGGTCATTGCAAATTTCCTGTTCAAAAAAGTAATTTTGTACAAACATGCACCATTGTCTAACTGGTGGCATTTCCATACACTGGATAGCCCCCCCCCCCCCCCCCCCCCCCCCACGCATTTTTAGTAGTTGAAATAGGCCAAGTGATAGAAGTATCAAAAGTATCAATATTTATTCTTATATACGCCATAAATCTCAACAGCAAATATGTCTCCAGCCCGATCTGTAGGCAACCCCCCCCCCCCCAAACATATTCCTAGTGAGCATACTATAGACTATATTTGCACTTTAACATGCAAAAGGAAATCACATGCAAAAAGAAACAGTACAGTATGTAAAAGATCTAAGCTTTATGAATGGAGTCGTAAGATAAGTTCCTATTTTACTATAGCCATGTTGATCATCATACAGTCAAACAGTTTTGAAATTCAGAAATTGATGTTGGAATCGGATCATAATGACATCGTTTTCTAGCTGTTGCTATAACTGATATCCAAATGAATTATTTATTAATTGAAAAGAGGGTTGGATACCGGACAGCGAAGACCAAAACAATATCTGCATACTATTCAGCATCATCATGTCCTTTATGCTTTGCACTAGTCGCAGCCAAGTATTGCCATCTTTAGATATAATTAATGAACAATCATATGTATGTTCAAATGACAAACTGTTGCCATATTTCCCAATGCAATACTCTACAGTACTATACTTTCAGTTTTAGTATGAAACATACAATCCAATACACCAATCCAATACCTTAAAGCACAATGTTAGCTTTACGGGTAATTGAATTCATAAACTTTTTACTATTGAAGGATACTGGTAATTTCCAAAAATGACAATGGCATAAATCAGATTGTTATGCTAGTTAAGTATGTCATTATCACCCCCTTAAGGACAATGGCATTCGCTTTTTGCCTTACCGGTTTCCATGATGCAGCAGTTTCAGGTCTGTTACTACAAAGACTGACGAAGCCAGTCCTCTATTCCAGTGAAAGTGTAGATGTACCTATGATCAAAATCATACTAAAGACAAGCCTTTTCCACCTCTGGAAACTTTTATGGAATCCTTTGCACACTCCACTGATGGAGAGTGTACGGAGCTTTTCAAATGACCTTTTTCCATGCAAATGATTGGTAGGAGGTTTTTAGACTATTTGCATCTACAGTCTAGATTAGAGGAGAGCACAAGCATCTAAGAGACTCATCGGAAGGCATTCTATTTTGTTACATTGAAACATGTTTTCATAATTCTTTAGGCCCATTTGGGCTCCAATTATTTTTTTACACTGTCAAATTTCCCCTCAAGCTATCAATGTAAAAGCTTGAAATTATACATCAAAAAAGTTTCAGTCACACTAAGTAAAGGCAACAGGTGTAATGCTTTAGTAGCCTATTTTGTTATGAGCATGTTTGAGCCTTTATGAAGTGTCATAATAATACGTTATGTAATAATACATTATATCTGTCAGCTTTAAGTCAAGTGTTACAGGTTTGTCTGTACTTGCAGGATGGTATCACCTAGAAAGTCAGAAGACAAACAATGTCAAATAAAATAATTTTATTGGCCACATACACATGGTTAGCAGATGTTAATTAATGCGAGTGCAGCGAAATGCTTGTGCTTCTAGTTCCGACAGTGCAGTAATATCTAACAAGTAATCTAACAAATTCACAACGACTACCTTACACACACACACAAATGTAAAGGGATGAATTAGAATATGTACATAAAAATATATGGATGAGCGATGGCCGTGCGGCATAGGCAAGATGCAGTAGATGGTATAGAATACAGTATATACATATGAGATGAGTAATGTAGGATATGTAGACATTATTGAAGTGCCGTTATTTAGTGACACCTTTATTAAATCCATTTATAAAATGTATTAAATTGACCAGAGATTTGAGTCTGTTGGCAGCAGTCACTTTATGTTAGTGATTGCTGTTTAACAGTCTGATGGTCTTGAGAGAAGCTGTTTTTCAGTCTCTCGGTCCCAGCTTTGATGCACCTGTACTGACCTCGCCTTCTGGATTATAGCAGGGTGAACAGGCAGTGGCTCGGGTGGTTGTTGTCCTTGATGATCTTTTTGGCCTTCCTGCAACATCAGGTGCTGTAGGTGTCCTGGAGGGCAGGTAGTTTGTCCCTGGTGACGCGATGTGCAGACCGCACTACCCTCTGCAGAGCCTTGCGGTTGTGGGTGGAGCAGTTGCTTTACCAAACGGTGATACATCCTGACAGGATGCTCTCGATTGTGCATCTGTAAAAGTTTGTGAGTGTTAAGGTGACATGCCAAATTTCTTCAGCCTCCTGAGGTTGAAGAGGCGCTGTTGTGCCTTCCTCACCATGCTGTCTGTATGGGTGGACCATTTCAGTTTGTCTGTGATGTGTATGCCGAGGAACTTAACCTGTTGAGGCTGGGGGTGCTGTTGTCACTATTTATGCTAATCGTGTAATTTTTTAAATGGCTTCCCACAAAATTCTTGATCGTACAATATGCATAGTATTATTATTATTGGATAGAAAACAGTCTATAGTTTCTATAGGAGTTGACATTTTGTCTCTAAGTGGAACAGAACCCATTCTACAGCAATTTCCCTGACATGGAGTCAGATTTCAGAAATGTTGGCCCCTGATCTGGAGTCAGTTAAAAGGCCACTGTTATTGCTATGAGTATACGGACACTGCTTACGTCTTCCCCTGGATGCCTTTACGTGATGACGATTTGAATGGGGTCGATTGCGCGTTCACAGGCACTATAAATTAAAAAACCCTGTAGCTAGTAAGTCTTTTGGAGCTGCGTTATGCGCGTGGAGGACACCGACCCGCACCTGTTCCAAGCATTAGTGTTGGGAGTAATCTTTCTCCGGTCATGTTAAGACTCGTTATAGGAGTTAAAAACATCATAAGGTAGTTAATTTAAAGCGTTTTATAGCAATTTATATCCGTTTAGTGCGATTTTGGGACATTTATTTCTGAAACGCTGTGAATCGCTGGGCACGCTTCCAGTTCATCCCGAACGCAGTTGGCATTTCCACATGGCAAGAGGACAGCTTTCCACCAAAAGACGATTAGACCCAAGAAAGGATCCTTTGCCCAAGATACTGATGGAAGAACAGCTCAAAGTAGGACATTTTTATTATGATAAATCGTGTTTCTGTCGAAAAATGTTAGTGGCTTAGGACGCCATGTTTTTTGACGTAGCTTCGCTTGGCGCAAACTGTATTGAAAAGTAAGGATAATTTAAAAAATGTAATTCCGCGATTGTATTAAGAATTAAATTGTCTATCAATCCCTGTCCACCCTATATTTTTTAGTCACGTTTATGAGTATTTATGTATAAGAGTAGATCACTGTCTAATATGGCGCACGGACATTTTCTCACCAGCTGGGCTACATTTCACATTGTCTAACCATGATTTTGGTGGCTAAATATGCACATTTTCGATCAAACTCTATATGGATTGTGTAATATGATGTTACAGGAGTGTCATCTGAAGAATTCTGAGAAGGTTAGTGAAAAAATTAATATATTTTGGCGATGTTGACATTATCGCTCACTTTGGCTAGAATCAATGCTGGGCTGCTATGTGCTATGTGCTATGCTAATATAACGATTTATTGTGTTTTCGCTGTAAGACACTTAGAAAATCTGAAATATTGTCTGTATTCACAGGATCTGTGTCTTTCGATTAGTGTATGCTGTGTATTTTTACGAAATGTTTGATGATTAGTAAGTAGGTAAACACGTTGCTCTATGTAGTTATTCTAGTCCATTTGTGACGGTGGGTGCAATTGTAACCTATGCCATCTACCTGAAATATGCACATTTTTCTAACAAAACCTATCCCATACCATAAATATGTTATCAGACTGTCATCTGATGAGTTTTTTTCTTGGTTAGGGGCTATAAATATCTTAGTTTAGCCGAATTGGTGATAGCTACTGGTGTTGGTGGACAAATAAAAGATGGTGGATTATGCTAATGTGTTTTTAGGTAATAGATTTACATCTTTACATATTGTGTCTTCCCTGTAAAACATTTAAAAAATCGGACATGTTGGCTGGATTCACAAGATCTGTGTCTTTCATTAGCTGTATTGGACTTTAATGTGTGAAAGTTAAATATTAAAAAAAAAAAATTTTTTTGAATTTCGCGGCTCTGCCTTTTCAGTGGGGGTGGGGGGGGAGTGCCGCTAGCGGCACCCTCATCCTAGACAGGTTAACACTTTCCACCTTCTCCACTACTGTCCCAATGATGTGGATGGGGGGGATGCACCCTCGTCAGTTTCCTGAAGTCCACGATCATCTCCTTTGTTTTGTTGACGTTGAGTGAGAGGTTATTTTCCTGACACCACACTCTGAGGGTCTTCACCTCCTCCCTGTAGGCAGTCTCGTCGTTGTTGGTAATCAAGCCTACCACTGTAGTGTCGTCTGCAAACATGATGATTGAGTTGGAAGCGTGCTTGGCCACGCAGTCATGGGTGAACCATGACTGCGGGCGGCCCGTCAGAAAGTCCAGGACCCAGTTACACATGGCGGGTCGAGACCCAGGGTCTCAAGCTTAATGACGAGTTTGGAGGGTACTATGGTGTTGAATGCTGAGTTTTAGTCAATGAACAGCATTCTTACATAGGTATTCCTCTTGTCCAGATGGGTTAGGGCAGTGTGCAGTGTGATGTGTCGTCTGTGGACCTATTGTGGTGGTAAGCAAATTGGAGTGGGTCTAGGGTATCAGGTAGGCTGGAGGTGATAAGATCCTTGACTAGTCTCAAAGCACTTCATGATGACAGAATTGAGTGCTACGCGGCGATAGTCATTTCGTTTAGTTACATTAGCTTTCCTGGGAACGGGAACAATGGCGGCCGTCTTGAAGCATGTGGGCACAGCAGACTGGGATAGAAATTGATTGAATATATCCGTAAACACACCTTCCAGCTGGTCTGCGCATGCTCTGAGGACGCGGCTAGATATGACGTCTGGGTCGGTATCCTTGCGAGGGTTAACATGTTGAAATGTTTTACTCACGTTGGCCATGTTGAAGGAGAGCCCACAGGCTTTAGTAGCGGGCCATGTCAGTGGCTCTGTATTGTCCTCAAAGCGAGCAAAGAAGTTGTTTAATTTGTCTGGGAGCAAGACGTCGATGTCCGCGACGGGGCTGGTTTGCTTTTTGTAATCCGTGATTGACTGTAGACCCTGTCACATACATCTCATGTTTGAGTCGTTGAATTGCGACTCTACTTTGTCCCTATCCTGACGCTTTGCTTGTTTGATTGCCTTGCGGAGGGAATAGCTACGCTGTTTGTATTCGGTCATGTTTCCAGTCGCCTTGCTGTCACATATACTCCCTCTCCGGCCTCTAGGTCATCAGGCTGTTGATTATCCCGCACACCTGTCACCATCGTTTTGCGCACCTGCACTGCATGACACTCACCTGGACTCAATCGCCTCCTTGATTGTCTTCCCTATATCTGTCACTCCCCTTGGTTCTTTCCTCAGGTGTTATTGACTTTGTTTTCATGTTGGTGCGTTGTTTGTGTTTTGTGTTGTTTCTTTTATTTATTAAAACACTCACTCCCTGACCTTGCTTCCCGACTCTCAGTACACTCGTTACACTTGCCATGATTAAAAGCTGTGGTTTGTGCTTTCAGTTTTGCGCGAATGCTCCCATCAATCCACTGTTTCTGGTTATGGAAGGTTTTAATAGTCTGTTAGAGTAGCAATGGCCCAGAATGCTACCAGCTCGTGTCGAGCATTCGATATGCTGATAGAATTTAGGAAGCCTTGTTCTCAGATTAGCTTTGTTAAAATCCCCTTCTACAATAAATGCAGCCTCAGGATATATGGTTTCCAGTTTACATAGAGTCCAGTGAAGTTCTTTCAGGGCCGGCGAGTAATCTGCTTGGGGGGGATATACACGACTGTGATTATAATCAAAGAGAATTCTCTTGGTAGATAATGCGGTCGGCATTTGATTGTAAGGAATTCTAGGTCAGGTGAACAAAAGGACTTGAGTTCCTGTATGTTGTTATGATTACACCATGAGTCGTTAATCATAAGACATACACCCCCACCTTTCTTCTTACCAGAGAGATGTTTGTTTCTGTCGGCGCGATGCGAGAAGAAACTGGGTGGCTGTATCAACTCTGACAACATATTCCGATGGAGCCATGTTTCCGTGAAACAGAGAATGTTACAATCTCTGATGTCTCTCTGGAAGGCAACTCGTACCCTAATTTCGTCCACCTTGTTGTCTAGAGATTGGACATTGGCGAGTAATATGCTCGCAAGGGGTGGAAGGTGTGCTCGCCTTCTGAGTCTTACCAGTAGGCCGCTCTGTCTGCCTCTCCTGCGGCGACCTCGTTGTTTTGGGTTGGCCTCTAAGATCCTCTGTCCAGGATGGAAGTCCGAACACAGGATCCGCTTCGGGAAAGTTGTATCCCTGGTTGTAATGTTGGTAAGTTGACGTCGCTTTTATATCCAGTAGTTTTTCCCGGCTGTATGTAATAACATTTGAGATTTTCCTGGCTAACAATGTAAGAAATAATACATTAAAAAAAATTACTGCATAGTTTCCTAAGGACCTGAAGCGAGGCGACCATCTCTGTCGGCGCCATTGTAGATGTCTGCACAAGCTGCATGATCAGTATAACACGCTATATTCACGAGGTTGCATATCCTCCACATGGTCCATAATTATTGGCACCCTCGATATAGATGATCATAAAAAGTTATATTGCATGCGACCCCCAAAAAATGTATATATTATTTTATACAATTGCTCAGAGAAAGAGAAATTATTTGCGCCCCTGTTTTCAATACTCTAGCACTCTCCCCTTACAAGGATAACGACACAGTCTTTTTCTCTAATGTTTTATGAGATTGGAGAACACATTGGGAGGGATCTTAGACCATTCCTCCATGAAGAATCTTTCCGGATCCTTGAAATCCTTCATCTGCGCTTATGGACTGCCCTCTTCAATTCAAACCACAGGTTTTCAATAGGGTTCAAGTCTGGATACTGAAATGGCCATTGCAAAATTTGGATTGTGTGGTCAATTAACCATTTCTTTGTTGATTTTGATTAGTGCTTGGCATTATTTTCTTGCTGGAAGATCCCTTGCGGCCAAGTGTCAGCCTCCTGGCAGAGGCAACTAGGTTTTTGTCTAAAATGTCCTGGTACTTGATAAAGTTAATGATGCTGTTGACCTTAACAAGGGCCCCAGGATTAACAAGAGATAATAACATCAAAGTACAGGAAAAGTACTTTTCTGCATACTGTTTTTCAACACCAAACCCACCACTTGTGTGGCCAAAGAGCTCTATTTTCATGTAATCTGACAGTAGCACCGGTTCCAATCCAAGTGCCATTGCCGTTTATCAAACTCCAGGCGGTGTTATGCTATACTCTATGGACACAAGGCCTGCATAGCTGCGTAGGGGAAACAAGTTGAGTTGCACAAAATGGAATATAACATTGTAGATGAAGTTCAGAATTACACAATTTCATGTGTAGACCTACAACATCTAAAGACCTGCATCACTATACTGAGAGCTTTGCTGTTTCTAAAAATATGTATTTTGGTGTCAGAGGAGGCTGGTGGGAGGCGTTATAGGAGTACAGGCTCATTGTAACGGCTGAAAAGGAATACATGGAACAGAGTCAAACATGTGGTTTCCAAATGTTTGATTTGTTTGCTACCGTAAAAATAATTCCATTCCAGCCATTTCAATGAGCCCGTCCTCCTATAGCTCCTCCCACCAGCTTCCTCTGTAGGTTGTTTTTGGAGCCTTTGTTTTTTTGTCAGGTCCCCCATATTCCACAACGAGGATGAGGAAGTCATTCGCTGTTTGTGGTAAGTTTATCAAAATAAGTGAAATCACAAAAAAAGGTGTCTGCACTTGTCTATAACATGACGTTTACATGAAAAAAAGAGATTTGGTTGTGAAAAAGAAAATGTATCCTATAACTACCTTGCTGGCCCGTCTCCAAATCCACACAGCCAACAACTAAAAAGTTATACCTACACTTTGGCACAATATAGAGACTGGTTAAAGGATTTGTCAACCGTGAATGAACACTGGTTTGACTGCTAGGTGTGGTGTAGGGGAAATCAGCAGCTCTGTCGCTGTCTATCCCTCTGTCTGGCTAGAAAATGAACCACCGTGAACCACCATCTGGAAGGAAATAGATGGAAGTGCATTCCCTATAGCAGAGAGGAAGAGGCGAAGCGAGAGGATTACTCCACCCAAAATCTGTCCGAGTGAGATCCGCCCTGATACATGTGGATGCACGTGGCATTCTGGCAACTTTGAGAACAAAACGACTTCGTTGTGCATGTTTTTCACACACACACACACACATCTGCCCTCTCATTGGCTAGAATGGTCCCACTTGATCCCGCCTGTCTTCAATCGTTGAGGACATGTATTTCTATTGTTAGAGCAGTGACTTGGCTATCTTGTCAATATAATATATAATCTTTGCCTATAGTCACAGCTGCAACCAGTCAGGGAAGACAAACAATTAATTCAAAACAGACTAATTAGCTCACACTTCACAATCACATGGCTACCATAATTCACAGAATAGAGGCACCTCCACCTGTAGGTGGAAACTGGAACATATTCTTATAGAGATGTGAAAAAGCATATTGTGTACATTCTGTCACTGAATGGATTCAGAAGTCCTAATAATGAAGATTAAGTATTTCAGTAAAGCTTTACATCCCAATTAGCGTATTACTTAATTACTGAAAGCCTAGATACCTGTTACCTGTGTGAGGGTATGTTACACTGTCGGACTACAGTGAAGCGATGATAGGCTATGGCTATGGTTCGGTCCTGGCGTCTTTTCAGACCATGTGACCTTAGCAGGAAAAAAACACTCTGGGTGATAGATAGGTATTGTACAGTCTTGTTAACCAGTCTGTCTATAACGAGATAATACTATGTACCATCACATGGCTATGGTGAGACTGTGTTAGCGCAGCTGGTCTTGCTGTGTTGGGATGATGTTATGCTAGTTGACAGTTGTATGGCGTTATCAGTGACTCATTGCTTCCAGAGAGATAGTTAAGCCAGTACTTATTGGCCTAGTGCACGTCTCTTCTTTGAACACCCGACACCTAATAGGCAACAGGAAGGGATGTGGAATTCCTGCCAGGAATAAGTACTGGCTGACTCGCACTCTACTGGGCTCTGGGGTATTAAAGGAAACCCAAAGTAACACAAATCCAGCCTGTCCTTCCTGTGCACTTTTTTTTTTTTTTTACACGCTCAAGAAGCACCGGAAATCTGAAGCAGCCAATAGCAACCATTATTGTTTTACTACTTGGTATTCTTATCATTTGTACACATATCATATTTTCACCTTTGTGCGCAAATAACGAAGTGTAACATTTGTCTCTTGAGTCACATTGTTGTATGGTGTGTCTACTAAAGTGTGAAGATTGTCTAATCTGACCTCCAGTGGAAACCTTTGGACATTACACCTGGAAAGGTCCAGCTCCTCAGTGTATTTCTGCCAGAGGAGGCTGGTGTGATGAGCTATAGGAGGACAGGCTCATTGTAATGGCTGGAATTTAATAAATGGAATAGTCAAACATGTGTTCCAAATGTTTGATTTGTTTGATACTGTAAAATGTATTCCATTCCAGCCATTACAATGAGCCCATCCTCCTAAAGCTCCTCCCACCAGCCTCCTCTGATTTCTGCAATATAATCTTTAAATAAGATAGATTGGGTCTGCATTGATGTGATAGACAGCCATAAATTGTGAAATGCAAGTAGGTTTATTTATAATACAGTACATCTATGCCAGTTGGTAATCGTTTTTTGGGGAAACACCAGAGGGCAGTAAAAGTCTACTCAGCCACTGTATTGCCAAATTCAATCTTGAGTCTTTTACACTCAAACGATAAGAGAAAAATCTTTGTCCCTGACTGACACCCTGTTCTCAAAAGAGATTATTGAAGGTTCCGACGAGTTCCCTAGTGAGACAGGAAACAGAGAAAGAAAGAAAGAAAAAGAGGGAGAGAGAAAGAGAGAGGAGAATGGTTTCCCTCCATCCCCTGGTTCCCTTCAGTCTTCAGTGACAGCTCCATTAATGATGCTGTTGAATAATTCATTATCCCATGCCGTGGCTCTGATCCTCCATGTTTTCCCTGTTTCCCCCCCTTGTCAACAGGGAACAGCCTGTCCACATTCCGCTCTCTCCTCTCATCAGCTTATAGAGGGGGAGAGATGCTCCTCTGGCAAAAAGCTTGACATACTCCCCTAACTCCCCTGTTACGTAAGCCCTGGATGCGAGGACGAGGAGATACCTTGGCCCAAGTTCATCGTCAGACTCGGAACTGACTGAGGCTGCCTCCCAAATGACACCCTATTCCCTATATAGAGCCTGGGTTCTGGTCAAAAGTAGTGCACTATACAGTATAAGGAATAGGGTGCCATATTGGATGGATGCTGAGTCTGACTCTGAACATGTCGGACTCTCTCTCTCTCTCTCTGACAGACTTTTTGCTTGTCTCCATTGGCTAATGTTCCAAGGCCAAACTCAAAGCAGGTGCCTTGGAATGTTTGCCAATAACATTTATAATGTGTTAGGTTTAGGGTTCGGGAGAGAGGTGTGTAATTGTGAATGAATGATAGGCCTATATCTTCAATTGAATACTCTGATATTCAATGGTTGTGCTTGTCATTGTTCATGACTTTCAAATTAAATTATTAACAGTTCTTTTTTTCTCAGTGGTCTTCAAAAATAAGACATCTCTTATCACAGGACATTCTTTTGGCCTCATGTAGTGGAATTTTCCAGCAGGCTAAGTATTATGTATTCTGGGGAGCTCTGTATTGGAATTATAGTCTGCGGTCTTGTACAGATAGGGATTCTTCTCGTAAATTCCACCTTGTAAAGATTGGTATTTCGCAAATGACTCTCAGTCGAATAATTTATTTTTTTATATTCTGGGTTATATTGCTCGGTCACACTTGAGTGAATACTTTAGATTCTTGAGGAGGTCTGTATGAGGTATTATGCTGAACGGGGAAGTCTAAATGTTTATCCATGTGATGTGCTGCATGAGCAACAATTCAAGTATATTGCAACATAACGTTGGAGTAGAGTAGCTGTGTTACCCTGGGCCAATTCATTTTCATTCCAGTAGAAAGTCATAAATACATGCAGATGACTTTCAGACAAATACAGTACAAAGAAAGTAGAAAATAATACAGGTAATATTAATACACAACATAGCTGCAAAGCCATTTGATAAGATAATGATGAAGTTCTTAATCAAAGCTTACTAATTCTATTAATCATACTGTTACATTTAATAATGGATACTACCGTACAGAAATTACAGATTTGTTTTACATAGCACAATTTGACAAAAATTGTACACATGTGAAATGACAACAATCATTATCTAGTTGGTCGAGTTGATGAATGTAGCGTCTGAACACGTCAATGTGTCAACGACTTCTGTGAATACAACTGACAGGTAAAGGCTATCAATTCCAGGTATAGTGCCACTCATTGACTGTAATAAATATTGTGCTAGTTCCACTTTTAAAAAATTAGGCAACTATTTGCATCGGATTTTTGAGTATTTCCAACATGATATATTTTTAAGTATCATATACTGTACTTAACTTTTAGTGTTTCACAAACACTAACATATTAAGTCCAGTATGAAAAAATGGCTAAGATCCAACTTCATTTAGATCAAATCCCGAAATGTTATTGTATATTAGATCTACTTAATCTTTCTGTTTAGTTAATATCTTTGATCGTGTCTTTGTTAAACATGGCTTTATGCTTGACATTTTATAAATTCTAGCAGGAATTGTCGAGCACAGTGCTCATTCTACTAGCACAAACTGGAGGTAAAGCTACAAGCATTGTATCTTGATGTATTTGACCCTGTCAAGAGTGGCACGAATGATCTTACCAACGATCGAGAATGGGTGGTCTCATCATTAAACGTCAATTTGTCCCACAGTTTTGATATCCGTTCATCATGATCCATTGCAACTCATAGCGTAACAAACTGTTTGATTCTAATATAGAAATGTGCTTGTCGTTCTTCAAACATGTAAACAACATTGAGTAAAAATATTGCAACGTTAAAACAAACACAATTACCCACAATCCTCTGAAAACAGAGCCACATGGCAAGTTGTTGGAAGAACTTCAAATTCTTAAGTTGAAAGAAAATATGAAAACTGAGCAAGTTAAGCACAATTTTCCTTGTCGTTGTTTTTACACACAAATGCTTGTTTAGATTATGCATTCATCTTATGTTTATTTTATTTTTTATTGGTAGTAGAGTACTAATTATATTCTTAAGTAAAGATGACAACAATTTTTTTTAAATGTCATAATAATTATATTTTCAAGTATAATTTCTAACCACCTGAATATTTTTTTACAGTGTAGCTTTCATCTCTCAATGGAGGACAAAACGGTTGGGTTGTTTTATTGTAGAAGAGAAAAAAAGATTGCCTTGGCAGTAGACACTTCTCCTTGGGTTATTACGATTCTGGCAAGACGGAGCACCATGGAAACCAAGCACCTCCAAGACAATAAGGTGATTGTCCGAGTAGAAAGCTCCCGATGTCTCGAACAAATTTGAAAATTGGGCACACATTTCCTTCCATGTCCACTTTCCCTATTCTATTCTTCCAGTTTAAGTGAGGTCTCTGTGGTTGGTGGAAAGAGCGCCCCCCCCCCCCCCCAAACACACTACACTCATAACCACACACACACACACACACACACACACACACACACACACACTAAAGAAGTCAATGAAGAACGGGGTAGGAGCCATTTGAATTCAGTCTTAGTGTCCTCTGAACAGTATGTGATAACATTACACAGGCTCAGTAGCCAACACTTGGCAAAAGACACAGAAACAAATGAAGGCAAGGGAACCCAGTACAGCTCCTCAGGACTTTATAAACAATCTCTGCTTTATTCCACTGTAGAGATAAGAATCAGGCCACTTAAATGAATCCTGTTTAGCAGGGATCTCTCTCTGTCTTTGTATGACCTGCGGCTATAGTGTCACAGGGGCACAACCAGTTCCAGGAGAGGCGGCATAGGAACCTTCAATCATCTCTTCTGAGAACAGGGTGTCAGTCAGGGACAAAGATGCCTTTGATGAGGCTGTTCTTCTATACGTGGCAGCCGTGAATGAAGGCTGTCGGCACTGGTAATTAGAGAGAGGAACTATGGGTAACCAGAGGTCACATCCCGCTGCTCCCTATATTAACTGGGCTATGGGGCCATCTCCCTCAGCTCAGAACTCATTCACTCAGGCCCTATAGACATAAACTCAGGCTGCTCAATGAACCTGCTAGCTAAAAGTATATTAAACATTGTGATATGGGAAAGGGAAAGGGACTATCTTGTCAGTTGCACAACTGAATGCATTCAACTGAAGGGCGTCTTTCGCATTTAACCCAACCCAACTGAATCAGAGATGTGCGGGGTGCTTTTCTTACCACTGAAACACACAATTTGTAGTTGTTGTTATAAATTAAAACGGCAAGTTTATCACTGAAAATGTTCATTACATGTTCATTACATGGAAGAAAAGCTAAAGAGACGTTTATTTTGCATCTGTTTTCCATGTTATTCTTAAGAATTGTCTCTAGGTCATTACCCCAACCCCCTGTATCCAAAAGATGGAACCCCCCACCTGATTCCTTACAAAGGGAGGGATCCAATAGTTAGCCTTGCGGCCCCAGTCTCCTTTTCACATCAGCTGTCAATGTGACATACGTGGGAACCACCACACCAACACCAACACCAGCCAGCTTGGCCCACACTGTGGGAATGTCAGCCACCCACAGCAGCCAGCAGGCACTCCAGCCACCCCAGGCACTGGTCCTTTAAGGCCATAGCACCCAGGCTCCTCCAGGGCTGGTCTAATTAGTGGATTAGGGTGGGGTGTCTACATGCGCTTAGGCCGAATTCCCCCTCAAAGTCATGATCATGATCAAATCAGGCATGAACATGCCTTCAGTTCACAGAGGGGGTAAAAGCCTATTTGGTCAAGTTGAGGTAATAGCTTGAGTTGCCCACGTCAGTCAAGCTTAGAGATTTAGGTTATGGAGAGGCATGATAACTTAAAGTTTAACTTTAAACATGATACGTTAGTAAGAAGTAACTATAATCAACTAGATTTACTGTAATACAAAACCTAGTTATCTTTTATGTCAGTAAAGATGTTATAAGTTTATTTCAGGGATCCTTACTTCCATTTCTCCAGAAAACCCCTGTATGAGGAACACTTAATGTGACAGGTTGGATTCCCATTAATTTGATGGTATTATTCCACCAAAGGCCCTTTGAAGTTTTATTCATGCATTCATTCACAATTGTGATGTTTAATCCATTCTGGCCACCTAGTGGCCACCGTTTGATGGGCTCTGAACAGGCAGGACATATCCTCCAGATACTGTATAGTTTCTTCATAGTAATAAGAGGTGGAAAAAGCACATGGGCATTTCCTATCAGGTTATTATCCCGGTTTCCTTTTCTCTATACTTCTTTGTCCATAAAATAGCTTTAAAGACCAACTGAAATGTTGAAAGAAAAAAAAATCCCTCAGGACTGGAGTACATGTAGGCCTATCTGGCTTTTGTTTGGTGACATTATACAGTGCATTCAGGTATTCAGACCCCTTCGCTTTTTCCACATTTTATTATGTCACAGACTTATTCTTAAATGAAGAAGAAAATAAAATCCTTCTCAGTCTACACACAATAACCAATAATGATAAAGTGATGTCACGATCATTTGAATGATTGGACCAAGGCGCAGCGTGTGTAGAATTCCACGTTTAATCAATATGAAACTCACCAAACAAAACAGAAGAAAATGAAAACGTGATGTTCTGGGCTGCTCACAGGCAGCTACACAAAAACAAGATCCCACAAACAACAGGTGGGAAAAGGCTGCCTAAATATGATCCCCAATCAGAGACAACGATAGACAGCTGCCTCTGATTGGGAACCATACCAGGCCAACATAGAAAACGAAAAACTAGAATGCCCACCCTAATCACACCCTGACCTAACCAAATTGAGAAATAAAAAGGCTCTCTAAGGTCAGGGCGTGACAAGTGAAAACAGCTTTTATGACATTTTTGGAAATGTCTTTAAAAAAACAGAAGTATTCAGACCCTTTGATATGAGACTCGAACTTGAGCTCAGGTGCATCCTGTTTCCATCGATCATCCTTGAGATGTTTCTACAACTTGATTGAAATCCACCTGTGGATTTAATTGATTGGACATGATTTGCAAAGGCACACACCTGTCTATATAAGGTCCCACCGTTGACAGTGCATGTCAGAGCAAAAACCAAGCCATGAGGATGAAGGTATTGTCTGTAGAGCTCCAAAGCAGGATTGTGTCAAGGCACAGATCTGGGGAATTGTACCAAAAACATGTGGCATCATTGAAGGTCCCCAAGAACACAGTGGCCTCCATCATTCTTAAATGGAAGAAGTTTGGAGCGCCAATACTCGTCCTAGAGATCACCGCCAGGCCAAACTGAGCAATCAGGGGAGAAGGGCCTTGGTCAGGGAGGATAACCAAGAACCCGATGGTCATTCTGACAGAGCTCAAGAGTTCCTCTGTGGAGTTGGGAGACAACCATCTCTGCAGCACTCCACCAATTTATTTTATTTATTTATTTTATTTTACCGTTATTTTACCAGGTAAGTTGACTGAGAACACGTTCTCATTTGCAGCAACGACCTGGGGAATAGTTACAGGGGAGAGGAGGGGGATGAATGAGCCAATTGTAAACTGGGGATTATTAGGAGACCATGATGGTTTGAGGGCCAGATTGGGAATTTAGCCAGGACACCGGGGTTAACACCCCTACTCTTACGATAAGTGCCATGGGATCTTTAATGACCTCAGAGAGTCAGGACACCCGTTTAACGTCCCATCCGAAAGACGGCACCCTACACAGGGCAGTGTCCCCAATCACTGCCCTGGGGCATTGGGATATTTTATTAGACCAGAGGAAAGAGTGCCTCCTACTGGCCCTCCAACACCACTTCCAGCAGCATCAGGTCTCCCATCCAGGGACTGACCAGGTCCAACCCTGCTTAGCTTCAGAAGCAAGCCAGCAGTGGTATGCAGGGTGGTATGCTGCTGGCAATCAGGCCTTTATGGTAGAGTGGCCAGACAGAAGCCAATCCTCAGTAAAAGGCACATGACAGCCCACTTGGAGTTTACCAAAGGCACTTAAAGGACTCTTAGACCATTAAAAACAAGATTCTCTGGTCTGATGAAACCAAGATTGAACTCTTTAGCCTGAATACCAAGCATCACGTCTGGAGGAAACCTGGCACCATCCCTACAGTGAAGCGTGGTGGCAGCATCATGCTGTGGGGATGTTTTTCAGCGGCAGGGACTGGGAGACTAGTCAGGATTGAGGGAAAGATGAACGGAGCAAAGTACAGAGAGATCCTTGATGAAAACCTGCTCCAGATCGCTCAGGACCTCAGACTGGGGCGAAGGTTCACCTTCCAACAGGACAACGACCCTAAGTACACTTCCAGGATTGGCTTCGAGACAAATCTCTGAATGTTCTTGAGTGGCCCGGCCAGAGCCCGGACTTGAACCCGATCCAACATCTCCGGAGAGACCTGAAAATAGCTGTGCAGCGATGCTCTCCATCTAACCTGACAGAGCTTGAGAGGATCAGCAGAGCAGAATGTGAGAAACTCCCCAAATACAGGTATGCCAAGCTTGTAGCGTCATACCCAAGACTCGAGGCTGTAATCGCTGCCAAAGGTGCTTCAACAAAGTAATATGTAAATGGTCTGAATACTTAAGTAAATGTAATATATATATTTTTAATAAAAACCTATTTTTGCTTTGTCATTATGGGGTATTTTGTATAGATTGATGAGGGGAAAAAACCTATTGAATCCATTTTAGAATAAGCTATAATGTAACAAAATGTGGAAAAAGTCAACGAGGTCTGAATACTTTCCAAATGCACAGTAAATGGTAGCTTTTTGTATGTCTCCAACTTCATTAATTAGCCAATAACATAGGCAGTGTGATGCCATTGAAAATAACATTAAAAACGTTGTTTCACTCCCCTGTTCCTCTGATTGTATTAAGCATAGCATTTGTAGCTTTACTACTGTCAGAATTTCCATTAAACTGATTAAGTAGATATTCCCTTAACAGGGTATATAAATCTTAACTTAAATCATGAATATGTTTTAATACAGTACAGTAATGACCATGTGTGATCTGTCACAACAAAGGCTCTGGTATTCTTACCTCAAATGATTGATTACTGGAATGGCCACACGCATGAGCTTGTTTTTGCAATGGTAAAACAGTTTCATTCTGCTCTGCCAGGCTTCAAAATACATTCCTTAGAATCCTCAACCTGAGTTGAAATCAGGACATCCAGAAACAAAGACAAATCTTTTGCACATGACATTTCCAGCATGGTGGGCATGTCCCACATAACAGATCGATACATTCTTCTTTCTGTCATCTCTGTTGTATATTTATTTGATTGGATTTGGTTGGATTTTGAAGGGTTGTGAATTGCACAGAACAATGTGTTTGGGGCTATTTGTGAGGCCTGCCTGTTCACAGAGAAGCAGCTGCTTCTCAAACTACTGGCACCGTCCCAATCTTGAAGTAGTTGATTTCCAGATGTTTCTTGGCGCTCTGACTTATGCAAGTAAAGAATACTTCACAGTGGGATAAAGCCTTTTCGAAGGTTGATCCAGTCTCAGTGCACCATTTGCAAAGTTCTCCTTATAGTACATACAGCCCATTGTGGATCAACTCATTGCCCTCCCACCAATACTGCAATTTCTCAAGTATGGTGTTTATCTACCCCCCACTCGCTGTATGTTTACACTTTCCAACACTGACCTCATAACCTCAAAATAAGTCGACATACTGTACAAGGTCATGCCTTTTGCCTCATAAAGACACTCACCAATAACAACTCAACTTAATTTGCTGTTTGAGTACGTTCTTACAGGTGGGCTAGTCAATCTGTTTTCTTGACGCATTTTGACAAGACTGAAAGAAAAAATAACAACACTTGCCGAAATCCCTTGTACCTTGTCTGCTAAGACACAGCTGTGTAGGTTTGGTTGACACACCTGTCTAGACCTAGACTAGACTTGCAACCGCCCTGAACAGGTGTTGTCGCTGGACTTGGCTAAATGGCCACATCTGTTTACTCTAACAACACCAGCCTGGGAGGAGCCCAGCCATGGATGACATCACTGGTTATATGTCTCTTCACACTTATTCACTACAGACCTTAGAACAGAGCTGCCATGGAACAGCTTTTGCAATATAGAACTAAAATACTTATTCAGGGTGATGAGTGAATTGACTTCATTGATGAAAAGAAGTGCTCTAATTTAAAGAAATGAACAACGGTATGGTATTAATGGGATGAATCAACTCTGTTATAGAAACACCACCCAGGTATGGATGGTTCATGTTTGATTGTTATGCCATGTAATAATGGTATGTTATGCCATGTAATAATGGTATGTTATGCCATGTAATAATGGTATGTTTTGCCATGTAATAATGGTAAATAGCCCACTAGAGGGCAAATGGACATTGTATAACTATGCATAGACCAAAATGAAAGTCATTTAGATTGAAAGGTTACCAGTGAGCAGTCCAGTCCACTATTTTCAAGTAATTGCATGTAACAAACATTTTTTTTCATAATTTTCAGCGTTACCACATTCTTGTATGTGTCTAGTGTACATTGTAGTATTTTTAAAAGGCCCAAAGCATCAACGAAATTGATTTTACAATCTTACAAATGATCAAAAACATGTCAGATCATCCTGGCTTCTTTATTTGTGCAAGGCCACGTCTGACATCAGTCTCTTGGGAGAGGGACCCACATTCTTGCTAGGAGGATTCAAGCCACTTCCGACCACAACACAGCAGATATCACCCTAACAACTAGCAGAGCTCTCCACTGTCACCCCTGGCCCTCTCTGCACTCTATTACCAGACAAACCTGGGTTCAAATAGGATTTGTTTCCTTCAAAATACCTTAGCTGTACTATAATGAGCTTGTCTGGTGCAGTGTAACCAATTGATTAAAAGTGCACCAAAAGTGCAAACCCTGTCCATCCGGCAACCCAGGCAGGCTCAAGCCAACATTCAAAGTATTTGAAGGGTTTCAAATACTATTTGTACCCAGGTATGTTACCAGGCACATTACAATAACCATTGGTGGCCCGGTTTAGTCAAGCAAGAGGTCTTTCACTGACGTCCGTTATAGAGAGTAACTCTGGTTGTTTAACTGCAGGGAGAACAGCAACAACATACACATTCTAAATATCATGTCATTTTAAATCTTTATAAAACACCACAAATCTTTCGAAAGACCATAATCATGCACTTTCATTTGCTCCCGGTAAAATGTACACTACCGGTCACAAGTTTTAGAACACCTACTCATTCAAGGGTTTTTCTTTATTTTCACAATTTTTTACATTGTAGAATAGTAGTGAAGACATAAACTATTAAATAACACATATGGAATCATGTAGTAACCAAAAAAAGTGTTAAATAAATCAAAATATATTTTAGATTTTAGATTCTTCAAATAGCCACCCTTTGCTTTGATGACAACGTACTCCACACTGCCCTTTCCAACCTGGACAAAAGGAACACCTATGTAAGAATGCTGTTCATTGACTACAGCTCAGCATTCAAAACCATAGTGCCCACAAAGCTCATCACTAAGCTAAGGACCCTGGGACTAAGCATCTCTCTCTGCAACTGGATCCTGGACTTCCTGACGGGCCACCTCCAGGTGGTGAGGGTAGGCAAGAACACATCTGCCACGCCGATCCTCAACACGGTGGCCCCTCAGGGGTGCGTGCTTACTCTCCCCATGTACTCCCTGTTCACCCACGACTGCGTGACCAAGCACGACTCCAACACAATCATTAAGTTTGATCACAATGGTGGTAGGCCTGATCACCGACAATGATGCGAGAGCCTATAGGGAGGTCAGAGACCTGACAGTGTGGTGCCAGGACAACAACCTCTCCTTCAAACCCTCAACGTCAGCAAGACAAAAGAGATGATCGTGGACTACAGGAAATGGAGGGCCAAACACGCCCCCATTCACATCGACGGTACTGTAGTGGAGTAGGTCGAGGGTTTCAAGTTCCTTGGTGTCCACATCACCAACAAACTATCATGGTACATACACACCAAGACAGTCGTGAAGAGGGCACGACAATGCCTTTTCCCCCTCAGGAGACTGAAAAGACTTGGCATGGGTCCCAGATCCTCAAAAAGTTCTACAGCTGCAGCATCGAGAGCATCCTGACTGGTTACAACACCGCCTGGCAACTGCTCGGCAACCGACCATAAGGCCCTACAGTACATCGCTGGGGCCAAGCTTCCTGCAATCCAGAACCTACAACGGTTAGAAAAACCCTTTATAATTCCCTGGATTTCTGCATAAATGTGTCATAAAATTTGATCTGATCTTCATCTGAGTCACGACAATAGACAAACACAGTGTGCTTAAACTAATAATACACATTTTTCTTGTCTATATTGAATACATAATGCAAACATTCACAATGTAGGTTGAAAAAAGTATGTGAACCCCTAGGCTAATGGCTTTTCAAAAAGCTCATTGGAGTCAGGAGTCAGCTAGCCTGGAGTCTAATCAATGAGATGAGATTGGAGATGTTGGTTAGAGCTGCCTTGCCCTATAAAAAAAGACTCATAAAATCTTTGTTTGCTATTCACAGAAGCATTGCCTGATGTGAACCATGCCTCGAACAAAAGAGATCTCAGAAGACCTAAGATTAAGATTTTTTGACTTGCATAAAGCAGGAAAGGTTTGCAAAAGTATCTCTTAAAGCTTTGATGTTCATCAGTCCACGGTAAGACACAATGTCTATAAATGGAGAAAGTTCAGCACTGTTGCTACTCTCCCTAGGAGTGGCCGTCCTGCAAAGATGACCGCAAGAGCACAGTGCAGAATGCTCAATGAGGTTAAGAAGAATCCTAAAGTGTCATCTAAAGACTTACAGAAATCTCTGGAATATGCTAACATCTCTGTTGGCGAGTCTACGATACATAAAACACTAAACAAGATTGGTGTTCATGGGAGGACACCACGGAAGAAGCCACTGCTGTCCAAAAGAAACATTGCTGCACGTCTGAAGTTCACAAAAGAACAGCTGGATGTTCCACAGCACTTCTGGTAAAATATTCTGTAGAGAGATTAAACTAAAGTTGAGTTGTTTGAAAGGAACACAACACTATGTGTGGAGATGTTACGTTCCCCAGTTTCTGTGTTGTTGTGGGTTTGTATGTGTGTATTTCAGGAAATGGAATCCTGGATTCTAAGCAGTTGATTAGTCGGCTTCATTGATGATTGGAGCTCTCAACTCTCCCTCTCGTCAGGGGAAACAGCTGTCTTCAATTACCAACTCCTTCTCCAGCTGGATAAAAGCCAGTGTTCCTTTGTTAGGAGGAGCGAGCTTCTTTGATGTCCTGTGTTGCCCAATGACAGTTTTGTTGAAGGTATTTTGTATCCGCTACGTCTGAGGTATGTGTACGCCAATAGAACTTAGTGGTTTTGATTATTGAAATTGTTCACTTTAATTGTTTTACATTTTATTTGACCAGGTAGGCCAGTTGCGAACAAGTTCTCATTTACAACTGACCTGGCCAAGATAAAGCAAAGCAGTGTGACAAAAACAGCACAGAATTGCATGGGATAAACAAACGTACAGTCAATACAATAGAAAAATCTATATACAAATGTAGTAAGATTAGGGAGGTAAGGCAATAAATAGGCCGTAGTTGCAAAATAATTACAATTTAGCATTAACACTGGATTGATAGATGTGCAAGTAGAAATGCAGGGGTGCCAAAATAAATAGCAATTTGAGGAATGAGGTAGTTGGATGGGCTATTTAAAGATGGGCTGTGTACAGGTGCAGTGATTGGTAAGCTGCTCTGACCGCTGATTAAAGTTAGTGAGGGAGATAAGTCTCCAGCTTCAGTGCTTTTTGCAATTTGTTCCAGTCATTGGCAGCAGAGAACTGTCAGGAAAGGCAGCCAAAGAGGAGTTGGCTTTGGGGGTGACCAGTGAAATATACTTGGTAGAGCACGTGCTACGGGTGGGTGTTGCTATGGTGACCAGTGAGCTGAGAAGGTGGGGCTTTACCTAGCAAATATTTATAGATGACCTGGAGTCGGTGGGTTTGGTGACGAATATGAAGCGAGGGCCAGCCAACGAGAGCATACAGGTCGCAGTGGTGGGTAGTAAATGGGGCTTTGGTGACAAAACGGATGGCACTGATAGACTACATTCACTTTTCTGAGTGTTGGCGGCTATTTTGTAAATAACATTGCTGAAGTCGAGGATCTGTAGGATAGTCAGTTTTACGAGGATATGTTTAGCAGCATGAGTGAAGGTGGCTTTGTTGCAAAATAGGAATGCCAATTAAATTTTGGATTGGAGACGCTTAATGTGAGTCTGGAAGGAGAGTTTAGTCTAACCAGACACCTAGAATGTGGACAAATACCTAAGTCAAGACCGTGTAGTGATGCTAGGCGGGCGGGTGCGGGCAGCGATTGGTTGAAAGCATGCATTTAGTTTCACTAACATTTTTAAGAGCAGTTGGAGGCCACGGGAGGAGTGTTTACTCTGTCTATGCACACTAGGTAAGACCTAGGCAGACCATCCCCTGTATTTTGGTGTGTGTGTGCCAGGAGGTGCTAAAAGACTAGGTAAGTAGTGGGTAGGAGAGGGGACTAACTTTTACTTTCTTTGCTTTGGTTCCTCCAGTCCCTTTTCCCCACATTACTGTGTAAAGGAAGAATAAATTCCCTGTGAATTATATTTTTCGCTGCCTCTGTCATCCTTCCCTGCACCTACGATCACATACGTTTTTTCACTCCACAGGGAGTTGCGATGTAGCGTCCCTCCAAGAGGCATACGTAACAGGAGAAAAAAAAGCCACAGCACACCATCAACCTCATCCCAACTCTAAAATATAGTGGAGGGAGCCTCATGGTTTGGGGCTGCCTCAGGGCCTGGACAGCTTGCGATCATTGACAGAAAAAATATTTCCTAAGTTTATGAAGACATTTTGCAGGGCTTTCTGTCTGCCAATTGAAGATCAACAGAAGTTGGGTGACGCAACAGGACAATGACCTAAAACACAGAAATCAACAGAATGGCTAAGACAGAACGACGCCTTCTGGAGTGGCCCCTCAACCTGATTTAAAATGCTGTGGCATGACTGTGTGCTTCACACCAGACATCCTAAGAATATTGCTGAACTGGTTGAGTATATTGCTGCTGGAGGGTCAACCAGTTATTAAATCCAATTCACATACTTTTTCCACCCCACACTGAATGTTTAGTGTGTTAAATAAAGACATACACGTAGAATTGTGTCATTTGTTATGCAGACTGTCTATTGTGACTTAGATGACGATGCAATTTTATGAACAATTTATGCAGAATCCACTTAATTCCAAAGGGTTCATATACCTTTTCTTGTCACTGTATATACTAGACGGTATGAGGCCCAGAAAGTGGTCAAAGACTCCAGTCACCCAAGTCATATACTGTTCTCTGCTACCGCATGGCAAGCAGTACAGGAGCGCCAAGTCTAGGTCCAAAAGCTCCTTAACAGCTTCTACACCCAAGCCATAAGATTGCTGAACAATTAACCAAAGTGCCACCAGGACCATTTGCATTTTTTTAACACCATTTTGACTGTTATTGGTTAAGGGCTTGTAAGCATTTCATTTGAGTGATTTTGCCTGGCATAGAAAATGTGCTTGTCAGGACACACTTGTTCAGAGCAGTTAGCCAGCAACACAGCTAACACAATCACTTTAAACTGAAGCTGGAAAGACTGCGAACTACTTGTGCTTTGTTTCGTTTTAACTTTTTTCAATTGACATTTCTTTGTATATATCCATTAAAATGATGCCAGCTGATTCATTACTTCGACAGGCTGAGAAATGCTGCCTCCGTCTGTCCAGTCCCGACTCCTGATATGTTCATTCCAGCTGGAGATCGAATTTGAATATTGAAACAACGTTGCAGATGTCGGAGAGACAGACAGCAAGGTTTCTACAAATCTCCTGTTAAACATGTTACTCTAAAAGAAATGTCTAGATCCTTTATAGTTGAAATCAAGGTTCTAAAGTGCCTCGCTGGGTTGATGACAGTGGATTGTGCAGTTAGAGGAAACAGTAAATAGGCATTTTGTCAGATTTAGCCGGTGGTAATTTGTGGAATAGACACCGGCTGGAATGCGGTTTTAACCATTCAGGATTAGACCCACCTGTTGTATAATTCTATATAGCTGTTTGATGATTACAAACACCAGGCCTTAGTCTGGAATGGGCAATATGTGTTCATCTAACATTTTCTTAGGTTGAATCCTTTCTATGATTAACCTATTCATATTGAAGTACTTGTTACACATGGCTCATAAGATCTAAATGTAATTCTGATGCATTATGAATACGGTATTCATATGTATTACTGGAAAATTGAGCATACAATGAGGTTTGATTGTTTATTGCTAATCTGGAAGATATAATCGTTTTCCATCATCTCCATCTAAATCACTGTAAGAAGGTGTTGGACATTGCGGTCGCTACTTAGGAAAATGAAAGGGCTGTTCCACATTGGATTTAGGGAACAACCTTTAATTGCATTCATTACAAGAACAGTAAATCTACTTGTACATACTTTCTTAAACCCCTTGAAAACATCCATATATCACTGAGTAGAAGGTGTGTGGTTTAATGACGGGTCGCCACCGGCTACACTATCAAAGTCAATATCAGCATGTGAAGTAGCTAGCTAGCTGTAAAATCGCCTAAACAAACTCCACTATAAAATGTAGGAGTCTATCTCACCGAGTTCAACTTGCAGTTTGAACCTGCTCAGAGTGAGTGCAGAAGAGGTTGCTATAGCAAGAACAGCCCTTTCCCATGTTTCCCAAAGAGACACAGGGTGCATTGCGAGATAGTACTTGAGGGAGAAACTAAGTTGAAGAATTTGGTACACTGTTTAGATTGAGCACATCTAAGAAAAATATATATTTTGTCATGAAGATAAACAGATGGATGTGTTCAAGACAAGTATGCCAATACCATCCTTTGATTTGGCGATCTGGAGTGCAGGTAATTGTTTCAAAAGCATTAAGAAATGAGTGTTATGCCCCATTTCCAATGAGGAAAACCATGTAGTTATGACGCAGTCCTACATGATTTCCTGATTTCACAGATGGACCACTTAGAAGTTAAATCATGGGGAAAATGTGTATTTTACCCACTGATAAAACATAGGCTTTCAGGAAATTGACAGTGGATTATCCCTTTAACTCAATAAAAAAAATATATAATTCAAACAGTAGTATGTTACAAGATGCTACTAAATTAATTGTGGTGTAACACAATACTTCATAATGCAAAACAATATTTTGCTGATCAGGAATTGTATAGGCCTAATAGATACTGTAGCTATGGCAGGAAACAATAGAAGAGGGTTGCTTCCACCATCAGTTTTGGTATTGTATCTGCACTGTGCACATACTTGGCAGAGGTACTGTACATTTCAATCGTCTGCCAAGATGAAAAGAGCACCTCATGATTCCTGTAAATTATATGCAGCTGAGGGTGTACTGTTGACCATACAGTATATGCTTGCTGACATGAAGACTACTGGAAACTGTCACAGGTGTCCTAGTTTTTTTTTTTTACTGATTACTGGTGTCAGGTTTAGTTTTCCATCACTTCCCAAAAATGCCATGGAAAGAGTCTGCCGTGAAATAATGGAAAATAGATAGACTTATAGAACTTCGAACTTTCAATACTTTCTTATGTCGGCTTGCTTTATCATATAAACTCAGCAAAAAAGAAACGTCCTCTCCCTGTCAACTGTGTTTATTTTCAGCAAACTTAAAATGTGCAAATATTTGTACTTACATAAGATTCAACAACTGAGACATAAACTGAACAGGTTCCACAGACATGTGACTAACAGAAATATAATAATGTGTCCCTGAACAAATGGGGGTCAGAATCAAAAGTAACAGTGTATCTGGTGTGGCCACCAGCTGCGTTAAGTACTGCAGTTCATCTCCTCATTGAGTGCACCAGATTTTCCAGTTCTTACTTTGATAATAAACATTTCTTGAAAGCATTGTTTACTAATGGGGAATGCAGTCAGAGGCTATAAAGTGCAACAGGTCGTATATCAGATTTTTTCAGATGTCCAGGAGCAACAAGAGAACAATGATTTAGAAGAGGTGGTATCTGAAGAAGATGGGGAATAATACAACCCAGAGCACGATGTATCATCTTCAGATGAAGAAATCCCCAAGCTGAAAGATACATTTTTGGCAAAGAATAACAAAATAACATGGTCATTGTCACCATATGACAACCAGGGCAGGATGGCAGCACAAAATGTCATAAGGTTGACCCCAGAGCCCACAAGACATTCAGTTGCCCATGCCCAGGACATCGCTTCAACATTCTACATGTTCATCACACCAGCCATTGAAAAAAAATCATCCTGGAGATGACAAATTTGGAGAGTTTCCGTAAATATGGAGACAATTGGAAAAGGATGGATGAGATTGACCTGCGTGCCTACATAGGACTGCTAATCTTAGCGGGTGTGTATAGGTCCCGAGGCCACATGTAGTCTCTGGGATGCAGACAGTGGAAGGGTGATTTTCTATGCCACGATGCCACTGAAAGTCTTTCACACTTTCTCAAGAATGCTACTATTTGATAACCGTGAGTCAAGACCTGCAGCTGGGGCAGGCAAGAGGAGGAGATGCCAATTCTGCCTCCAAAAGAAGGACTGTAAAACAAATACTATGTGCTGCACATGTGAGAAATACATCTGCAAAGTCCATCCACACCCACTTGTATACTGTCCTACATGTGCTAATTAGAGTTAATTGATTTATGTTCCTCACATTTTAGTTTATCTATTATCTTACTTTATTCTTATTTATTGTTGTTGTTTATACACCTTGTGGGTGGGGGCAATGGTTAAAATAAAAATGGGAGAAGACTAGTATTTTGTAGTGTAATTCCTCATTGTACATTATAAGAATATATCACTATGTTGCCAAAAATAGTTTGACTTGTTTCCCCTTCAATAAAATGCATTCAAAACTACTTTCTGCACATTTCTGCTACTTTCTTAGTGTCATGTTCCTGACCTATTTATGTTAGTTTGTTATGTGTGTTAGTTGGTCAGGACGTGAGGTTGGGTGGGCATTCTATGTTTTCTGTTTCTGTGTTGGTTTTGGGTTGCCTGGTATGGCTCTTAATTAGAGGCAGGTGTTTGGCGTTCCTCTAATTAAGAGTCATATTTAGGTAGGCGTTGTCACAGTGTTCGTTGTGGGTGATTGTCTTCCGTGTCTGTGTTTGTACACCAAGCGGGACTGTTTACGGTTTGTTCGGTTTGTGTAGCCTATGTTCCTATTCGTGCGTTTTTCTTGTTTTATGTAAGTACGTCGTCTAGGTCTGTCTACACCGTTTGTTGTTTTTGTTAGTTTAATCAAGTTCGTGTTTCGTTAATAAAATATGTCATTTCACTTCGCTGCGCCTTGGTTCCCTCAATACTCCTCCTCTTCCGAAGATGAAGAGGAGGAGGACTGCCGTTACAGAATCACCCACCAAATCTCCAGAACCAAGCAGCGGAGTAAACGGAGTAAGGGACAGGAAAAGAAGGAGGAATGGACTTGGGACGATATATTGGACGGGAAAGGTTGCTACACATGGGAGGAGATCTTGGCTGGTAGGGATCGCCTCCCATGGGAACAGCTGGAGGCACTGAGGAGAGCAGAGGCTACCGGAGAGAGGAACCGGAGTTATGAGGGAACGCGTCTTGCACGGAAGCCCAAAAAGCCCGTGAGTAACACCCAAAGATTTCTTGGGGGGGGGGGCTAAGAGGTAGTGGGCCAAGGGCAGGTAGGAGACCTGCGCCCACTTCCCAGGCTTACCGTGGAGAGCGGGAGTACGGGCAGGCGCCGTGTTACGCAGTAGAGCGCACGGTGTCTCCTGTACAAGTGCATAGCCCAGTGCGGGTTATTCCACCTCCCCGCACTGGTAGGGCTAGATTGGGCATTGAGCCAGGTGTCATGAGGCCGGCTCAACACGTCTGGTCTCCAGTGCGTCTCCTCGGGCCGGCATACATGGCACCTGCCTTACGCATGGTTTCCCCGGTTCGCCTACATAGCCAGGTGCGGGTTATTCCACCTCCCCGCACTGGTCGGACAACCGGGAGCATTCAACCAGGTAAGGTTGGGCAGGCTCAATGCTCAAGAGAGGCAGTACGCCTCCACGGTCCGGTATTTCCGGCGCCACCTCCCCGCCCCAGCCTAGTACCTTCAGTGCCTACACTACGCACTAGGCTACCAGTGCGTCTCCTGAGCCCTGTTCCTCCTCCACGCACTCTCCCTGTAGTGCGTGTATCCAGTCCGGTGCCTCCAGTTCCGGCACCACGCACTAAGCCTCCTGTGCGTCTCCAGAGCCCTGTACACACTGTTTCTTCTCCCCCTACTAATCCTGATGTGCTTGTCCTCAGCCCGGTGTCACCAGTGCCGGTACCACGCACCAGGTATAGAGTGGGCTTTGAGAGTCCAGTGTGCCCTGTCCCTGCTCCCCGCACTAGTATGAAGGTGCGTGTACTTAGCCCGGTGCCTCCAGTTCCGGCACCACGCACCAGGTCTACAGTGCGCCTTATCCGGCCAGAGCCATCCGTCTCCCCAGCGCCATCTGAGCCATCCGTCTCCCCAGCGCCATCTGAGCCATCCGTCTCCCCAGCACCGTCTGAGCCATCCGTCTGCAATGAGCCTGCAAAGCCGCCCGTCTGCCATGAGCCTAAAGAGCCGTCAGCCAGACAGGAGCCGCTAGAGCCGCCCGCCAGACAGGAGCCGCTAGAGCCGCCCGCCAGACAGGATCTGCCAGAGCCGCCAACCAGACAGGATCTGCCAGAGCCGCCAACCAGACAGGATCTGCCAGAGCCGCCAACCAGACAGGATCTGCCAGAGCCGCCAACCAGACAGGATCTGCCAGAGCCGCCAACCAGACAGGATCTGCCAGAGCCGCCAACCAGACAGGAGCGTCCAGAGCCGTCAGCCTGCCATGAGCGTCGAGAGCCGTCAGCCTGCCATGAGCGTCGAGAGCCGTCAGCCAGCCATGAGCGTCGAGAGCCGTCAGCCAGCCATGAGCGTCGAGAGCCGTCAGCCAGCCATGAGCGTCGAGAGCCGTCAGCCAGCCATGAGCGTCGAGAGCCGTCAGCCAGCCATGAGCGTCGAGAGCCGTCAGCCAGCCATGAGCGTCGAGAGCCGTCAGCCAGCCATGAGCGTCGAGAGCCGTCAGCCAGCCATGAGCGTCGAGAGCCGTCAGCCAGCCATGAGCGTCGAGAGCCGTCAGCCAGCCATGAGCGTCGAGAGCCGTCAGCCTGCCATGAGCGTCGAGAGCCGTCAGCCTGCCATGAGCGTCCAGATTCGTCAGTCAGCCATGAGCTGCCCTTCAGCCAGAAACGGCTATATACCCAGAACTGCCCCTCAGTCCAGAGCTGTCTCTCTGTCCGGAGCTGTCTTTCAGTCCGGAGTTGCCCCTCTATTATGATCTCCCTCGCTATCTTGATCTACCTCTTTATTCTTATCTATCCCTCTGTCTTGATTTATCTCTCTGTCCCGGTGCTGTCCCTGTCATGGATGTTACAAAGAGGATTTTGTGGGGGTAAGATATGGGTGGACATTTTTAGGGGTAGATGGAGGTTGGGATTGACTATGGTGGGGTGGGGACCTCGCCCGGAGCCTGAGCCACCACCGTGGTCAGATGCCCACCCAGACCCTCCCCTAGACTTTGTGCTGGTGCGCCCGGAGTTCGCACCTTATGGGGGGGGTTATGTCACGTTCCTGACCTATTTATGTTAGTTTGTTATGTGTGTTAGTTGGTCAGGACGTGAGGTTGGGTGGGCATTCTATGTTTTCTGTTTCTGTGTTGGTTTTGGGTTGCCTGGTATGGCTCTTAATTAGAGGCAGGTGTTTGGCGTTCCTCTAATTAAGAGTCATATTTAGGTAGGCGTTGTCACAGTGTTCGTTGTGGGTGATTGTCTTCCGTGTCTGTGTTTGTACACCACGCGGGACTGTTTACGGTTTGTTCGGTTTGTGTAGCCTATGTTCCTATTCGTGCGTTTTTCTTGTTTTATGTAAGTACGTCGTCTAGGTCTGTCTACACCGTTTGTTGTTTTTGTTAGTTTAATCAAGTTCGTGTTTCGTTAATAAAATATGTCATTTCACTTCGCTGCGCCTTGGTTCCCTCAATACTCCTCCTCTTCCGAAGATGAAGAGGAGGAGGACTGCCGTTACACTTAGGCTATACAAGTGCTATCTCTTGCTAAAAAAAAATAAGTTTACACCTGTGCAGTACCTTTAGCAATAATAATAATAATAATAAACCTCTGCTTTAGAAAATAAAATTATGACAGGTGTTGTAATAAAAACGAGTGGTGTCCACTGATTAAATGCAGTCTTTCTGCATTGTGAGGGAAAACCCAAATGTTCAAAGTTTGTGATGAATGACAGGTTGTTTCTTCATGCAACATAGATTTGGGGTTTAAAATTCAATGAAGCTGCTTTATTTTAGGGGTTTAGTGAAGGCGGGTAATTTTTTTACCCGTAGGACAAGGGGAGTATAGAGAATGTTAAGACTACACAAGGGTTAAGTATGTCTGAATCCAAATACTACTTGAGTAAAAGTCTAAAAGTATTTTACTGGGTGACTTTCATTTTTACTTGAGTCATTTTCTATGAAGGTATCTTTACTTTTACTCAAGTATGACAATTGGCTACTTTTTTCACCAATGTCCAATCCTGACTTGGCCATTTACAGGTGCATTTTAGTGAATCTCACTACACCAATTTGACTTCTTAATTTATCTAAGCAGGTCATAAGAAACCATCACTGTTGGTTTCCGATCAGAAGTACTAGCAGCTCCTGCAATGTGTAAAAACTGAGGAATGGCTAAAACAGTTTGAAAGTTGCAGAATGCCTCTTTAAAAAGCAATTTAAAGAATATCAGACCGCTTATACCAGAGAGCACAAAATGGGATTGAGAATGAGAGACCACCTTCAATATTCTTACCTCATATCTATTCCCCTTGACAAGGTCTGGCTGCTTCATGTCTGTGTTAACTTAACATTTAACCCTGAAGATACATATCCACTGTTACGTCCGTCGTTGAATGAGTGAGACCAAAGCGCAGCGTGGAAAGTGTTCATGATAATTTAATAATGAAACACCAACAAAACAATATAAACGAACGTAAAGTTCTGCAGGGCTCTCAGCTACTGTGCAAAAACAACTTCCCACAAACTAGGGTGGAAAAACAGGCTGCCTAAGTATGATTCCTAATCAGAGACAACGATAGACAGCTGCCTCTGATTGGGAACCATACCCGGCCAACAAAGAAATAGAAAACTAGAATGCCCACCCTAATCACACCCTGACCTAACCAAATAGAGAAATAAAAAGGCTCTCTAAGGTCAGGGCGTGACATCCACGGTATCCATTTAAACACCATAACCACAGAAGACACACTCCAGAAAGAATCTGTAAATGGAGACTATGTCAAATCATTTGAGGAAAATGTTATTAACATGCGGATTAATAGCAAAGACCTCTTGGTGACCCATAATGAAAATAGATTCCTCTTCACCTTTGAAGATTAGGTTCTAATAGGACATGATCCCGCTGGCTGACGTCAAAATCAAACTACAGTCCAATTGTGTGGATAGTGTCCCTAGCAACGGTGATCAACAACAGAATCACAATAGGAGTTAAGCTAGTACAGTCAAAGATGGAGCCAAGAACTTGATCCCAATAGTGTTACAAAAATAACACATTACTGGAAACACTTGGGAATAGTTGATAGGTGAGTCATGCTTTTATCGCATATTACTTTTCACTGGAAATGTCCTCTGGTCTGGCAAACAAATGCTAACTCCCTCCTCTATTACTACCACGTGTACTTGATCAATGTGAGGATTCATTATAGCATGGAAACTGACTAACTGGAAGTGGCCTAAGTACTATCACATTATTTAATTGACCATGTATGATCAGTGTTCAGTTTAATTTAACAACACAAAAATAACAGAAAACATTACATTTGATATTTAAACTGTACATAATTATTCAATGGAATTAGCTTTTCTGTATCCCACCCGGGGGTTAATCTAGTCAGGTAGAACGCGTGAGTGACAACCGTGTCAGTAACATTGACAGTGCTCATTGGTTTTAAAGTTACCACAGTTCCACTGTGAAGGCAGAGACGAAGTAGGGTTCATAACAGATTCATAACAACTCCGGTAAGAGCACTGCCTTTTATGATCTTCCTTATAAACTAGATGCTGTTTACAAATATAATGACAACACCCACTGGAGGGGAGCGTGACTTGTTTCATTTGATCATATTGTAAACTGGTCTCAACTTCTGTCACAGGTATCATATTCAGATGGTTTTTCATCCGTCCCCCCCTGACAGTATAGCTCAATAAGATGACAGGTGGTGAAATATGGTCAGACCCTATTTTTGTGTCAGTGCTGATTCTATCAAAATGCTTCAAACATTTTCTGTGATATTATACAAAATTCTGTGAATTTTTTCAGTATAAATTAGCGTTTATATGCAGTTAACTTTATTTTTTGAATCAATTGGCATTCAAGAGCCCAAAGGTAATTACAGTATATTGTTTTTACATAAATTGTCAAATCTTATTAGAGGTTTTGATTGAATAGGGCCCTTGGTATTTTCTGTGTAGGTTTCTCGGTCCATCTCTGACGGGTTGTTAAGTGGGAGCTCTTAGAAACCAGGACCTGCTTCTCAGAAAGGGTTTCACTGGACACAACACAGACAATTGGCTGTATTGAGGCTCACAGTGCCACGATTGAGAGAGCTAAGCCTATTTCTCAGACACTGCTCCTATTTACACGAGTCCTGCATGTGCCGGATAAACCCATTCATTTCCCATAAAGCCACATGCACTACAATTTATACTCAATCATTAACATGATGTCCATATAAACATCCAGGAAACTCTGTTCAGGAACCTGTGTTGAGACGCTGACTCAACTGAAGTCTAAAATAGCTCAAATGTTCAACAGCATTTTATTGAATTTACATTCCATTTGGCAGACGCTCTTATCTGGAGCGACTTATAGGTTGTATTTTATTTACAAATCACAGCTTTTATAAGCCACAATATTCATATTTGTTTGAACAAACCTCCTTGATTGAAGAGACTGTCTGGTTTGGATGAGAAGCATCTGTTTGATCACTATGACGCAGAAACACATGAAACCCAAAATCCTGATGTGTCTCCTGCAGCCTTATATACCCTGACTCCCAGCAGAAGCCAAGGGGATATCACATTAGGCTGATACAATGCATTAGCACTAATGGGATAGCTGGGCTAGGGAGTGTGGCTTTAAAACAGCTCTTTATAAATGTCAGCTCTGTTCTTTAATGTGAAGTATCATTCAGGGGTGGGGGGGCTCCCATTACTGCCACTGAATAACAGGACTCCTGCTGGTTTAATGGGGCTAGCCTTTCATTAGCGTAGCATTCAACATACTGTTCACATGGAATCCAAGCAAACAGGCATCTATTTTATGGCGTCAACAGAAAGAAACTGCAACTTTGCTAACCACTTTTAAGACTAGTGTTGTTGGTAAATAATCCATAATGAGTCCATGTTTACAACCAATCAGAGAGCTGAAGTTGTTTTGTTGTTTTTACACACGGTATATTCAGAGGACCTATATTCAGACTCATAAGTGGCAAGCAGGGCTCAGTGGTAGTCTTGGTAAACTCATTATTATCAATCTTTACCCTTCTCTCAGATGTACTGTACAAGACCCCTGGTAGAAAATACTACGGAGTTGGGGTTGATGTTTTCATTTCAATGTATTATCTAGAGGCTAAGATGGCGTTGTCATCAAGTCTATTACTATTGTGTTTATTATTCATAATATCAATATTATATTCACACTTTTCTGCTTTTTATTTGAGTTCTTTCCACTTTTTGTCTGGTAAACCAGTCCACTGTATGTTTTTAGGAACTATCTTCCATATCAATGAAATTTCAAGCTGGTCCACATTAAATACTTACCCATCCAGGCTACTGCCACTTTTTCCACGCTTTCAATATGCATATTTTATATTATTTTACAAGTATTTCGCAACACCCACAATAACATATACTAAACACGTGCACAATAAAAATATGATTTGATTTGATATGCACTGAGTGAACTTCTCAACCAGACCATCCTAGACAGCTTCTATCTCAGAGTTGATGATGTTTCCACATTGAAAGCTTTGCTCATAAATTACGTTTTATGAGTTTCAAAATCAGGAACAAGTTTATAGGCATCAATATGAAGTTTGGTATCCTCTTTTTATTTCATCAGAGGGCCTGCTGGGCTAACACTTAGGGAGAAGTAGGCAGTAGGTAGGCCAGCCACTTGGTCTTAGTTGACTGCCTTGTTTTTTTACTTCTTTATAGTAACTTGTATTCATGAACATCAAGACATCTCTAAACATTGTTGAGTAAGTGCAGAGCACCTCAATGAAACACACAAACTGTATTTGATCATGTATAACTTATTTTACATTATGGTCATTGAAACCTACTGACATGAGGATGGTCATTGAAACCTACTGACATGAGGATGGTCATTGAAACCTACTGACATGAGGAAAGTCATTGAAACCTACTGACATGAGGATGGTCATTGAAACCTACTGACATGAGGATAGTCATTGAAACCTACTGACATGAGGATAGTCATTGAAACCTACTGACATGAGGATGGTCATTGAAACCTACTGACATGAGGATGGTCATTGAAACCTACTGACATGAGGATGGTCATTGAAACCTACTGACATGAGGATGGTCATTGAAACCTACTGACATGAGGATGGTCATTGAAACCTACTGACATGAGGATGGTCATTGAAACCTACTGACATGAGGAGGGTCATTGAAACCTACTGACATTTATACAAATATGAATCAATGTGGCTTATAATGGGATATGTATTTAAGATTCCCTTGAGCTCCTTAGCTCTGTAAACGTTAACCACTGACTTATTTATTGTTAATTTGTTAAAGCAAAATCAAATGTTGCTCTCAGAATAGAAGTACAAGGTAATGCAGTTTACCCTTTCCATGCCGTGTAGTAAAAGCAGACAATGAATGGTCATCTTCAGGAGTACAGGCCTGGGAACAAATCATTTGGTTTGTTTTTAGTTAATATTTCTGAGTCCCATTAGATTAAATTAAATCAAAATAAGTGGAAAATGTATTAGATAAATGATGGACAGCAACAATTTGATACATACTGTATCTCAAATGCTTTTGCCTTTCTGAAACACGTTTTGTTAACTGTAAATAGCATAGAATATAATATCTCTGTGTTTCCTATAAGTGCTCATTTCCACCACCTCCAGTGTGGCAGTCTACCCGTCCTAGTTCATTTTTATTTGTGCAATGCAATCTGAGCCTGTGTGATATCAAACATATGTTTGATGTGCAAGCTTTGCCTTCTGTTGTTAACCATGAGACTGTTTTCCTTCCCCAAACCGCATGTCTGAAACATCATTATTTTACCACAGTCAGCATAACACAACCATACAATAACCTTAGTGAATGGATCTTATTTTACTAGTTTTGCATATCACTCCCAGTTCAGTCATAAGCACTGGACCTGTTTCTGTGATTCTACAGCAGAACACAGTCTGTCGAAGTAAAAAATTGTCTGGCTAATTAAAGCCAACAAACACAAGCCAGACATGGCCACTTGACCTTGGTCCAGTTATATAACAAGAAAGTCTCTAACATTTTGCACAGACAGAATCACTCTCCCTTTAGTCACAATAACAAAATATAGTCCCATAACTAATGTACGTTACAGCGCTCAATTGCAAAGCACTTTTGGACTTTGTGTACTCGTATAATCACAGCCTTAAATGAACAAGTGGTTCATCAGACAATGTGACTCTAAAAACCCTGGAGTGCAGTGATAGGAAACCATATTAGGCAGTGATTTAGAAGAATCCATATGGAGACTCCTGCCAGCTGGGGAGAGAGAAGAGGCTACTTGGAGAGAGCAAAGCTCTTTTACAGTCACACTCATATCAAGTTTTGCCTATACTGTATGTTCTGCTGACATATACCTAGAAAGTAGCAATAGAGTACACTCTTAGAAAAAAGGTGCTATCTAGAACCTTAAAGTGTTCTTTGGCTGTCCCCATAGTAGAACCCTTTGAAGAACCATCATTGGTTCAAGGTAGAACGCTTTTGGTTCAAGGTAAAACATTTTTGGGTTCCATGTAGAACCCTTTCCACAGAGGGTTCTACATGGAACCCAAAAGGGTTCTACCTGAAACCAAAACATTGTTCTACCTGGAACCAAAAAGGGTTCTCCTACGGGGACAGTTGAATAAACCTTTTGGAACCCTTTTTTCTAAGAGTGTAGTAATACAGTTGCAAACTTTTATTCTCATTCAAAGTTTGTTGCATTGAAATGTATGTATCTGACCCTGTGTTGAAGTTGGGGTTGTCTGTGTAACTCCAGACTGTGCTAGCCCACCTAGCTAAAGCCGACAATAACGGATTGATTTGTAGGGTCAATATTAGTCTCCAAACCCCTTGAAAAACAAAACAATCCATACCCCCTCAGGAACGTACATCTTCAGGGTTATAAAGGTGTGTTTAAGAGTTGTATTGGCCAGGCTCATAAAACATGTCATATGACTGAACAGCACCCTATTCCCAATATGTCTGAAAGGTGGAAGATGGGTGCATATCAACCCAAACATATGGCTTAGCAGCTGGAGAACAAAAAAAGGGTCTGCACCCAGGTTAACAAAATGATTATGGAAGTCCAAAACTATAAAATGGCTGCCAATGCCTACCATGCATTACCCAGATGTCCCGGGTAGGTGCCACACACGAGTAGTGAATTCCTTCTCAACCTAAAGGTATGCTACAGTATGTAAGTTTAGTTGTGTATTCAATGCACACTGAATATAAAGAATCCTGTGAAGTGTGGAAGTGGACGAATTTCCTCCTACTTTTCACCAGTTGTGATTTTGGGCAGCTCCATGGTAAGAAGTGCAAAAACACTGTGCTATCCCGGAGCTCGAATAAATGACATTACTAAGCTGCTCCCGAATGTACTACGCCAGGACATGGACATCGATTCTATTGTAGTTCATGTGGGTTTTAATGACATTATGAAGGGCAGCTCTGAACAGTTGAAACTGGATTTTAGAGCTGATTGACTCTCTGCTAGTCACGAATAAAATACCTATCATATCTGGCCCTGTGCCCTCTCTGAATTGTGGCATTGAAGGCTTTAAATCATGTTTTATAATGAGGATGGGATCCAGCTGAATAATTTGGATTCCTGGATCCTTTCACAGCATTATAAGGCTGCATTGAGACAATGACTTATCAATGACACAAGTCCAGCTCAGTTAATCCCTACCAAGGCCCCTGGGATAATGTACATGCTTCAACAAATGTACATTATCCCAGGGGCGTTGGCAGACATAATGTAAGTAACATAATTTAAGTCCCTCTAACTGCACTGAATGCCTCTGTTGATCCTACAGCTATTGTATGCAGTAATCATGAACCAGAGTTATACTGTTAGCACTGAGGTGGTGTGCCCTAGTAGGAAGTCCACTGTGTGCAGCTCACCTTCCACTAACACCTCAAACATAAATAACCTGAGCATGTCTACTTCTGCTAAGCTTCCCAGAAAAGCAATGAAAACAATCAAGCATCCTAGAAAAGTGCTAAAATATAAATGAACATATGTAGCCTAAGAAACAAGGTTCATAAAATCAATAACTTGCTGGTAATCTCTGAAACTCACTTAGATAATACTTTTAATGATACAGCGGTAGCAATACATGGTTATAACATCAACATTAAAGACAGAAATGCCAATGGTGGAGGTATTGCTGTTTTATATTCAGAACCACATTCCTTTAAAGCTTAGAGAGGCTCTCATGTTAAATAATGTTGAAGTAATATGGCTATAGGTTAATCTGCCTCACCTGAAGAACATTCTTGTGGAAAGCTGATATAAACCACCAAGTGCTAAAAGTCAGTATGTGGATTATATGTGTGAAATGCTTGATAATGTGTGTGATATCACTCAGAGGTATATTTTCTGAGTAATTTAAATATTGACTGGCTTTCATCAAGCTGTGCACTCAAGAAAAAGCTTCAAACTGTAACCAGTGCCTTTAACTTGGTTCAGGTTATCAGTAAACCTACCAGAGTAGTTACAAACAGCACAGGAATTAAATCATCAACATATATTGATCACATTTTTACTTATGCTGCAGAAATTTAAAGCATTATCCAAATCCCTCAGATGTAGCGATCACAATATAGTAGCCATATCTATTAAAAAATTGTATAGAAAGGGGGATACCTAGTCAGTTGTACAACTGAATGCATTCAACTGAATTGTGTCTTCCGCATTTAACCCAACCCCTCTGAATCAGAGAGGTGCGGGGGGCTGCCATAATCAACATCCACGTCTTCAGCACCCGGGGAAAGTGGGTTAATTGCCTTGCTCAGGGGCAGAATGATGCAAGATTTTTAACTTGTCAGCTCAGGGATTCGATCCAGCAACTTTTTGGTTACTAGCCCAACACGCTAACCACTAGGCTACCATGGTTGAGAGGGTTGAGGCAAAAGGAATGGCAAATAAGTCTGGCGGAACAACCAATTGGCAAATGTACTACAAATTGAGAAATTATATGACTAAACTCAATTAAAAGAAGAAGAAACTATACTATGAAACAAAGATAAATGATATAAAGAATGATAGTAAAAAGCTTTGGAGCACCTTAAATTACATTTTGTGCAAAAAGGCAAACTCAGCTCCATCATTCATTGAATCAGATGGCTCATTCATCACAAAAGCCACTGATATTGCCAATGACTTAAATCATTTTTTCATTGGCAAGATTAGCAAACTTAGGCATGACATGCTAGCAACAAACACTGACACTACTCATCCAAGTATAAATGATCAAATTATGAAAGAAAAGCATTGTAATTTTGTATTCCGTAAAGTCAGTGTGGAAGAAGTGAAAAAAGTATTGTTGTCTATCAACAATGACAAGCCACCTGGGTCTGACAATTTGGATGGAACATAGTGGATGATATTGTCACTCCTATTTACCATAACTTCAATCCAAGCATACTAGAAAGTGTGTGCCCTCAGGCCTGTAGGGAAGCAAAAGTCATTCCGCAACCCAAGAATATTAGAGCCCCCTTTATTGGCTCAAATAGCCAACCAATCAGCCTGTTACCAACCCTTGGTAAACTTTTGTGAAAAATTGTGTTTGACCAGCTACAATGCTATTTCACTGTAAACAAATTGACAACAGACTTTCAGCACGCTTATAGGGAATGACATTCAACAAGCACGACACTTAGACAAATTACTGATAATTGGCTGAGAGTAATTGATGATACAAATATTTGGGAGCTGTTTTGTTAGACTTCAGTGCGGCTTTTGACATTATCAATCATAGTCTGCTGCTGGAATAACACACTGCATGTGTTATGGATTTACACCCCCTGCTATATTGTGGATAAATAGTTACCTGTCTAATAGAACACAGAGGGTGTTCTTTAATGGAAGCCTCTCCTACATAATCCAAGTAGAATCAGGAATTCCCCAGGGCAGCTATCTAGGCCCCTTACTTTTTGCAATCTTGTCACTGGCTTTGAGTAAAGGCAGTGTGCTCAAAGCCAGTGTGTTTTTGTATGCGGATGACTCAACAGTATACACGTCAGCTACTACAGCGGGTGTGTCACGACTTCTACCGAAGTCGTTGCCTCTCCTTGTCCGGGCGGTGTTCGGCGGTCGACTTCACCGGCCTTCTAGCCATCATCGATCCACTTTTCATTTTCCATTGGTTTTGTCTTGTCTTCCCACACACCTGTTGTCAATCCCATTCATTACCTGTTGTGTATTTAACCCTCTGTTTCCCTTCATGTGTTTGTCAGAGATTGTTCGTTGTCAAGTGTTGTGTTGTTTGTGTATAGGTGTGCGATGGGTCTTCGTACCCAGATTTGTATTATATTTTTCCGTGAGTGTTATGGAGCCAATTACTGGGACTTTAATTAAAGTACTCCATGCTACACTCTATTTTGACTCTCCTGCGCCTGACTTCCTCTGCCACTTATACACGCCATTGTGACAGAATCTCTGACCATATAATATATGAAGTCAGCAGGAGAGGACACGACGGCCATGGAGGTGGAAAAGCGCGTTATGGAACAAGCGAAGGAGATTGACTGTTTGAGCGCCATCATGGATCGTATTGTCCAGAATATGGATCGCTGGGAGAGACAGGGAGTTTCTCCAGCGCCTCCACTGCCACAACTGGGATTTACCGTTAACGCGTTTTCCCCACCTGAACCTAACAAAATCCGTTTACCCCTACCCACGGGTTACAACGGAGATACTGCTGGCTGCCAGGGTTTCCTCCTTAAACTGAACTTATATCTGGCCACGGTCTCCCCAGTACCATCCGACCGGGAGAAGAGTTCCGCCCTCGTCTCATGCCTCACCGGGAAAGCCCGGGAGTGGGCCAGCGCTGTGTGTAGAGAGGAGAATGCGGCGTTGGACCATTTTGAGGAGTTCACCCTTTATTTCAGGAGAGTATTCGACCATCCTCCCGAGGGAAAAACGGCAGGTGAGCTCCTCTATCATCTGAGGCAGGGGACGAGGAGTGCCCAGGAGTTTGCTTTGGAGTTTAGGACCTTGGCTGCCGGCGCTGGATGGAGCGACAGGGCCCTGATCGACCATTACCGTTGTAGCCTACGCGAGGACGTCCGTCGGGAGCTGGCCTGTAGAGACACCACCCTTAACTTCAACCAGCTGGTGGACATGTCCATCAGGCTGGACAACATGCTGGCTACTCGTGGACGTCTAGATCGGGGTCTGGTTGTTCCATACTCCCGCACCCTCTCTCCCGAACCAATGGAATTGGGAGGGACGGTGCGCCGGGAGACCGGAGGGGGTTCCCGCTCGAGCACCATCTATGGTCGCAGAGATCACACTGCTGGTCGGTGCCGGGTTGGTTCCTCTGGGAATAGAGAAGGCAGGCAGGGCACTCTGGCATCACCCCAGGTGAGTAGGCACCATTCTCATCCAGAGCCCTCTGTTGCACTTATGTTTGTCTCTGTCACTTTTCCGGATTTTTCCCTGCAGTCCCAGTATAAGGCGCTAGTAGATTCAGGCGCGGCTGGAAATTTCATTAATAAAAATTTAGCTCATAGTTTAGGGCTTCCTATTGTGTCTGTGGATATGCCTGTTCCTATTCATGCCTTAGATAGTCGACCATTAGGGTCAGGTTTTATCAGGGAGGTCACCGCACCGTTGAATATGATAACGCAGGAGGGTCACAAGGAGAAGATTAGTCTTTTCCTTATTGATTCCCCTGCGTATTCTGTGGTGCTAGGTCTACCCTGGTTAGCGTGTCATAACCCCACTGTTTCTTGGCCACAGAGGGCTCTCACGGGGTGGTCGCGAGAGTGCTCAGGTAGGTGTTTAGGGGTTTCCGTTGGTGCTACTACGGTGGAAAGTCCAGACCAGGTCTCCACCGTGCGCATTCCCCCTGAATATGCCGATTTGGCACTCGCCTTCTGTAAAAAGAAGGCGACTCAATTACCACCCCATCGACAGGGGGATTGTGCAATAGATCTCCTGGTAGACGCTGCATATCCCAGGAGTCACGTGTATCCCCTGTCGCAAGCGGAGACGGTGGCTATGGATTCATATATCTCTGAATCCCTGCGTCAGGGGTTCATTCAGCCATCCATTTCACCCGCTTCTTCGAGTTTCTTTTTTGTGAAGAAGAAGGATGGTGGTTTACGCCCGTGCATTGATTATCGAGGTCTCAATAAAATCACGGTGAAATATAGTTACCCGCTACCTCTGATAAATACAGTTATGGAATCAATGCGCGGGGCACGCTTCTTCACAAAATTGGATCTCAGGAGTGCGCATAATCTGGTGCGTATTCGGAAGGGTGATGAGTGGAAGACGACATTTAGCACCACCTCAGGTCATTATGAGTACCTGGTCATGCCATATGGGTTGATGAATGCTCCATCAGTCTTCCAATCATTTGTAGATGAGATCTTCAGGGACCTGCACGGGCAGGGTGTAGTGGTGTATATAGATGATATTCTGATATACTCCGCTACCCGCGCCGAGCATGTGTCCCTGGTGCGCAGGGTGCTTGGTCGCCTGTTGGAGCATGATCTATATGTCAAGGCTGAGAAATGCTTGTTCTTCCAACAATCCATCTCCTTCCTAGGGCATCGGATTTCCACTTCAGGAGTGGAAATGGAGAGCGACCGCATGACAGCCGTGCGTAATTGGCCGACTCCAACCACGGTAAAGGAGGTGCAGCGTTTTTTGGGGTTTGCCAATTACTACCGGAGATTTATCCGGGGTTTTGGTCAGGTTGCGGCTCCCATTACCTCACTGCTAAAGGGGGGCCCGGTGCGCTTGCAGTGGTCGGCTGAGGCGAACAGGGCTTTTGGACACCTGAAGACTCTGTTTACCTCGGCGCCTGTGTTGGCTCATCCGGATCCCTCTTTGCCATTCATGGTAGAGGTGGACGCATCCGAAGCTGGGATAGGAGCAGTGCTCTCTCAGCGTTCGGGTGTGCCACTGAAGCTTCGCCCCTGTGCTTTTTTTTCGAAGAAGCTCAGCCCGGCGGAGCGAAACTATGATGTGGGGGACCGAGAGCTGTTAGCTGTCGTAGAGGCCTTGAAGGTGTGGAGGCACTGGCTTGAGGGGGCTAAACACCCTTTTCTCATCTGGACTGACCACCGCAATCTGGAGTACATCCGGCAGGCGAAGAGAATGAATCCTCGCCAGGCAAGGTGGGCCATGTTTTTCACTCGTTTTGTGTTTACTCTTACTTACAGACCAGGCTCCCAGAACGTCAAGGCAGACGCATTGTCTCGGCTGTATGACACAGAGGAGCGGTCCATGGATCCCACTCCCATACTCCCAGCTTCGTGTTTGGTGGCGCCAGTAGTGTGGGAGCTGGATGCGGACATTGAGCGGGCGTCACGTGCAGAGCCCTCTCCTCCTGAGTGTCCAGCTGGTCGTCTGTACGTTCCGTCTGCTGTCCGCGACCGATTGATCTATTGGGCTCACACGTCACCCTCCGCTGGTCATCCTGGGATAGGTCGGACGATGCGCTGTCTTGATGGGAGGTACTGGTGGCCCACTTTAGCTAAGGACGTGAGGATTTATGTTTCCTCCTGCTCGGTGTGCGCCCAGTGCAAGGCTCCTAGACACCTGCCTAGAGGTAAGCTTCAACCTTTACCTGTTCCTCAACGGCCGTGGTCGCACCTGTCGGTGGATTTTTTGACTGATCTTCCACCTTCACAGGGTTACACCACGATCTTGGTCGTTGTGGATCGGTTTTCGAAGTCCTGTCGTCTCCTCCCTTTGCCCGGTCTCCCTACGGCCTTACAAACTGCAGAGGCCCTGTTTACACACGTTTTCCGGCACTATGGGGTGCCTGAGGATATAGTGTCTGATCGGGGTCCCCAGTTCACATCAAGGGTCTGGAAGGCGTTCATGGAACGTCTGGGGATCTCGGTTAGTCTTACCTCAGGTTTTCACCCCGAGAGTAATGGGCAGGTGGAGAGAGTTAACCAGAATGTGGGCAGGTTTCTGCGGTCCTATTGCCAGGACCGGCCGGGGGAGTGGGCGAAGTTCGTGCCCTGGGCAGAAATGGCCCAGAACTCGCTACGTCACTCCTCCACTAACCTTACTCCTTTTCAATGTGTATTAGGGTATCAGCCGGTTCTGGCTCCTTGGCATCAGAGTCAGACCGAGGCTCCTGCGGTGGACAATTGATTTCGGCACGCTGAGGAAACCTGGGAGGCAGCCCACGTCCACCTTCAGCGTGCCATAAGGCGCCAGAAAATTGGCGCAGACCGTCGCCGCAGTGAGGCCCCGGTGTTCGCACCAGGGGACAGGGTCTGGCTCTCGACCCGAAACCTGCCCCTCCGCCTGCTCTGCCGGAAGCTGGGTCCGCGGTTTGTGGGGCCGTTTAAAGTCCTGAGGAGAGTGAACGAGGTATGTTATAGGTTACAACTGCCCACTAATTACCATATTAACCCCTCGTTCCATGTGTCTCTCCTCAGGCCGGTGGTGGCTGGCCCGCTCCAGGAGGCTGAAGTGCGTGAAGTTCCTCCGCCTCCTCTAGACATCGAGGGGGTCCCGGCGTACTCTGTTCGATCCATTTTGGATTCGAGACGTCGGGCGAGGGGCCTTCAGTACCTCGTGGACTGGGAGGGGTACGGGCCGGAGGAGAGATGCTGGGTTCCGGTGGAGGACGTTTTAGATCCTTCTATGTTAAAAGAATTCCACCGCCTCCATCCGGATCGCCCTGCACCTCGCCCTCCGGGTCGTCCCCGAGGTCGGTGTCGACGCGCTGCTGGAGCCGCGCGTCAGGGGGGGCTAATGTCACGACTTCTACCGAAGTCGTTGCCTCTCCTTGTCCGGGCGGTGTTCGGCGGTCGACTTCACCGGCCTTCTAGCCATCATCGATCCACTTTTCATTTTCCATTGGTTTTGTCTTGTCTTCCCACACACCTGTTGTCAATCCCATTCATTACCTGTTGTGTATTTAACCCTCTGTTTCCCTTCATGTGTTTGTCAGAGATTGTTCGTTGTCAAGTGTTGTGTTGTTTGTGTATAGGTGTGCGATGGGTCTTCGTACCCAGATTTGTATTATATTTTTCCGTGAGTGTTATGGAGCCAATTACTGGGACTTTAATTAAAGTACTCCATGCTACACTCTATTTTGACTCTCCTGCGCCTGACTTCCTCTGCCACTTATACACGCCATTGTGACAGGGTGAAATGACTGCAACACTTAACAAAGAGCTGCAGTTAGTTTCAAAATGGGTGGCATGGAATAAATTAGTCCTAAATATTTCAAAAACTAAAAGCATTGTATTTGGGACAAATCATTCACTAAACACTAAACCTCAATTAAATCTTGTAATGAATAATGTGGAAATTGAGCAATTTGAGGTGACTAAACTGCTTGGAGTAACCCAGGATTGTAAACTGTCATGGTCAAAACATGTTGATACAACAGTAGCTAAGATGGGGAGAAGTCTGTCCATAATAAAGTGCTACCCTGTCTTCTTAACAACACTATCAACAAGGCAGATCCTACAGGCCCTAGTTTTGTCGCACCTGGACTACTGTTCAGTCGTGTGGTCAGGTGTCACAAAGAGGGACCTCCGGAAAATTACAACTGTCTCAGAACAGGGCAGCACGGCTGGCCCCTAAATGTACACGGAGAGCTAACATTAATAATATGCATGTCAATCTCTCATGGCTCAAAGTGGAGGAGAGATTGACTTCATCACTACTTGTTTTTGTAAGAAATGTTGACATGCTGAATGCACAGCGGAGACTGTGAAGAGACACACACACACAGGAATAGACACACGCTAGCACACACACTACACATAAGTACATTGTAATATTGTTGTATGGCGGTATTATACATTATTGTAGATATGTAGTGGTGTGATAATGTTATATATGATGTACTATTTTATCTTTTGTTTTATGTGTGATGCAAGTGCCTTAATGTGTTTGGGCCCCAGGAAGAGTAGTTGCTGCCTTGGCAGCAGCTAAGGGGGATCCCTAATAAATACAAATACAAAGATTACATTTTCTAAACACATGTTTATCATACAACATGAGTAGGGACATCCTCTGAAGAATACTACCCCACCTGAAAATAATCATTTATAATAGCACAATGACAGGATGGACACTAAGATACATCAACTTTGGCATTAACAACGTTGGCCCATTTACAACAAAGCATAACAGTTTACAATTGATTGTTCAAAGACAATACATTTGTGTCACAAAGTAAAATAAAACGTCTGGCATGCTTGGCAGGAGGCCAATTACTTACACACCAGGAGTGATGGTGGGTTGAGACAAACGCTTTAGTTCCACCACGGTGTTGACTGCTTTGAAGGTCCAGCACTGAGCCACTGTGAAAGAACTCATAGCTCTTCTCATTGAATACACATGTAACCCCTGGAGCCAAGTTATGGCTTGATGAAAGGTATAGCTTCCTAGACCTATTGCCCTGATTGGAAAGGTCACGGCAGGCATTGACGACATTATTTGGTTTTGCACAATAAGTCAATTTATCAGTAATATTTAAAACAGGCTGAACCTGAGTTTACAGAGGTAACATCTAATTTTCAATCTGTCTCTGGAAAAGATGTACCAAGCTGTCAGATGTTGTCACTTGTTAATTATTATGCAACTAATAGACAATCCACTCACATGTTTACCCCTGCTTCCTCCTACTATCTCCGGGGGTCACATGTGTATCCAATGGAATTCCAACTGGAATGAAGGCTCTATTTTCCATGTCTGGCTGAAGGGAAGGTTTTCCAAAAGCGGAGAGGATTAAATTCGGAGCCATAGTGGAAAGAATTAAATAGCAAATACAATTATGAGGGCGTCCAAAAATTGCTGGAAAGAGGCTTAAGTGCATGTATCTACTTAATACCCAATGTTTAGTACTGTCAGATGAAATGACTCGGGCCATGCTTTTGAGATGAAACACATTGTTTTGAAATGATCTATTGTTTGTTATTCCATTTGCAGTCTAACTTCCAGGTATTACTAAAGTATTTACATTTTTGGTTCGACAAACTACTAGACTAGATAGACTAGAAAATAAGCTTATAGGCATATTAACAATGATTCAGTTGAAGTCGGAAGTTTACATACACTTACGTTGGAGTCATTAAAACTAATTTTTCAACAACTCAACAAATTTCTTGTTAACAAACTATAGTTTTGGCAAGTCGGTTAGGACATCTACTTTGTGCATGACACAAGTAATTCTTCCAACAATTGTTTACAGACAGATTATTTCACTTATAATTCACTGTATCACAATTCCAGTGGGTCAGAAGTTTACATTCCCTAAATTAACTGTGCCTTTAAACAGCTTGGAAAATTAAAAAAAAAAGACATTATGGCTTTAGAAGCTTCTGATAGGCTAAATTGACATAATTTGAGTCAATTGGAGCTGTACCTGTGGATGTATTACAAGGCCCACCTTCAAACTCAGTGCCTCTTTACTTGACATCATGGGAAAATCAAAAGAAATCAGCCAAGACCTCAGAATTTTTTGGGGAACTTCCACAAGTCTGGTTCATCCCTGGGAGCAATTTCCAAACACCTGAAGGTACCACGTTCATCTGTACAAACAATAGTACGCAAGTATAAACACCATGGGACAACACAGCCGTCATACCGCTCAGGAAGGAGATGCATTCTGTCACCTAGAGATGAACGTACTGTGGTGCGAAAAGTGCAAATCAATCCCAGAACAACAGCAAAGGACCTTGTGAAGATGCTGGAGGAAACAGGTACAAAAGTATCTATATCCACAGTAAAACGAGTCCTATATCGACATGACCTGAAAGGCCGCTCAGCAAGGAAGAAGCCACTGCTCCAAAACCGCCATAAAAAAGCCAGACTACGGTTTGCAACTGCACATGGGGACAAAGATCGTACTTTTTGGAGAAATGTCCTCTGGACTGATGAAACAAAAATAGAACTGTTTGACCATAATGACCAACGTTATGTTTGGAGGAAAAAGGGGGACGCTTGCAAGCCGAAGAACACCATCCCAACCGTGAAGCACGGGGGTGGCAGCATCATGTTGTGGGGGTGCTTTGCTGCAGGAGGGACTGGTGCACTTCACAAAAAAAGATAGCATAATGAGGATGGAAAATGATGTGGATATATTGAAGCAACATCTCAAGACATTAGTCAGGAAGTTAAAGCTTGGTAGCAAATGGGTCTTCCAAATGGACAATGACCCCAAGCACACTTCCAAAGTTGTAGCAAAATAGCTTAAGGACAACAAAGTCAAGGTGGCCATCACAAAGCCCTGACCTCAATCCTATAGAAAATGTGTGGGCAGAACAGAAAAAGCATGTGCGAGCAAGGAGGCCTACAAATTTGACTCAGTTACACCAGCTCTGTCAGGAGGAATGGGACAAAATTCACCCAACTTACTGTGGGAAGCTTATGGAAGGCTACCCAAAATGTTTGACCCAAGTGAAACAATTTAAAGGCAATGCTACCAAAAACTAATTGAGTGTATGTAAACTTCTGACCCACTGGGAATGTGATGGAAGAAATAAAAGTTGAAATAAATCCTTCTCTCTACTATTATGCTGACATTTCACATTCCTAAAATTAAGTGGTGATCCTAACTGACCTAAGAGGGAATTTTTAGTAGGATTAAATGTCAGGAATTGTGAAAAAACTGAGTTTAAATGTATTTGGCTAAGGTGTATGTAAACTTCCAACTTCAACTGTATATGAGGTTAGAGTTGAGACAGAACCAGAGAGTTGCATTGCTGAGTAGCTTGTGATTCTGAAATGGTATTAACAATATGTTTCATTAAACAAGAAAGGCCCACAAAATAGTTTTATTTTATTGTAAGAAAACCCCAATGAGACAAGGGTTGATTTAGACATTTAAATTGAGAGAAGGTTGAAGTCGAGTCAAATCATTGTCTCACAACACATCATTCTGGGGTCACCCACATAGACGTCAGCAGGATTATCAAAAGGACAGAGGGAAAGTATTGTTGAGGGAAGCTTACAGAGATGATTAGCAGCCACATGCCACCAACAGGGTGGGTAACTAGTACAGACCACATCAGGCATCACGCCTTGGCTCCCCTTTCTACTATCCAAACACATTTGATAAAGCTGTCATTGTGGTCACCAAATCATTGAACCAGGGGGGTCAATGCAATATTTAAATGTCTCTTTTGTATTTCAACTGACAACTTTCATAAATAAGTCATTATAAATGCTTATAAATGTTTATTCATGACAGTTATTGTAAAGTGTTAACAATATCTGAACATCCTTATATGCAGCATTGGAATCACTGTAGAGATTTTAAAGGCTCTTTAAGTTTGCATCTGATACAATTATTAAAGTTATAGTCAAATGAATGGATTAGACATTGGGGAATTGATTGGAGATGCAAGACAGCTGTGTTCAACACTGTATGATGTTTTCCTGGCAACGCAGGTTTGGCTCTATCCCATCGAAGCCCCTCTGGGATTGCATGTCTACAGATAAGTCAAGAATGTAAACAAGTCATAAATGCATCTACAAACACATTCCTGGCTCTCCAGTAAAACTTTACAAGTAACGAAGTGACAGCCCAGTCTTACGTAACATTTTAATGAGGCCCACAGCAGGGGATAATACTATGGGTTTCACTAAGTAATTCACCTATATATTCCCACACTTCTGTGGGATTTTTTGCACAACAGGGTATGTGGATAAACCCATAGGCTAGTTTTTCCAGAACATTTTAATCCAGATCAAAATGATCTGTTGTTCATTATCTGAGTTCATTACCTTTACATCATATCCAGAGCGACTTACAGTGAGTGCATTTATCTTAAGATAGCTAGGTAGGACAACCACACATCACAGTCATAGTAAGTACATTTATCTTAAGATAGCTAGGTAGGACAACCACACATCACAGTCATAGTAAGTACATTCATCTTAAGATTGCTAGCTAGGTAGGACAACCACACATCACAGTCATAGTAAGTACATTTATTCTCAATAAAGTAGCTATCAGCAGAGTCAGAGCTAGTAAGGAGGGGGGGGGGTCAAGTGCGAGTGTTAGTTCACGAAATACTTATTATTTTCCCTTTTTTTTTAAACAGGAGAAATGTTTCTAATAAAGGACATTATTTGTGATAAATGTTATATTGGATCTCCGATACAGAGTTTTCCTTTCCTTTAGTCTAAAAGGTTCAAAAAAGGCCTAACACTTAGAGCTAGTTTATGACTTTGAGCTTCACTGATGCTGGCCTAATTCCTCTATAAAATTAGACCAATTCGGCGTCGCAAACAAAGGAACACTGAATTATACGCAGGTGGTTGGGATCATCTCACGTGTATCATAAATCACCTTTAATAGTCCCGACCTCACTCTATGGGCTTTCACTACTTAAAGTAAACACACTTTCGACATAAGGTTATCTTTTGTATCTTTTTCCCCCCACATTTTAATCAAAACTGTCTGTAATCTGGGACATGCATCAGTAATTAATTACAGAGATTTGGACTGAACTGTAGTGAGAAGTCTGGATCTGAGGGGCATGTAGTTATTTTACAACACATGCAAGACCCTATTTATTAAAGCATGTTTGTTTTTTTACTTTCATTTACCAACCACATAATGCATCTTAGAATTGAATGCCATGAAAAGTAAAATATTTACATGCCAATGTATGAATCAGAATAATCAATAATAAGTATATTTGATTAACTTAATCTGTAGCTTTTCTTAGCAATAAACAGTGGTAAACATGATTATGAGTAGGAACCACAAACACCTTCATTAGGCAAGCGTTAAAGCAGAACTCTCTTTTTGAGCTTGGTGGGTTTTATTGTTTTGGCATATAGCTAAGAAAAATTATTTATAGACATGTGCTCCAGTCAGATGTTTGCATAAGTGATGCATACCAGATACGTTGTCCTTTCATGTCCTCAAAAATAAATAACTTGGCCAAGGGGGTGGGAGTCGATGCAAGTTTTTATTTACATTTTAGTTGTTTTTTGGACTGTACAAAACACCCCTCTTCACAATATAATTGCAAAATAGGAAAAAACACAGATCAGAATTGGGAACATCCATTAACTGTATAGCAGTAGAAAGTGGTTTCATCAGTTTAGAACAGTTCATCTTGGAAATGATCTGGAAAAGTTGAACATTCAACACTTGCTTATGAAACCACAAACATTTTTGCTCTTGCACCATATGCAAATTGCATTACAGGGATGTTTAAAACTGTTAAATGAAAGTACAGATTAAATATCAAAGTCACAAAATACAACATATTTTTCAATCATCCAAACTAAGTTGGAAATTAATCTACAGTATAAAGAATATACAATATATATATATATGTTTGTGTGTTTGCAGACAGTCAACAAAGTGAACATTAAAAGGCCCACACTCCTTAAACATGTATTAAACATGTATTTGATGTATTCACATTTAACAAGAATATCCAAAAGATGGCATACTCATAAAACAGCAATCGTAATACAAAAGTCACAAAAATATATAATGTATAACTAAGAGCTACCGTTTTGTCATATTTTCAACAAACAATATGGACCAGGAAATGTATATATCATGTACACATTGAAAAGGCATATATAGTCAATACATTTTTTAAACATTGCACATAAGAGAAGCTACATCTGGGGAACAAAGGAAAGACATGCTAATATCTGTAAAAACTTTAGTTGGAGAAAAATCAAGAGCAAAACGCTGATACGTGCTGAGGTTTTAACACATCTCACCTCAACAAGGCCTTGTTGAACAGCAAACAGAAGAAAGAAAACACATGCTCTCAGATTCACAGGACTTTCAAATGAACGTGCATTTCACAATCCTAGGAGTAATTTAAAAATAATCTAATTAAAAATCAAGATGTACACTTCGTTCGTAATTTCACAGATTGAGTGGATTCTCACTTGTTTTTCTTCAGTTAATTTATCACATTTTAAGTACACAACAATACGAAAACAGTACATTCTTTTCTTTCATTATTCAGACACAAAATATAAACATAGAACCCAACAGCTTGTCCATTTATTGCACACAATAGGTTCACCAAAAATATTTGGGCACTTTAAGTTTCAACAAACAGCAGCATTTCTTTATGAAAAATGTATATGAATACAAACAGAAACAAACACACGCAAAACACAAGCTAACTTAAGCGCTAAAATGCTCAAACGTGTGAAAAAATAAAATGACTACAAATTTTAAATTGTGCAGCTTGAAGCTATGCAAGGTCCTATATAAAGGCTATAGTTTCTCCATCGCACATGATACAGTGCCTATCGGAGTGAAAATTACATTTCCTGTGAACAATATTTCAACAGCATGGGGAAACCAAGCATGATTACCTCCTTACTTTATAATGTCAACAGCAACGATAGATTAAAATGGTAGACACGCCAACCCCCAAAGGGAGTGGGAACATTTGGTCCAATAGGAGAGCTTGATTGTTACCCAGACATAGGGTGGTTAGGTTAAATGCCACATCTTTTAGGAAAGGTTGATTGGATGGCACGAGACAATCATAAGTCAAATCTCTGAGCACCCATTCTGATTATAAAACACACTTTACTTCTCTGAGCCCAAGATATGCACTCACTACTGTAAGTTGCTCTGGATAAGAGCATCTGCTAAAATGACAAAACAAAAATAATAACAGATTCATCATGTTATCATATCATATCATGTCATGTTATCATATCATCATCATATCCCAAAATTCTTATTTTCCTAGTAATGTTTTATGTTACCATCAGAGTTTGTAATCTATTTTGCATTTCATTGGAACGCAAAAGTCCTTTTTAGTTTTTTTGCAGGACTACCAAGATTAATGAATTGATAAGGACTACACTTAATGAACAAATAAATATCAGTAGCATTTAATCAATGGAGTATCACCACCTTATTATAAAGGCATGGTGATGTGCAACTGACTAGTGATGGCTCAATATAACAGGTGTCCAAGCAAGGGCAAGATGTCTGTTGAAAAGCAGTGACAAAGAAAATGTACCTGAAAATCTCAAGGTGAACCGAAAAACACTATGAAGATGAAAATATCTATCGATCACACTTAAATGATACAAAGCCATGTCATGTTGGCCATGTTATTGAAGACCTCTCCTGGCTCCATATACACGGAATTACAAAACTCAACTCACAGTAAAAGCAAGGCACCCAGCTATAAATTCTAATGTGCTGACCACTTGATTAGTACACCGTTAGTCCGAAGAATGTCACTCACATTCATGTCCAAAGTAAACCGTCTGTGTAAAGTTGGGTAGAAATATTCCTCCCAACACATGCTCCACCAAATGCAACATGGTCTCATTGTATGTCAAAACAGTGACATTGAAGCATAGTAGTTATATGTCACCAAAGTTGACATATTAGTTATAAGTCATTCTACCTCACTGACATTTTTTATTTTATTTAACCACTAATTATAGTGAGACTCATTTTTTTGTCACACAGCTGACATATTACAAATATGTCAGTATAGAGATGTCCATCACACAAGAACTGCTAGGTACAAGAATTTCTAATGAAATAGGTCCGACAAATTAACTACACTTTAACTTCACATTTGAACTTAGCCTAGCTCTTCCAGATATGGGAAAGCGCAGCCGCTGCAGTGCGTCTCTCTTGATGAATTAACCATTGACTTCACATATGAAATGCTGCCATGCCTTTGTGACCCGACCTTTGAGAGTCAAAGCCACAGTAGATACCTAAATTATGAACACCCAATACAATTCAAGTGTAGTAGCTACAGTTCATTCATATTGCGCGTAAAGAAAGAGAATGAGAGCTCTATAATGCAATTTCAAGTTTTCAAATAATAGTTGTTGTTTTTAAGGTTTAAATGTACTGTGTTCCTATTCACGAAGGAATACATACACAACTCTCACATAAATCACGACAAAATCCAACGTAGCATTCTATTATCAAATAATATTTAGTAACACTAACAGTTTGCCCGAAGCGACGGCACTCAAGACGTAACACAGCATCTATCATATGAACTATCATTATGCAAAAAACAATAATCCAATAAGTAAGGAAAGAAACTACTTGTCACTGTTAGCAAAGTTAAGACCTCTAATTCTAGTGGTGCTCGTTAAAGAAGGGCAATCTCAGGCACTTTCCAAAGTCAGGGCTTTGGATTGGAAGGGGAAACGAGTGGGACAATTAGGAAGTGACAGTCACTCAATCGTAATGGAAGCCAGCTCTTTGATGTGGGCGTTCTCCTCCTCCGAGCTGTCCGGGGAGCTGTTACTGCCATTTGTCTTTGGCTCCTCTGACACGTTTTCGTCCTTCAAGGATAAAGGGTCCAGGGGGAAGGTGCTGCTCTCGCAATTCTGGGTGGAGGAGACCTGGGAGATGACCGGCATCTGGACAGACGAATTGTTGCCTTCAAAGCCGTGCTCCACCAGCTCGTACTGCCCCAGAGTCTCCTCCTCCTGCACTTGGCTCAGGTAGTCGGGCATGAGGAAATCACTGGGACCATGTGGAGACATAACAGACGATAGAAAGCTGTTGATGAAAGTATCTCTAAACCTCCTATATGAAGTAGACTACACAGTAAATATGGTTGAAGTTAAAGGCAAAATGAAAAACGTATGGAAATCGGTAAAATTTCTTGAAAAATAATACGGTGACAGATCTTTATGTGAGGGCTATGTGAGGCCTGTGATCTGTTTTTTGAGAATCAAACTGGATCGCCAAAGAATTTTCCATACACTGTTATGATCTCAGGCATAGACATTATACTATAACATTTTAAAAAGTAAATGGCCCATTTGAGCCCTACCAACCTGTGAGGGCTTGAGTTTGATTAAGAAGTGGAAAAGTCTAGAATATATGAGCACATGTCTGCTTTATGTAGAAGTACGTTAAGTACTATGAGCTATACATTTTAATAAAAGCCTTTAAACTGAGTGAAATTCCTATATGGAAAAGCTAAATTCATTCTGACAGAAATAGGTTATGTAATTTATCCAAATTGTTGCGAGACGCAAGGATTAAAAGCCCGTAGCACGTATAATTTGATACTGTATGTTTCCCAAAGGCAAGCAACTAAGATAACAGCATGGAATGGTTCAATTAAGAAAATGGACAACAAAATACACAATAGTAACTCATGTAATAGTCTATGCTACATTACCCTTGAGCTAAGACATATATATATTGCCGACTATATAGGGATTTTGAGGAAAGTGGCCAAAGACTGCTTTGAACCACATATTCAGCATGACTGATATGTGTTGTACTATAAGGTTCACGGTATGCTCAGTTTGCAACAGTTAGTTGGGCCTGTTTAATGAACCAATTCTGAAAAGCTTGAAATAGTATATCTCCCTGAACATGGCCACTATGGGAGATTTATTTGTATTTTTTGCTTATTTCCCATGTTACATTAAGCTGATTAAATGAAGGGACGACACCCCAGGACTCCTCACCTGCTCTGGAAGTAGTTTGCTAGTTCAGATGCCTCATGGTTCAGACTCCGCAGGTGTACAATTAAATTGCCAGAGTTGGTAAACATGGCGCCACACGTTTTGCACTCGTAAATCCGGGGCTTGCGGATTATGTGGCGGGACACCCTCATGTGGTGCTTATATTCGCCGAAGGACGTGAATGTGGCACTACAAATCTGGCACCGGAAACAGCGTTTACCTTCGTGCTTCAGCCGGTGCATCTTTAGGGAGTAGGCCCGTGTGAACTTTTTCCCACAGCGATCACACTGGAAAGGCTTAATGCCTGTTGAAAAAGGGATGAAAAGAATGATGACTTGTGTCGCACATTAGAATCACTACAACAGATGAACTATGAATTCTGCATGAAGACGTTGATTCTTTAGAATTGTCAATGTTAAAACTATCACAAAACCAAAAAAGATGTCAGTGTTAAAAATGTATCACAAAAACGTTAAGTGTGAGTGTTAAAAATCGATGTGTAAAATGTGTCAGCGTAATAGCTACAGAAACAGGTAGTAATCATCATTGTATGACCTACAGTATAGTATGCATGCACACCAAAGAAACTGTGACAGAGGCATCCAGTCTCCAATGTCCCGCATGGTTCATTGACACACATGGGTCGCAACTAGGGATGCACGATATATTGGTGAACATATCGGAATCGGACGATATTAGTTAAAAATGCCAACATTGGTATTGGCCTGATGTCTAGTTTAAACGCCGATGTGCAAAACCGATGTCAAAGTTGATGTGTATACCTATATAACGTAGGTACATGACATAATGTAACACAAATTTTGCGCAACACAGCATTCCTAACCTAGCCCACAATGTATGCTGTGTGGATCGAGCAGTCAACAAGTCGAGCACTCGTTTGAAAGAGTAAGAACATTTCAGCGAGACAACTCAAAGGCGAAATCCATTAACGCCAAGATAATGCAATTAATTTCCCTTGACAATCAACTGTTCTCTGTCATGGGTGATGTTGGCTTTCGCGACTGGTCGAGCACCGGTACACACTACCAAGTGTGCTATCGGAGTTACACAGTAATAGCGTCACTGCTATTATCTTCATGACATACTATGGAACGCCGTTTGGGTCTTTGCGTGTAAAAAAAGATACACGTCAAATAACACTGTTTGACAAGAACACTATTTGACACATCAAATAACACAGCTCCATTATAGAATGTCGTGTGTGATGAATTTGCACGTGCAAGCCGAGCGCCACCACTGCTATCAGTAGCACAGTCAAAGCTCTACAAAAAAGTCAGCAAACAAGCAAACACTGGCCACGAACGATGTGTTTACAATACCTCGTTGGTAATAAAGCATTATTTGTTTGACCGCAACTTCTGGGGTAGCTAGCTAGCTTTAGCTTGGTACCTAGCTTGCACCAATACAACCAGCCTGAAAACAATGACCAGTAGAAACTGCAGTCATTTGTGTTTGTGTGGAGGTGCTAACTAAAGGAAAATAAACTATGAACTATCAAAATAAAGAGAATCGCACACTCCATATATAAACTCCCAGTAATTTGGAGTTGGTATTTACCAACGTTTCGGCATCACTGTGCCTTCTTCAGGGTAATGTCATCAATGCTTGAACCAGGTTATGTAGACAAACAGTGCAATTAGTGCAACCAATGACAATAGTGAGGGGTGTGTCGTAATGATTAAGTTAATTAGAATGAATTAATGAAACTGTTAAAAAAAAAATAGTTTATGGCATATTAAATATATTAGGCTATTGTTATCATATAGAAACAATTAAATATTGTACATAATATTAGCATTAACATACATTATTGTTTAATTCAATTTCACTTATTGTTTCGTATTTCATTTCATATTTGTTACATGTAATATTTTGGTTCAACCTTAATGCATAATAAGCATCAACAGTGGGAACATATTAGGTGTACGCTAATACGCTGTAGAAAGAATATATACATTTTTAAGACTTGTTCATAACAGAAAGAATAGTTCATAAGGGCCTGAGATCAAAGTCAATATTCAGACCACTAGCGGTCAATGTTTTTAGATAGGCTATCCAGTAAGCCTCCCTTTGTAGTAGTAGGATCTCCATGTTACCTCCTCTCCTTGGTAGAGCAACATGCTCAGTGCCTGTGTATTTGAGGGAGGAGATAGGATGGTTAGCTTCAACAAAGTGAGCTGCTACTGGATAGTCAGTGTTCTTACACCTGATTGAGCTGCGTTGTTCAGCTATGCGTTGTTTTAATGGTCTTTTCGTTTGTCCTACGTAGGCTTTCCCACATGAACAGGTGATGAGATAGATTACTCCCTTGGTCTTGCATGAGATGATACCCTTAACAGGGATTTTTCAACCTGTATGTGGGTGTCTGAAGAAGGATGTTTTTATAGTGCTATTGCACTGTGCGCATGAGACACATTTGTAGTTCCCATTTGGAATAGGTGTCAAGAGTGTCTGAGTGAGCTCAGGGGGCAGGTCGGATACAGATAGATTGACAATAAATGTGGCTCAATTGACAGTTGTTTCAGAGTCCAGCAATAAGAGCTACGACGCTAATGTTCTCTGGGTGTAGACTGATACCCCATGTCATTGATCCTCAATCCATAGGTAAGGCTTTACAGGTAAATAAGTATGCCCCCAGTGGAATTCTAAAGTATAACACATCCAGTGTGATTTCAACAGATTTTTGTCAAATTAACTAATTATTGTCTATTACTGATTTTATATAACATTCCAACCTCGTTTAGCATGATCTATTCAATTATGGCATAATTCTACTACATATATTAATTTGCATCACTGTCAATTAGATACTTTTATTTTGAAGGCTAACCGCAAAGTCCACTATTGTGGCTAATCCTTATTGTGGCTAGCTTCACATAGATGGGTATGACCACCACTAATCAAATATGAACTGTCTTATAAATTAGGGTTATTTTAGATTTTAGATGACACCTAGCTATATAGTTACCTAGCTAACTATAGAAACTATCTGTTTCTGTACAGCACTTCGAGATATTAGCTGATGTACGAAGGGCTATATAAAATAAACTTGATTTGATAGCTACTGAAACAGATTGTCGTTTTGCTATGTTTGCATCCATGAGCTAGCTAGCTTTTTTTATGACCAGCACTGTAGGTACGCGAGACAACTTTACCAGCATCATAGCATATGTATCGTTGTGACATATGAAATACGAGTGATAGTGTAATCAATGTGTAATAACTATGTAAAAAAATGTATGAGCGCTTTAAATTATTATGTGACGTGCAGTCATATTCAGGTCCTGATTGGTCAACAAGCTTACAAATAGTGTTATTTGTATATTTTTTGACACGCAAAGAACCAAACGGCGTTCCATAGAAATCCTGGTTGAGAATGAAACGACTGAACAAATGAACAACGAAACAGGACAGCAAGAAAGTGAAAGAAATAGGTTTTGATTATGTTTAACTGGTAATGGGGACATACGTAAATGCCAACAAAATAACTTTTTGGTCAGTGTGGTGTGTGTGTGTGTGTGTGTGTGTGTGTGTGTGTGTGTGTGTGTGTGTGTGTGTGTAACCTTTATTTATCTAGGCAAGTCAGTTAAGAACAAATTCTTATTTACAATGACGGCCTACCCCGGCCAAACTCGGACGACGCTGGGCGAACTATGCGCCGCCCTATGGGACTCCTAATCACGCCAGAAGTGATACAGCTTGGATTCGAACCAGGGACTGTAGTGACGCTTCTTGCACTGAGATGCAGTGCCTTAGACCGCTGCGTCCATGTGTGTGTTTTAAATATTTAACGGTACTAGAATGCTTAAAAGGCCGCTAAAGTTTTTTATATCGGTATCGGGTTTTTTGGAAAGGAAAATATTTGTATCGGCAAAAAATGTCATATCGGTGCATTACTAGCCGCAACAAGCATTTCTGAGCCGATCGGACCAGGGGAACAATATGAAGGGAAAAAAGGGCTTCTGTTGGTTCAGTTATTTATGGCCCTCATAAACGTGCCACGACTTCAAGATTAAGACTGACTTTTTTCAATGAGAAATGTAAAAATACATTGACAGCTCTATGATAACATTTTTTACATTTACATTTTAGTCATTTAGCAGTTGCTCTTATCCTGAGCGACTTACAGTAGAGTGCATACATTTTATTACATACTGAGACAAGGATATCCCTACCGGCCAAACCCTCCCTAACCCGGACGACGCTATGTCAATTGTGCGTCGCCCCACGGACCTCCCGGTTGCGGCCGGCTGCAACAGAGCCTGGGCGCGAACCCAGAGACTCTGGTGGTGCAGCTAGCACCGCGATGCAGTGCCCTAGACCACTGTGCCACCCGGAAGGCCCTGATAACTTCCAATGAAGCTCCTTTCGCAGAGCCAGAGTAAGTTAATTTAAGCAGACGTGAACTGCATTACTTTTAACTGCATACAATACAACACTATGGGTCAAGCTTAAATGACCCTGAAGAAAAAGACTTGAGCCCCACGAAGTCTTTTCAACCAGATAGTCAGCGCTACTCTATGGTATACTTGACTGGCCAGTTCAGAATAATAATACCACACAGGAGCTACGGTAGTGAGCTACGGTAGTCAAAAACCTCTGGACACAGCTGCAACCCCCCTCCCCTCTTGTTTTGATGGATTACTCCATTATACCAATTTCATAATTGGGTCTTGTGGATGTGTGTATTGACAAGGGGATAGAACCCCACTGAATACAATGGTGTCTTCTTGATGATTGTGAGCAGTGTGTCTGAAGTTTGGAGTACCAAAGACCATTATATGTTGGGACACAATGTGGAGTCATTGCCTGCAGCCTATAGTTAGTTACCTTCCACATGCTGTAACCGTACATGGCTACACAAATGGGACTGTCCACATGCAAGCCTGATTACTTTTGGACAACTACTAACTGGCTTTATAGACAACTTAAAAGTAGGCATTCTCTATCACTGAGAACATCATGCTTCAAGCTTATAGCAGATATTAATGGGACATTACACTCCAAAATCAAACTTGTTGTATCAAGGGCTGGAAAAGGTGAAACAGCAACACACGATCTCATTGAACTTAGCACTGCTTGTTTGTGATGATTAAGAGTCAAGTTGAGATTTGTGTCGATATTTGGTTGCCATAATGTCCTGTTGTAATGTTCCACTGTCATCAAGCACGAGTTTGGGTATGTGTGCACTTGATGAGTGTGTTTTTCCGATGTCAGCCGAGGCGGGAGACACTAAGCCCCAAGTGTTTCCAAAATCAATGTTCCCTGGAATGCCCTTCATCCTTCTCCACAGTGTGCCAAGAGTCAAACCATTAACGAGCCATTCATACCATTAATCTCCGGCTCCTATCATCGGGTGAATAGAGGACGCATGGAACTACTGTAGAGGGCAATGTAAATACAGTACAAGTCACATGAGCTACTTTCCAGATGGGTACCTACGACATAAACAGATACGACATAACAGATACCTGCTAGAGGTCGCAGCGCAGTAGTTAGTCTATACAGCCCTGTTAAACTGCATAGTGGATGTGTGGAAATACCTACCAGAGTGGATGAGCATATGTTGCTTCAAGTTCTGTATGCGGGTGAATCGGACGCCACACGTGGGGCACTGGAAAGGTCTGTCAGGCCCGTTAGTGCCAGGGCGGGTTGAAGGGCTTATGTATAAGTGGTAAGGGTACTGGAGGCTTTCTAATCTGAAAAACAAGAAAGAGGATGTGGTGCTTCAGTGAGGTAGACACAAATGTGGTAGACCTTGGGGTAAGATCAAAACCTTCCTTTAGCTTCATCATAATAACATCAAGACCTCAAGGTTTCCATACCAGTTGGAAGGCAAAATGGAACATCTTACATAAATGCAAGATTAGCTTGAACAAAATGAATGGAGTTCCCAAATGAATGGAGTTCAGTGATCATGATGTTTCCACTTACATTTAAAAAATATAAGTCTTCAACCAATCATATTGTTACCTTTCATCATCCTCAGCATGGCCTCCAGCATTGGATGTACTTTGCATTGAGGGCAACCCTTCTGTGACTCCCTCATCTATCGAACCTATGCCAAAACAAAGAAGAAATATAATTTTCACCAGTTCCTAGCTCTTTCTCCGTCTGATCTCCATAAGACATGGTTCGGGATAGAACCCATACACAGATCCAGTGCAAAGACTGAATAGCTTTAAACTGTCAATCCGCAGTTGAAACAATAAAGCGTCCTCCCCGCCACTGTTTGGGAAAACAGCTGAGGAATGGGGCCGGAGAAACCTAGCCACTCAAATTCATAGAGAGAGCTATCGATGCAAGGATAGCTCTGTCACCATCCATGACATCAAAATTATAGTTTTAAACATGTTTTAAGGCTATACAGTGTTTGTTTATATTTAGGCCTACTTTGTTACTTTGAGTAAAACAAGATTATATTTCAGGTTCTGATGGGGTACGACAGTTGAACAAATTTCATGAGGCAATTATAGGTTTTATTCTTCAAGAATCAATGGGTAGGCGTAAATATCATTAATTTATAAGCAAAAAAAGAATGTAGCAACTGCAGATTAGCCCTTTACATTTAGAGGGAAATTACACTCCCAAAAAGTGTAAAGAGAAAAAAAGTTGGTGATCTTGTATTGAGATAAGTCCACATCCTAGGTCATCCGTTTTGTAGACCCAGCTACATGACGCAATCCAAAATTAACGGAAAAGATATGCACACCAGATTCTGTGCTTAGGCCTGGCTCTTCCATTATTTTGGGGTCGAGGCATATAGCTATATCTACACAACCGTTGGCATGTGTTGCAGACTCAGCTTGACACAAGACTACTGTTGAGGTCTGAAAACATCTGACAGACTGACTTTGGAGTGTTTTGTCCACTCACGTGACACCCATACCTATGGAGGAGGACTGCGGACTGATGAGGAGGTCCTCCTGGACCTGTTCGCTGCAGGGCACTGTCTGCTGGTCGCTCAGAGAACTCTGGGAAGCGCTGACGGGCTGCGACAATGTCTCCTGGACCTCCTCGTCACTCAGCCTCTCCACCTTCACACGCACGTCCTCCTCGGGACCCGCCAGCGACAGTGGCGCCTTAATGGAGCTTTCACAGGCCAGGAAGTCACTCAGCCGGCGGCTCACCTCCGAAGGCCCTGCCTGGTCCAGACGGCGTGGGCTCTCGGGAAGCTTGGGCTGCTTATCCGGGTGGAACCTCCGGTCGATACCGAAGGGGAAGGTCCACGGGAAGGCCAGGGAAGAGTCCACGGGCTGGGTGGCGGTCTCTGAGAAGGAGGAGGGCGATGGGTTGGGCATCTGCGGCGAGGTGATCTGTGAGGTGCATTTGAGTGGGCTCTCTGGGGACATCATGATAAAGCTCTTACGTTTGCGGCGCGACTCGCGACACACAGGTATGTTCCTCTCCATCACGCTGCAGTCAGACGATACAGGTGACAGGCTGCTGTCCAATGGGGTCAAGGCGCAGTGGGAGGAAGCACTCTCGCCGAGAGCCGACTCCTGCGGTTTCTCCTGCCCCATATTCCCGGCGCTCCAGAGGATGCTGGACTTCATGAATTCTGAGCATGTGCTCGCCACAGCGAACATCTGCATGTAACTGGCGGCGGCTAAAACGTCGATGATGTTCTCCGTGCTGATGGAAAGGGTGGAGGTGTAGGCGTACTCCAGCAGAGGGGTGAAGCCGCTCACCGTGACGTGGTGCAAGTCCAACACAAACTTGTCCTCCTCCTCAGGCCTGCCCACCAGTTTGGAGCGGAAGAACTCGCTGCAGCAGGCCAGCACCACCTTGTGCGCCAGAAACAACTTGTCCTGCACCCGGATGGTGACATCGCAGAGGTGGCCCTCGTTGCGCAGGGCGTTTAGCTTTTCCAGCATCTCTTGACTGTGCGTGGGGGAACTGTGTGTAAAGGTTTTGACCCCCATCTTTGTCTTAGCGTACTTGCTCTGGAGGGCGTTCACCTACAGGAAGAATGGAAAATTAGCCTACAAATGTTGGCCTACATTGGGCCTTTGCTATAAAGTCAATGTAATGTTTGTAATTCATTATCCTAATGGATGTTAAACAGTGACTATACTAAAATAAAAAATAAAAACCTGAATATAAATCCAGTGATGGTATCGAAAAAAAGCTGTTACCGTGTAGTAAACCTACAGTCAGATGATAGGATTAGAGGAGCTCAGTTTAGCCTAAGTAACCACACAGACAGACAACTTAACAAACAAAGTGTTAACAGACAACAGTTAGTATTGTCTGGGGTGACTTTCATTTGGCCTCACAAGATGGACTTAACAGAGTGGCAAAAGAAATGCACAAACAAAAACAGCGATGAAGGAGTGCAAATCCAAGAGATACATCCCTCTTGACATTTGGAAACTGAAACTCACCACTGAAACTCAGATTGATTTCAGGTCTGTCAACCTCAAGTTGCATCCAAAAAAATGGAATATACAAATGTGCTACTAGCATAAACTAATGTGGATATTCAAAGCCAGAGACCGTGTATTTACAACTCTTGCAATGTTTAAGAGAGAAGATAAACAAATCCCTAAACAAACTTAACCTAACACCAAACAATCTGCATTTTTCATTGTTGATGGTTGAGGGCAACTGAAGTGCTGATTACATTATTCTACACTCCAACGAAAACCTAAAGCCAAAAATGTTCAAACAAATAATGTCATTGTGTAAAAGCATATCATTTTAACCTAAAAAGGTCCAGTTTGGGTTCATCCAAGAAATGACTAGGAAAGAGAGCAGGCAGCGAGGGAGGTGGTGAGAGGGTGGAGGGAGGTAGAGAGCGGTAGACAAGGTGGAGGATAAAATGGCAAGTTATGTAACAATAATAAAATCAAATGCATCATGGCGAAAGACAAGTTCATGTGGAGTCCACTACAGCAGGTATTCCCAACCTGGGCAATGCCGTCGGGGGTACGCCAAAGAAAAATGTGATTCATATTTTATAATTTTTTTAAAGAAAAAAATTAACATTTCAAAAATGAGAAGAAAAAATATTCACATTTTCAAACAGTACATTTATATTTTCCAACCGGGCTATACATTTGTGTGAGGTTTTTTTCTCGCCTGAGTAGCCTCGTTTCACTGCCAAAAAAATCAAATTAAACCATCTAGTGTTCAGCGAAATAACAACACAATGTCAAATACAGGTAGCCTAGTCAAATAATTAACATCCAGTCACATTAACCGTTACTCTCGCGGGAAACCTTCCCTCTTGCGCAGACATTTAGAAACGAAACATGACAATTTGAGAAATAAGCCACGGGAGATTTTTGAGCGAGAATAAAGACGACTTTCGAGTAGTAAGACATGTATAAAAGCAACAGATACCAGTAATAATACGGGGCTAGAAGCGTCTTATATGGTAAGCTACTGCACATTTGTGGCCTGCTGGAGGTCATTTTGCAGGGCTCTGGCAGTGCTCCTCCTTGCACAAAGGCGGAGGTAGCGGTCCTGCTACTAGGTTGTTGCCCTCCTACGGCCTCCTCCACGTCTCCTGATGTACTGGCATGTCTCCTGGTAGCGCCTCCATGCTCTGGACACTACGCTGACAGACACAGCAAACCTTCTTGCCACAGCTCGCATTGATTTGACATCCTGGATGAACTGCACTACCTGAGCCACTTGTGTGGGTTGTAGACTCCGTCTCATGCTACCACTAGAGTGAGAGCTCCGCCAGCATTCAAAAGTGACCAAAACATCAGCCAGGAAGCATAGGAACTGAGAAGTGGTCTGTGGTCACCACCTGCAGAATCACTCATTTATTGGGGGTGCTTTGCTAATTGCCTATAATTTCCACCTTTTGTCTATTCCATTTGCACAACAGCATGTGAAATTTATTGTCAATCAGTGTTGCTTCCTAAGTGGACAGTTTGATTTCACAGAAGTGGGATTGACTTGGAGTTACATTGTGTTGTTTAAGTGTTCCCTTTATTTTTTGGAGCAGTGTAGAAGCACAGACTGTGTGTGGAAAATGATTTAAGGCTGAGACTCTCCAATAGAACCCAACATTGCAGAGTTATGTGCATTCTTTCAAGCACACCCTTCTCATTAACCTGTGGGGAAGTATTCACAATTTTTGATGAAGAAATAACGTTTTATATGTAAAATGGCTAAATAAAGAGCAAAATTATTGATTATTAGTATATTATTATTTGTGCCCTGGTCCTATAAGAGCTCTTTGTCACTTCCCAGGAGCCAGGTTGTGACAAACTCACACCCATTCTTATGTTTAATAAAAGTATTGTACAGTGTGTGTGGCAGGCTTACAATAATGGCAGAAAAATAACATTTGAAAGTGCGCTGACCCTGGTGCTAGAGGGGGTATGCAGCTGCAGGTTGAATGTTTGAAGGGGTACGAGACTATAAAACGTTTGGGAAACACTGCACTACAGGATGCAGTGCAGCTGCCCGTCTCCCTCCCTCTCTCAGACATGTGGCTGCTCTGAGGCATGAGATTTTCCATCAAACAAAACTCTCTCCTGAAGGGGCTCTCTTTGGGAGAGCTTGCTGCCCTCACTAAGAAAAAAAAGAGGAAATACTCCCAGGCTGTTGGCCCAATAAAGGCATCGCAAATTAGGCTTGCACCACTGATTTTAGCTGCAGTGGAGGAGAGGAGTGTGTGTTGTTGTCTACCTTTCGAAATCATATTCTCTCGATTCTAAGTTTGGGCTAACCTAATTCAAATACCGACTCTAACATTGACAAGTTTGAACTTTCAACAACTAACCTAACGTTTTTCCAGGTGAAGGGTCCATAAATAGGCCAACATAATGCACTGTTGAAACAGAACAAAATCGAAGTTTCAAGCTAAACAAACATTGACGAGTAGCTAGGCCTAGTAACCTGCATTAAGAAATACATTTTTAGAAGGTTATTCCTACTTGAACTGTCTCCACTAACTTTCTTGAGATTATCACACTGACGAAAGTAGCTAACAACGTTGTTAGCTGCTGCAATGAACTTCTTAGTTCTTACAAATCAAATCAGGTTTAAGTGCAACATCAAATATTTAGCTAACAGAGGTCGTCCAAAATTGGGACAGGCATTATGTTTACAGGCAAAGGGGGCGGGGACTCAACTGAACCCAGTATTTTCGCTTGTAAACATTAACAGTGCTTTGCATGCTGCACGTAACACGTTGCGAGCTAGCTAGTTGGCTAGCGAACAAGCTAGTTAGCTAACAAAGAAAGCTATGTAAAGTCAAAACAAAGAGCAACTGTAGTTAGCTGCCTATAAACATTTACAAAGGCTTCGACAAGCAACCAGGTAGTTAAGTGAACTAGCTAACGTTAGCTAGATAACGCAACGTTAATGAAAACGTTTCACTTGACCGGCTAGCAAACTAACGTTACACATACACCAATCTTCAACACTAAACGTTAGCTAACTACCAGTTTTCAGAGATCGAGTTACTAACCATGCAAAGAAATATACCTTCAGTAGATAGAACAGTGTACGATTCGGTTTGTTGTTCGACTTGATCGGCCTCGGGTTGTGGAGTCAAATGAGGCCGATGTAAACACACCACAGCTGTGCGTGCAACAGCCCAAAGCAGCCTAGCTTGCAAGCAGGCTGTTATCGGTGCCTATTTAGCCCGTTCTTTGGAATTCCTTGTGTTTGGGAAACATTCGTTGGCCAAACACAGATAAATTTGAGATTTTCATTAATACTTGGAGCGGTCGATTGCTCAAGTTGTTTTTAAAAGGTTTACAAAACGTAAATTTTTGTACCGTTTCGTTGAGGTTCTTTAGCTAGCCTCCCTGTGCTAATCCTTTTTTGCACTTTGTGTCCCATAATGCAACGCGCATTAGGCAATGTCTGATTTGGTAAAGACCATGTCTGACGGATATCATTTTTTTTATTTTACTAGTCAAGTCAGTTAATTTACAATGGCAGCCTATGAGGGTTACCTGCCTTGTTCAGGGGCAGAACGACAGATTTGTACCTTGTCAGTTCGGGGATTCTTCAGGTTACTGGCCCAACACTAACCACTAGGCTACATACCTGCCGTCCCTCAAAGCAATTAATGCAGCTAAATATGCTTGTTGTAATCACGGGGTAGAAAATTGTCAGGTTCTTTTCGAGTAGGTTTGAGCAGACAGTACAGACCAAACCGGCAATTTTACAACATAATGCGAGGTCCAATTTTAGTTCTCATTTCAGTTACAGTGGCCTTTCTATGGTTTAGGAGCACGTTTGAAAACAATACAAGTAAAACATTTAAACGATAAACAAAAAGGGGACCCAGGAGGAGATGCAGCTTGGAAGGCAGGTGTCCATTTTCTGTAAAAAAAAAAAAAAAATTAAAAGTTAATCTCCCAAGCCTCAGTAGCCATGTCTCTGGACTGCACCATTTCCTGTGTGCTGCCTCCTGGAAGCCAAAAGCAAAATAAAATGGGTTTAAATACACAATTTAGATCACATGATTAGTTAACTATCCAATGGGAGCTCTCATTGGTTTGTTTTAACCACTTTCACCCAATGCCTGTGCTTTTGTGGCGCTGGCTCAGGATTAGTGCTCTCACTTCTGCACAACATGGATCGTTCCCATGTTAGGCCTACACCTCTCTATCTGACTAGTTACGTTGGTGGCTGCGGTGGGATGGCCATGTTGGAGCTTGGCTATTAGCATTTGGAGTTTGGTGTGAATGCGAGAACACTCAGAGTGAGGGCAATGGTGTAAGTACTACTGAATTACTTTTCATCATTACTACACAATTTCTACACAAAACCTAATGGTTTTACTACTTGATTGCTATTAAGATGTGTAGTAAACCAGTAGTGATTTATGTAGTAATGAGTGATAAATTGGGACGTTTCATTACTGGTGAACACTACATATTTCGTACTCAAATCACAAAATAATTATTCCTTAATGACTACTGTGGAACCATTGAGGGGATCTACTACTTAAAACACACACATTCCTATACATGTTCTATTGAGTCACTACACAATGCTTACACATTACTGCTGAATGCCTACTCAATCCCGATTGAATTAATACTGCTATCAATGTGTGTAGTGACGTGTTAACTGCTGATCACTGAGTTGCTTCTGATCCTTTTTCATTTTCTACATAAACCCTTTTGAGAACTGACACATTTACTGTTTTCCTATTCAAAATTCACATCTTATTTCACTACTGTGTCACTACAAGACTAGTGCACATGTTATTTCCTCAAGTTTCTAACTGTAGTTATATAATCAAACAATAAATAATAAGATTTTATAAACTTAATTGCATTTTTTAAATATATTTAATCAAATGAATTACATATAAAATTACATATTTATGATCAGGAATCAAGGTGAGACCCAAGTGCAGACCATGTGAAGTAACGATGTTTATTGTAACAACAGGGGCAGGCAAATGACAGGTCAAGGCAGGTAGGCTCAGGGTCTGGGACAGGCAGAGTTCAGTAATCCAGAGGGGGAGCAAAGGTACAGGACAGCAGGCAGGATCTGGGACGGGCAGAGTGGTCAGGTGGGTGGGTACGAGTGCAGTACAGGCAAGGGTCAAAAACCAGGAGGATGAGAAAAAGAGAGGCAGGGAAAAAGACAGGAGCTGACAGGACGAACGCTGGTAAGCTTGACAAACAAGACGAAGTGGCAAAAGAAAACAGAAAACACAGGTATAAGTACACAGGATAACGGAGAAGATGGGCGACACCTGGAGGGCGGTGGAGACAAGCACAAAGACAGGTGAAAGATCAGGGCGTGACAATTTATACTTTTTTATTAATCCCTTTGACGCCTTGTCTTCATTCAGCTTTGACTTAACTACAGTGCATTAGTAAAGTATTCAGACCCCTTGACTTTTTCCACATTGTTATGTTGCAGCCTTATATTATGTTTTTTCCTCATCAATCTACACACTGTACCCCATAATGAGAAAGTGAAAACAGCTTTTTAGATTTTTTGCAAATGTATAAAAACAGAAATACCTGATTTACATAAGTATTCAGACACTTTGCTATGAGACTCGAAATTGAGCTCAGGTGCATCCTGTTTCAATTTATTATCCTTGAGATGTTTATACAACTTGATTGGAGTCCACCTGTGGTAAATTCAATTGATTGGAAATTATTTGGAAAGGCACACCTGTCTATATAAGGTCCCACAGTTGACAGTGCATGTCAGAGCAAAAACCAAGCCATGAGGCCGAAGGAATTGTCTGTAGAGCTTTGAGACAGTATTGTGTCGAGGCACAGATCTGGGGAAGGGTACCAAAACATTTCTGCAGCGTTGAAGTTGCCCAAGAATACAGTGGCATCCATCATTCTTAAATGGAAGAAGTTTGGAACCACCAAGACTCTTCCTAGAGCTGGCCGCCCAGCCAAACTGAGCAATCGGGGGAGAAGGGCCTTGGTGTGGGAGGTGACCAAGAACCCGATGATCACTCTGACAGAGCTCCAGAGTTCCTCTGTGGAGACAGGAGAACCTTCCAGAAGGACAACCATCTCTGCAGCACTCCACCAATCAGGTCTTTATGGTAGAGTGGCCAGACGGAAGACACATGACAGCTCGCTTGGAGTATGCCAAAAGGCACCTAAAGGACTCTGACCATGAGAAACAAGATTCTCTGGTCTGACAAAACCAAGATTTAACTCTTTGGCCTGAATGCCAAGCATCACGTCTGGAGGAAACCTGGAACCCTCCCTATGGTGAAGCATGGTGCTGGCAGAATCATGCTGTGGGGATGGTTTTCAGTGGCAGGGACTGGGAGACCAGTCAGGATTGAGGGAAAATGAACGGAGCAAAGTACAGAGAGATCCTTGATGAAGTCCTGAGCACTCTGGAGCAGGTTCTCAGACTGGGGCGAACAGGACAATGACCCTAAGCAAACAGCCAAGACAATGCAGGAGTGGCTTCAGGACAAGTCTCTGAATGTCCTTGAGTGGCCCAGCCAGAGCCCAGACTTGAACCTGATCAAACATCTCTGGAGAGACCTGAAAATAGCTGTGCAGCGACGCTCCCCATCCAACCTGACAGAGCTTGATAGGATCTGCAGAGAAGAATGGGAGAAACTCCCCAAATACTGGTGTGCCAAGCTTGTAGTGTCATACCCAAGAAGACTTGAGGCTGTAATCGCTGGCAAAGGTGCTTCAACAAAGTACTGAGTAAAGGGTCTGAATGCTTATGTAAACGTGATATCAGTTTTTTATTTTTAATACATTTGTAAAAAATTCTATAAACCTGTTTTTGCTTTGTCATTATGGGGTATTGTGTGTAGATTGATGAAGGAAAACAAACAATTTAATTAATTTTGGAATAAGGCTGTAAAGTAACAAAATGTGGAAAAAGTCAAAGGGTCTGAATATTTTCCGAATGCACTGTATCTTCACATACCCTTTTTGTTTCTCCACCATGTAACCTTTTAGAAAATAAAGACAAGCACAAGAGACAGCCAATTCTAAGCCATTATTAATCATCTGCTAACAGGGGTCACATAAGAAAAAACACAAAAACTTTTGAGAAACAATGTTAATCTTACCCACAATGGCCTGTAGTCTTCTTCTGTCGAGGGCCTCCTTGGCAAGAGGTCAAAATAAGTAGAAAAGGTAAGTATACTAATATGAATATACTGTACATTTGCATACAAACACTCATACTTATTAGCTAGCGTAACGAAAACAGGCTACATAGCTAAATGTGTGTGGCTAGCAAACAGCTAGACTAAACACAATACATCTCTATGACAATGGCAAACGGCTAAGATAGTTTTGGCTAGCAATCTACTTGATGTAGTAAAACTTGGATCCTTTGTTCGTACCCTTCAGGGCAATTGAACTTATCCCAGAGGCTGCTCCAAGTCACCACCGGCAGAGAATAGGTATTCGGAGTGGACTTATAGTCCGACTCAGGTGGGCACACCATCCACCACTTCAGAGTATATTACTTGCTAATGTTCAGTCAAGCTCAGGGTGAGGATCTCCTTCCAGAGAGACATCAGGGACTGTAACATACTCTGTTTCACGGAATCATGACTCTCTCTGGGTTTACTGTCCCCGTCCATACAGCATTGCGCAGACAGGAATAAAGAACTCTCTGGTAAGAAGGCAGGCAGGGGTATATGTTTCATGATTAACTACTCATGGTGTGATTGTGATAACATACAGAAACTCAAGTCCTTTTGTTCACCTGACTTAGAATATCTTAGAATAAAATGCCAACCGTATTACCTCTCTAGAGAATTCTCTTTGGTTATAGTCGCAGCCGTGTATATTTCCCGCCAAGCCGATACTACGACTGCCCACAAGGAACTACACTGGACACCACATATCCTGAGGCTGCATTTATTGTAGCTGGGGATTTTACCAAAGCAAATTTGAGGAAAATGCTACCGAAGTTCTATCAACAAATTGACTGTAGTACTCACTTAGGAAAAACACTAGATCACTGCTACTCACCTACAAGGCCCTCCCCCGCCCTCCCTAAGGAAAATCGGATCATGACTACATTTTGCTCCTCCCTTCCTAAAGGCAGAAACTGAAACAGGAAGTACCCATGCTAAGGTCTATTCAAATCTGGTCTGACCAATTGGAATCCATGCTTCAAGATTGTTTTGATCACCCGGACTGGGATCTGTTCCAGGTAGCCTCTGAGAATAACATTAACGTTTACACGGACACAGTGACTGAGTTCATCAGGAAGTGTATAGCGGATGTTGTTCCCACAGTGACTATTAAAACCTACCCAAAACAGAAACGATGGATAGATGGCAGCATTCATGCTAAACTGAAAGTGCAAACCATGCATTTAACCATGGCAAGGTGACTGGGAATTTGGTTGAATACAAACAGTGTAGTTATTCCCTCCGTAAGGAAATCAAACAGGCAAACATCAGTACAGAGACAAAGTGGAGTCGCAATTCAAAGGCTCAGACACGAAACATATGTGGCAGTGTCTCCAGACAATCACAGATTTCAAAGGGAAAACCAGCCACGCCGTGGACACCGGCGTCTTGCACCCAGACAAGCTAAACACCTTCTTCGCCCGCTTTGAGGATAACACATTGCCACCGACGCGGACTGCTCCCAAGGACTGTCCAACATCTATCCAACATTAGCAAGCAATATACTCGGAAGTGGTGGATGGTGTGCCCACCTCCTGAGTCGGACTATAAGTGCACTCCGAATAATCCGCCGGCGGTGACATGGAGCAGTCTCTGGGATAAGTTTGATTGCCCTGGCTCTCGTTCTCCGTGGCCGACGTGAGTAAGACATTTAAGCAAGTTAACCATCGCAAGGCTGCGGGTCGAGACGGCCACAGAGCATGCGAAGACCAGCTGGCTGGAGTGTTTACAGACATATTCAACCTCTCCTTATCCTAGTCTGCTGTCCCCACTTGCTTCAAGATGTCAACCATTGCTTTCTTGTGTACAGGAACAAAGGTAACTGAACTAATGACTATCGCCCCATAGCACTCACTTCTGTGATCATGAAGCGCTTTGAGAGGCTAGTTAAGGATCATATCACCTCTGCCTTACCTGACACCCTAGACCCACTTCAATTTGCTTACCGCCCCAATAGATCCACAGACGATGCAATCGCCATCGCACTGCACACTGCCTTATCCCATCTGGACAGGAGGAATACCGACATCAGAATGCTGTTCTTTGACCATAGCTCAGCCTTCAACACCATAGTACCCTCCAAGCTCATCATTAAGCTTGGGGCCCCGGGTTTGAACCCCGCCCTGTGCAACTGGGTCCTGGACTTCCTGACGGGCCGCCCCCAGGTTGTGAAAGTAGGAAACAACACCGAGCGAGAAACTGAAAAACAGCTTCTATCTCAAGGCCTTCAAGACTGTTAGGTAGCCATCACTAGCCAGCTACCACCCGGTTACTCAACCCTGCACCTTACAGGCTGCGGCCCTATATACATAGACATGGAATCACTGGCCACTTTAATAAATGGAACACTAGTCACTTTAATAACATTTACATATTTTGCATTACTCATCTCATGTATATACTGTATTCTATTCTACTATGTCTTAGTCTATGCCGCTCTGACGTTGCTCCATATATTTATATATTCTTAATTCCATTATTTTACGTTTAGATGTGTGTATTGTGTGTACGTACTGTTGTGAAATTGTTAGATATTACTTATTTGAAATTACTGCACTGTTAGAGCTAGAAACACAAGCATTTCGCTATACCCACAATAACATCTGCTAAACATGTATGTGACAATACAATTTGATTTGAACAACCAACTACTTCTGGTTTTATCTTCTGTGGTCATGTGCACAGGAATCCACGAGCTCTACTGATCACTATTTAAAAGCCTGTGTGGTGAAGCTGTAGTGTTTTGGCTACTTATTTACTACCAACATCAAGTAGTTAAAATCTTTACCTGATTACTACTGGAAACACTACTGTTTTCATACTGAACACTACTTGTGTATCCTGAGTAGTGCATAAATTACACATTTACTACACAATTCCTACAAGTCGCTACATAGTCACTACTGCACAAATAGGTTGTGTAGTAATTCAGTAGTACTTTTCCATGAGGGGAGGCCCAGGCTTTTGTGGCGCAGGGAGTAGTGTTTGCACCTTTGCATCGCAGGATCCATGGATCAAGCCCCTGTAACAGCTCACTCTCACTCTCCACATTGTCCTGTTACAGTTTAAGATTTTTCATAAACTGTAGGTGGCTTTGACAGGGTTTGCAGCTCCCTGTGTGTAAGGCCCTTAACCAGTAGCCAAGAGGCCCAAACCCGTTGAAGAGGTTGCTTTGTAGCCTACTAGGCCACTAGTAACACTACTTTTCTTACCCCATCGTATTATGTAGTCAACCCAGTGGGCATAAACATCAATTCAACCTCTATTTCATGTTGGTTCAATGTAATTTCATTGAAATGACATGGAAACAATGTTGATTCAACCAGTGGGAAGCCTATTAGCATCCCATTGAATTGCCCTAAGAATACATGAGCAGAATCCATGAGCTGTACCCAAAAAACATTGTGTGGAAATGAAAAGGGATTTTTTTTTTGCATTTGATTTGTCATGTATCCAAAGCAATTAGCTATAATTTCTGCAGGCACAGTTGCAGGTTAATCTCTGAATATGTTATTGTTATACTGTGGTCAAGAGTCTGCAGACACAGTTCTGGACCATTCTAGTGGATGATACTGGAGATAGTCCATTAGCCTCTGAATTCTTCTGTTTGGATGAGGATCATGCTGTCAAATAGCTCCTTTCATATTGGCTACGGTACCTCTAACTGATCAAGATGTTTTCATGTAATACAATAAGCCCATAAATGCTAGCCAGATGAACAGAAATTATGGACCAAGGATAATTTAAAACATACTTTCATTGTCTGAAGTGTATGTCTGTCATATTGTATTAAGGATTGGAGACAGGCGCAGGAATACGTAATAGGGTGTTTTAATACTCCACCCAAAAATACAACATGCCATGAAAGGCACAAGGACGAAGCCCAAAACAAACACGTATACAAAAACACAGGTATGTAACCCAAACAAAAGAGCGAGGTAAAACCTCTAATAAATACACGGGACGAGACCCGCAATACACTACACGGGGCGAGACCCATAAAGCTAATGCACAATACACGCAGCACGAAAGGCAAAATAAAGCACAGGTACTCACAGACCAACGGATATGGGAACAATAACCGACAAGACAACGGTAAAGAGGGCACATATATAGAATTACTAATCAGGGAAAATGGAATCAGGTGTGCGTAATGAGACAGTTCAGTGACGCCTAGAGGCCGGTGACGTAGATCTCCGGAACTGGTGCACAGAAAGAGCAGCAGTACCGGGGGAATCCGTGACAATGCCCATCTAATGAGAAGATTGTTCAATGTGTGTAGTTTGCACATATTTTAATTTTCTGTGTTTAACCAGCAGACTGCAGTGGAAGGAGAACCAGGCCTGATGTAGGCCAAACATAGCTAAAGTGGGTCTTTAACTTTCCAAATGGGTAAAAACAAGACAACTCAATGCTTACAGCATATAGTAAAATGTGATGTATTTTACCATTTTATTGTAGACATAAATCTCAAAGACAGCAGCATCTGAAAATGTTAGAATTTCATGTCCAAGGTAAAAACTTTACAAAAATAAATAGCTTTAAAAAAGGAAGCTACAATAATAATAATATAGTATGGTCCTTCACTGAAGGTATATCATATTTTGCCTTTTTTGTTTTATGACATACAAAACTGGAATGAGAAATCAAACGTATACATAGACATCTGACAAACAAATAGAGCATTCTTCGCATTATGAATAATAACATGTTAAACACAACTATGAAATTACTACAAAGGAGTTGTTCTTTATGCAAATAGATCATATTTTTGATGCACCATAACATACCATTTTACACGTGTTTATAATGAATTTGGGTGTACTTCCAATTCTCTGTAGCCATAGAATTCATTTAAAACACTACATAAAAAGGTGCAGAACAGAGGAAAAGTCCCCTGTTACACTTTTGCCTCAGATCAAATTCCTGACCATTGTCTATGCTAAACTAAATTTTACACAAAGAAAGTGTAAACTCAAACTTGTTTTTTTTTATGAACACTAAAATGTCTGGTTCATTCTTACTACTATCTATGCTGGTTTCTTTTTTTGTTACAAAGTACATTCTTCTATCAACGTCTAATCTCGGAAGCCCAGAACTAAAATCGTAATTGCGTCAGATTATGTTACGTAGTCTGTCCATGAGAGATTAGTCAATAGAAGACCTAATCACCTGTATGATTTGAATGATAATGGGAGGATTAACATTTTCATCTGTAAGCATATCAGTACCACATATCATTAATCAATAAGATAGCAGATAGATTTGATCATTTTTTTGACAGTCGTTCTTTTTTTTCTTTTTTTACAGGCAATAACACAATCTCACATTTAGAAAATATATTTTTTTCAAAGGAAATTAAACAAAAGAGCAAACCACAAATAAAGTAGGTATTTTACAAAGTTTTCCATATTGTGTACCTAAACAAATGCTTACACAAACCCCTTTTACTCTAAATAATAAGCACTAAGTAGTTGTCTTGCAATGATAATGTCACATGTTATGGTACAAATAATGTCACATGTTATGGTACAAATAATGTCACATGTTATGGTACAAATAGTATGCCTTTAGACTAACTTTATTTACCCAGTTCATTTATTGTCTCTGAGTCTGACTGTTTAGTTCTGGGTTATATGCTGGAAAATTGAGGTATATTTAACCGCAATGGTGTTTGTCAGTAGATTTTCTGCAAAGTAATAGCTTTTAGGAGAGAATAATAATTTGCACACAGTACCTTTGTCTATTTTATCAAAACATGTACATCCTGAGGTAGATCTCTATTTGTTGAAACTTCTCTAGTGGTTGTAAAACAAAGTCACAGGCCAGTGCTCTGAACCTGTCCGGGTTAGTTAGTGCACTCTTAAATTTCCAAACTAGGGTTTCCCTGCTTTTCTCTAAAGCACGGTCGGGTCGGAGTGGTTAAGGGTCCAGTACACTACCCCTACCAAAGTTCTCTATCTTCATGGCTCCTCGCTAGCACATTTGGTAAACACACTCTCCCGACACTGGCGCGGGTTGCTTATTGGTGTCACACTTCTCCGACTCGACAGTCTTGCCGGTGTAGTCTATACAGACAACACTGCGTCTGCGTTCCCCCTGGCCACAAGTTTGTGAACAGGATGACCAAGGCCCCATTTGCCAGATGGGGCACGGCAGATCAGCACAGGGTCTGATATCTGTGGGTTTCAAGTCCTTATCGCAAGTATTGGAATGGAAACCAGCGTTGTCTCTGCATTCGACGTTCCTTCGGGACCACCCTGAGCCGCAACTCTTGGAGCACTCTGACCATTCGCCCAAACGCCACTGGGGCACACCAAAAGCCTGGATCATATGCAGCGAAGCCTTTCTCTCTTTGGATTTAGTGAAATGCACATCTTTGGGGATAAAGAATGTGTATTTGACCTTGGGTGGAGATGCCTCCCCAGCAGTGGCCAGCAACTGGATGGTGATGGCCTCCCTCAGTTGTCTGAAGCTTTGGATTCTCTCTAAGGTGGTGGATGAGCCACTGTACTTCAGCACAGCCCCGAGAACAGGGATATCCTGCTCCACCGTGGATACAGAGAAGTTACCATTTAGTATGTAGCCACCGCTCTCTCGCTTGATCGCCAGGTAGTTTCCATCGTGTTTGATGTTTCTATGGCTGCGCTGTTTGATGTCAATATTGGTAGCCCCGACAGGAATGGTCACAATGTCGCTATAACCGTAACTGAAAGAAAAAAGCTAAATGTTTCATTTCAGCTGTAATCACATCAGCAGCACAAAAGACTATCAACCAATAATACTTTCTAAATATGACTATTACTTAGTCTGGATCATAATTAGATGATAATAGCTATTAGGGTCATACATGCTTGTTACCAGAAATGTAATTGGAATATTTAGGTGTACTCACGTGGCTTTGTTGTATGAACCAGTGACCTTCCTGCAACTGAGACCATTCCCACCACACAAGCCACACTTGTCAAGCCTCTTGTTGGAGCCGATCTCTTTGTCACAGCCCGCCTTGACACATTGGCCTTGTACACAGACAGACGTAGTGTCGGGACCACATGTCGTGCCGTCGATAACCTATGGACCACAAATGCAAAGTTGAAGTCTCAATTTACTAAACACTGTGATTCACCAAACAGTGAAGGCAAACTGTAAAATATTTATTTACAGTGGCTAACTCTCTACAGATTTTTAGTGAACATACCTTGGCTTCAAAGACTTTGAATTCACTGCTGCCTTTGGCCCGGCAGAAGAGTTTACACCTGTCCCGGGGCGACACACCAGCGTACTTTGGAATCCATTGCTTCATGTTACCCAGAATGTCCAGATAGTTGAAGGTGTTGTACTTCTCACACTGCTCCTCTCTAAAACTCTTCACTAAGGTTGGAGAAAATGACAAAGCAAAAAAAAAAAAAATCCATCGAACTAATATCAAAGCAGAGACATTTATTGAAAAACCTAGGTTAAAAACATCACTACAGCTCACCACTATATAAAAAAGTGAAATTCTATAGTGCAAGTACATAGACAAAATATGGCTTACCATCATTATCCTCACACGCCTGGGTGTTGCAAGACTGGTACTGAACTCTCTGGCCCTCGCAGTATTTGCCGCCGTTCTGGGGCACGGGATCTGTGCACTCCCTGTAGGAGAACTCCACACCCCCTCCACATGTCCTGGAGCACTGTTGCCATGGTCCCCAAGCGCCCCAGCCGCCATCCACAACCACCTGTGGTAAAGCCAAAACGTAACAGATTGAGTACTGAGTGCCATGATAACATGAGCCGTCCAACTCAAGAACAGTCTAGGCTAAGGCATCAGCGTCTCTTGGCATGCCATGACTTGGGTAAATCTGTCCGTCAGTGTGGCACGCTTCTGCTGTCTCCCACATTCCTGTCCTGTGTGTCACCACTTGCAGAACCCGTGGCGCCCTTGGCAATACTAAACTGTGTTGTGTGTGTTCATGTGTGTGTTTTCACAAGCTTTTATTAGTGGGTGAGCAAAGAGTATATTTACTGCCAGCATGTCAGTTTATAAATCAAATTTATTGACATGCTTAAGAGCTTGTACTCTCAAAAGTACGGTCTTCCTTACAACACAGGAAGGAAATACTCTATCAGAGATAAATGAATACACATACAGTATAGTAACTAACAAGGCATTCTGAGCCAGCGTTTGTGTCAAAATGCAATACCACAAGACCAAATATGGGAGATTTTTTTTCTCCCTCCTTTTCTGAGAAAAACTAGGTCTTACTTTTGGCTGCGTGACTTTGTGGGCTGCCATGCATGCACCGTGCAGACAGCTCTTGTTGATGGCGCACGTGGTGCCATCCGCCCAGTGGAGGCTGCCGTTTTTGGTGGTGCAGTGGGGCTTGCCCTCCTCCCGGCACCACAGCTGGCTGCAAACGTCACTGTCAGAGGTGTTGGGGCAGTGCACAAACTCCTCCCCAAACATCTGCTGACACTGGCGGTCGAGGCTGTATGTGGTGCCTGGGAGTTCACTGGGTAACGGAAAGATGCTCTCCGGTGGATCCAAGAGGCAGTCGCCTGTGATTCAACACACAAGAGTTCTGTTTAAAAAAAATCTGAAGGTTGTATAATGTGGAGATTTGACAGTGACAGAGGCTGACTTTGTTGGAGTCTTCTCACAGTCACATTCTGAACAGCTGGTAAACCTTCTCAAACCCATGATCACCTAAACTCAGCAGGAAAAAAAACATCCTCTCACTGTCAACTGTGTTTATTTTCAGCAAACTTAACAAGATTCAACAACTGAGACATAAACTGAACAAGTTCCAAAGACATGTGACTAACAGAAATTGAATAATGTGTCCCTGAACAAAGGGAGGGTCAAAATCAAAAGTAACAGTCAGTATCTGGTGTGGCCACCAGCTGCATTAAGTACTGCAGTGCATCTCCTCCTCATGGACTACACCAGATTTGCCTGTTATTGCTGTGAGATGTTACCCCTCTCTTCCACAAAGGCACCTGCAAGTTCCCGGACATTTTTGGGGGGAATGGCCCTAGCCCTCACCCTCCAATCCAACAGGTCCCAGACGTGCTCAATGGGATTGAGATCCAGGCTCTTCGCTGGCCATGGCAGAACACTGACATTCCAGTCTTGCAGAAAATCACGCAGAGAACGAGCAGTATGGCTGGTGGCATTGTCATGCTGGATGAGCCTGCAGGAAGGGTACCACATGAGGGAAGAGGATGTCTTCCCTGTAACGCACAGTGTTGAGATTCCCTGCAATGACAGCGAGTTCAGTCCGATGATGCTGTGACACACCGCCCAAGACCATGACGGACCCTCCACCTCCAAATCGATCCCGGTCCAGAGTACAGGCCTCAGTGTAACACTCATTCATTCGACAATACACACGAATCCGACCATCACCCCTGGTGAGACAAAACTGCGACTCGTCAGTGAAGAGCACTTTTTGCCAGTCCTATCTGGTCCAGCGACGGTGGGTTTGTGCCCATAGGAGACGTTGTTGCCAGTGAGGTCTGGTGAGGACCTGCCTTACAACAGGCCTACAAGGCCTCAGTCCAGCCTCTCTCAGCCTATTGCGGACAGTCTCAGCACTGATGGAGGGATTGTGCATTCCTGGTATAACTCGGGCAGTTGTTGCCATCCTGTACCTGTCCCGCAGGTGTGATGTTAGGATATACCAATCCTGTGCAGGTGTTGTTACACGTGGTCTGCCACTGCGAGGACGATCAGCTGTCTGTCCTGTCTCCGTGTAGTGCTGTCTTAGGCATCTCACAGTACGGACATTGCAATTTATTGCCCTGGCCACATCTGCAGTCCTCATGTCTCCTGCAGCATGCCTAAAGCACGTTCACACAGATGAGCAGGGACCCTGGGCATCTTTCCTTTGGTGTTTTTCAGAGTCAGTAGAAAGGCCTCTTTAGTGTTCTAAGTGTTCATAACTGTGACCTTAATTGCCTACCGTCTGTAAGCTGTTAGTGTCTTAACGACCGTTCCACAGGTGCATGTTCATTAATTGTTTATGGTTCATTGAACAAGCATGGGAAACAATGTTTAAACACTTTACAATGAAGATCTGTGAAGTTATTTGGATTTTTACGAATTATCTTTGAAAGACAGGGTCCTGAAAATGGGCCCTTTCTTTTTTTGCTGAGTTTATTTGGAGAAATGTTCAATGAGCTTTAGTGTGATGTTGTTCTTGACCCAGTGTTCAGACCACATTCTTAGCCACATACGCTCTCTTTGGAATCACTGACTAACTGATAAAGAACATTTGCTTGTAACAGCTGTTACTTTTGGCTCATGAGAAACAAAACCTTCTCTGTATGTATGACTCAGAGGAAAGGAAGGTCGTGAATAAATGTTACAAATAATATAAATTTTTTCAAATTACAAACACATTGCCATTCACTCCCAATTTCAAGTAGTAACCACAAACAACCTGGCAGCCAATCTCTCATTTCCTTATGACGTCTCCAATGTACAGTGCATTCGGTATTCCGACAACTTGACTTTTCACATTGTTTCGTTACAGCCTTATTCTAAAATTGATTAAAATTGTTGTTTTTCTTCTCAAATCCATGCACAATACCCAATAATGACAAAGCAATAATAGATTTTTAGACATTTCTAAAAAAGGCCATACCATAAAGGCCTGATTGGTGGAGTGCTGCAGAGATGGTTGTCCTTCTGGAAGGTTCTCCCATATCCACAGAGGAACTCTATAGCTCTGTCAGAGTGTCACCTCCCTGACCAAGGCCCTTCTCCCGCGATTGCTCAGTTTGGCCGGGCGGCCAGCTCTAGGAAGAGTCTTGGTGGTTCCTAACTTCTTCCATTTAAGAATGATGGAGGCCACTGTGTTCTTGGGGAACTTCAATTCTACAGAAATGTTTTGGTACCCTTCCCCAGATCTGTGCCTCGACAAAATCCTGTCTCGGAGCTCTACGGGCAATTCCTCATGGTTTGGTTTTTGCTCGGACATGCACAGTCAACTATGGGACCTTATCTAGACAGGTGTGTGCCTTTCCAAATCATGTCTAATCAATTGAATTTACCACAGGTGGACTCCAATCAAGATGTAGAAACATCAAGGATGATCAATGGAAACAGGATGCACCTGAGCTCAATTTCGAGTCTCATAGCAAAGGGTCTGAATACTTATTTACATAAGTTAGGTTTTTTATATTTCATAACTTTGCAAAAATTTCTAAAAACCTGTTTTCGTTTTTGTCATTATGGGGTATTATGTGTAGATTGATGAGGATTTTTTTGAATAAGGCAGTAACGTAACAAAATGTGGAAAAATCAAGGAGTCTGAATACTTTCCAAATGCACCGTATCTCCATATGAAGATTTTTTGTGCAACTGCAGAGAGTCTTTTGCATATAAGTAAACCTGAGGTGAGAACTTAGGTAACATTGTGAACACCGAAGGTATAATGCTTTTTAACTTGTTATAAGCCTCCTGGAAGAGTATTTTCAGAGGCCATATTTAGTTTAATTGGGTAGATATTGTAAAAGAAAATACAGAAGTGAAAACTGGGCCCTCATAAGTGGTTTAACCTAGACGGCTCTAGTTAAAACAGAAGGCTCTAGTAAAAAAAAGGGGCTTTAAAATATATATCGGATTTCATTCACGTTCAGCCTTCTGACGTCAACACACAGTATTCAGATATTGTGAAATATATGCAGTTGAATAAAACAAGTACAATAGTTGTAAAAAGGTATTGTAATATCAAATCAATTAAAAACGTTCAATGAAAATAAACACTAACACTTTCCTCCTAGAAAGTGTTACCAAATAAGTTTTATTTGCCTACATCAGAGTTGTCAGTGTTGTTTGTCAGCATGACATACCGTGTCCGTTGTCAAAGAACTCTGTGACGTAGAGAGCGCTGCAAGGGGACCAGGGGAAAGTCTTGTTGAGGTGAACGAACAGAGGGGCCATCATGTGATGGCCGCCTAGATTCCCAAACGTCCTCTCGCAATTCTTGGAGTCGTCGTGAGGCATACTCAGCACATGGCCTAAAGGAGAACAATACTGTATCAGTATTCAGTACCGATCATGGGACGAAAGAGACACCCTGAAAACCAATTCAAATTCAATTTGAACTATTTAAGGTATGCTATGGAAGTAAATGTACTAATAGTTTACATCTACATTAGGCTTGGGGGTTGACTATCTTATCAAGTTCTTATCTCCTTATCTCCACACAATTATTAGTTGTAGGCTAACAAACTTTTGCATAATCTTTCGGCTCATGGGTGTGCCCCTTTCTGTCCAAATTAAGTTATTTGTGGACAATATTTCTGTGCATATAGAGGAACGTTTTTGACAAGAGGAAAAATGTATGGAGACCTATAGTATCTTTATATATGGTCGCTATAGAAGTTTGAGAAAGTTTTATTTTTTTAATGCCCACGTCATACCAAGTTCATGGGCAGCAGTGAAGGCTGCTTGAAGTCCATTGTCCTCAATGACAGAGCAACTCCTTTTTGGATCGCACATGGTTCCCACATCAGCAACCCCTAGGGTGTCACAACTCTGATGTCCACAAATATCCTGGAAGACAGACAGCAGCGGTTTCAAACAGTGAATCTTTAGACAGCATTTCTATTTGTCCCTGGTTGTTTTTTCCCCCTCAATGTTTCCATTATAAAATGAAGCAAATAAATATTCCTGGCAGACTGAAGCAGATCTATGATGTGGGGAAAGTAATGGTGTGATATCAGAGATATATTTCAACAACATGCCTTTCCCTTCACATGTCAGGCTGGCTCTCTAACTGAGATACATGTTTCCTGGGGAATATGTCCCAAACCACAAGACACAACCACACATGATTCAAAGGACATCTGGACTTAGAGAGACATGCTGAATTCAACTCAGCATGTGTACACCTTGTTTTGCAGAAGCATCACTCACTGGAGACCGCATGTGCAAACTACTTCCAATTTAGGTCTCAAGTTTTTGGTTTGTCTTATGACAAGACATGTGGCACACATTCTTTGGCAGGTCAAATTCAGGGCAGCAACATCACACCCATACTCTGGCCATTTTAAGGGATGTCATCATCACTCAAGGCTGATTTGTAACCATTCTAAAAATAGCTCATAGGAGAGCCTTCAGCCCTATAGGTTTCAAAGCTCATCCGATCTGATTCATTGACACAGGCAATTGTATTTCATTAGAGATCACATAATAAAATATTAGATTATTTCATTAACTCTCCAAACCATATGGTTATGGAATAAGGGGTTGGGGAGATCCTGTGACATTGATGTAATGTGTAACAGTATACATTTTGGGTAGGCAGTGCTCACCTCTCGGGTAAAAAGCAGAGCAGTGTCGTAGTGCTCAGGATGCCTCTGGCTGGCCGGGTTGAACTGTTGTTGCCAGGCACAGAAATTACGCAGAGCGACTCCCCCGTTATTGGAGAGTGACGGTCCAACCTCCTCGTCTTCCACCACCACCATTTTCACCACCACCATGTGGACAGGGTTCTTGATACTGGGATGTTTGTAAAGCTGGGCTGCCACAGAGACCAAGGTCAGGATATAGTGCTAGATTAAAGGGAGGACAACAGGCAGTTAGATATTAGAGAGGCTTACAAGGCAACACTGTTGGTGATGATTTAAGCTAAAATCCTAAAACTAAGCGAGTGAAATAACAGCGAGACTGGAATTAAAACACATACAGTACCAGTCAAAAGTTTGGACACCTACTCATTCCAGGTTCTCTTTATTTTTACTATTATTCTACAATGTAGAAAATAGTAAAAAAATATATATAAAGAAAAACCCTGGAATGAGTAGGTGTCCAAACTTTTGATTGGTACTGTACACAAAAAAGGAAGTATCCTTAAAAATGTCAAATGCTCACATGCTCTTTATCATTTGCATGACCCCAACATTGTTTAATGGTGATGCTCATAGCTAAGTCATAAAGAATGCGGAACGAAATTACTGCCAAAGCATAATTCTCCTGCCTGACTTTATCAGATGTTTCCCAATCCCATCATTAATCTCTATGAACTCTACTTTTTAAATGATCTCATTACTCCAACTTAGTTTACACCATGCATATCAGATAAATAGCAAGTGTGGAGCGCATAGTCTTGCATAACAGAGCAGAAACATTGTTCCTGCATACAACATATAGCCTAGAATTATTTCAATTGAAACAGAAATGTGTTTTTCTTCTTTAAAGCATTTGATTGTGGGTGTTTCCGCATTGGGAGTTGGATTGATTTTACACCTTGAACTAGCCTGTTAAGAAAACTTCCCACTGGGCACAGATTGTGATTCAAGGTCTAGTTTTTATTTACATTTGTTTGAGTAGTCAAATAACAGCGAATTAAACTTGAAATCAACAGCAAATGTCACCATGTCATTGGATTTAGGTTAAAAGTTGGGTGGAAAAAAATAGGAAATGCCCTTACATTGACTGTGTTAATACACTCAGTTTTCCACGTTAATTCAGTCATCATATTGATTTTTTTGCGGTTTAAATTATGTGGAAACAACTTTGATTCAACCAGTTTTTGTGCGCAAGAAAGTGTCATTGCAATTATAATGATGTAAATTATCAATATAGAATTTTGTGACAGTATGGCACTTTCATTTTTGTTAAATGCAATGAAATGAGTGAATCAGCATGGGCTATCTTACTCGAATATATCCTACCTTTATCTCATCTCCATAGAAATGTGTCATCGACGTGTCTGCAACCACCAGCGTCTCAATAAATCGTGGTGCTGATACAAAGCGTTTCCCTCGTAATTGTCTCTCAGGATCTTTTTTCTCGTGCAGAAAACGTTCGTTGTCTGCTTTTACATTACTCTCCTCCCTCAGTTGATCAAAGACAGTTTTAGTGTGATTTGGTGCTTCTGTGGGCGTCCTTCTTTTGATAAAATGTAACTGTTCAGTGGATCTCTCCCTTCTCCCTGAGCCGAGGACTTTGGGCTCAATTAAATACTCATCCCCGTCTGTAACAAACGATCCAAGGATGCCATAACAGATACTGACCGCAACAACAGAATCTTGGTTGGAGTCCACAGTCCCTGAGTAAAAACAGCTTCTCAAATCTCTTTCTATCTCCTCGGTCTTGTTTATCAAGTTGTGAAAGTCAGTTTCAGTTTCAGAGTGTCTCCCTTGAGCACCTGAGGCGCTGCGTAAAGTGTGGATATCTTTTGCTTTGATGCGTTGAATTGTCAGTGTAGGAGATAAGAAACTGTTATCCGGGCTTAAATTCAAAGTGAAATCGCGACCAAAGGCACTGAGTCTAAACCTGGGCTGTTCTTCACTTCGTTTCCAAAAACGACCGCTGCTTCTTCCATTTATCCTGACAGGTACAATTTCCTCGGATTCAAACAATTTCGAAAGTGATTTGTCTATTACGCACAGAACTAGTAAAACGAAACACCGTTTTGAACACATCTTCTGCAATGGAAATTGCACTCAAAAAGCTATTAAAACAAAGACAAGCTTTCAACCGAAATTCCGGACCAAGCCCAAACGCAGCTGGACTCGTCAATTGATAGTATCTGTAGTCGGTAGAAATCTTGAGTCACTGCTATTTTTAGTCTTGGCGACCTAAAATATTTTTTCATCAATATAATATATAAAAAATCCAATGCTGTATAGTCAGTCTGTGTCGAGAATGTCAGTTATTTTTAGTTTAATTGTGTGATCTTCATTGCTATTATAGCGGAGCTAAAATACTGTTCTACCACTCGGCAGCACCACTGAATACTAGGAGTAGCGGAGGTATTTATACTTTCTTGTCTTCCCTGGACAGAAGAGGATTGTTTTTTATATCACTCGTTGCCTCAAATTCTCCTCCCACTCGTACCTCATGAGAAACTCTTGGAATCAACGGATCCAATGAGAATAGACCAACACCCCCCCGTCTGAAATAGCTGCAGTTTGACAACCCTGCAACTAATATTACCTCGGCATAGGCCTGCAGCACATGACGCTTCAACCTGGACACCCATACTATAATTGAAGGGCTCGGTCAGTTATTTCTGAACCTGAGTGACTGCCAGTGCAGTGACCCCCAAGTGACTCCCATAAGTAGGCTATAGCATATCCATCACGACCATGGTCCTCATCAGTCGAATAAACCAATGATAAAGGGATATCATGGAATTACATTAGAGATTTATCTTTAATAGATCAAAACCGTAATATAATGTAACAATGCTGATATTACGTTGGGCTCATAAGCTTCGAGGTGGCGTTGGCAAAGAGACATGTTAGCGCTACATAAAAAGTAGGTTATTTTAGGTGAGGTTATGAGGAAGCATTTCAACCACTAGGTGGTAGTATTTGATTACTAAATAATGGCATACATTTTACGCGAGGGAATGACCAGAGATGCGCACTCTACTCCCGGCGCAACAGGTGTCGCTCGTTTTTAAACTATAGCCTATGTACTGCACACTGGAACAGGTTAGAGCAACATAAGTGATTTTTGAAATGTTATTAGGCTATTTCTCAATCAATCTTGGGTGTACTTGCATTACGCATGGAGTTTGAACTGTTAGGTCATTAAGCCTAGTTACCCTGTACGATAATTAGTTTGTACAATATTATAGTTTAATTAATCGATTAGTTATGCCGGATTAAGTCATATTAGTTTCAACTGAATCTATAACTCACACAGTACAATTGGTCTGAATATTTCTTTTTTAACCAAAACTGTACTTTTGTGGTAGGTGATGAGTGTTCATTCTATTGCGTCAGAGACGCACTTTTGGTTCCGATAGTGGGACGAGACAGTTCAGCTCTTGCCACATGTGATGATAATAATATTTAGAGCGCTACAAGTGGCTGCGGTTTAAAGCATAAACCAATGGGGTAGACTATGTCCAACGAGCTTTTCCCAGCACCTCCCCGAATTTCCGTTGACAGTTCTCAGTGTTTATGAACATGACTCCAGAGAGTCAAACTCACAAAGTCCAAAGAGCAGGCTGGGCTCAATAGTCTGGTTCAAGATGGGAATCGATCACATCCTTTGGTCTTTCATCCTTTGAGGACGCTCAACTGCGGCTCTGTGACACAGCGCACTGGATAATCAACCTCACATGCAGACGTGGTACCACCAAGGACAGTGGCGGATTTATCGATAAATAATAGTTTTTGTATTACAAAGATGTCTATGTTTATTGGCTCTCTGTTTATTTTTATGGATGTCCTATTATATGCTCAATTTAATTATTGCATGGAAATAGATTTTTGCGTACCTGTTCGATTAGATCATCAACATTTAGAAAGACATACTATTCGACAGACGGAGGGGAGAATGAATGACCAGCTAGTTGTTTTTAAAATTACTGCTTTCAGGCAAGAATGTTATCTAAACCTTTTACCGGATTCTACATTTATTGCGCCCAACATCACTCCCAACAGCGGCTCCTTAGCATCAACTTCCTCTGCAACCACAGACCTGAGCCACTGCTTCTACTCTGGTGATGTCAATGCAGATCAGGAATCGTATGCTGCTCTGAGCCTGTGCAAAGGCTTACAAGGCGCCTTTTCTTACCAGGGCATGGAATATTTTATCAATCCACTTGGGAACGAAAGGGCCGAAGGAGGATATACAGTGAATACTGAAAGAAGAACCCATGTCATACGTCGCCGGGGACGCGACAGGGACTCCAGCGGCAATTCTACCACGAACAGGTGTGGAGTAAAACCTGGTTTGACCCAAAACCTTTCAGGGTCTTTTGAGAAATATGAACGCATGAAAGGACTGGAGATGGACAGCCTGACTGAAACGGTATTGAAGAGCCTGGGTAGATCCAAAAGGTTTGCCTCCATCCCTAGGTTTGTGGAGGTTCTTGTCGTGGCTGATGAGTCTATGGCCAAATTCCACGGGGACGACTTAAAACATTACCTGTTGACCTTGATGTCTGTTGCTTCAAGGCTGTACAAGCACCCCAGCATCATGAACTCCATAAACATAGTGGTGGTGGGCTTCATGGTGATCAACGAATCAGAGAAAGGACCCAAGGTTTCCACCAATGCTGCCCTCACTCTGCGCAGTTTCTGTTCTTGGCAGAAAAATTTAAACAAATACAATGACAAGCACCCTGAATACTGGGACACTGCAATCCTATTCACCAAACAGGTAAGGTGTGGTGAGTTGCAGCCAGGTGTCAATGTTTGCTTGCAGATTAGCTTCCATGCTTCCATGCTCATCAATTATTTCAATTTTGAATTATTATCTCATTGTCACCCAATACATTATCTCCAAATGCAATACTAAGTGCTCTTTTATAAACACATCTCTTTGTGTTACATGCAGCCTGATAATGCTGAGACAAGGTGGGTTTGGGTGTCAATTCCTTTTCAGTTATGGAAGTAAATTAAAATTCCACTTCCAATTCCAATTTTTACACTATACATCACTATGAGAAGAAAATGAAAACATTGCTTGCAACTGCACAGCTGAAAAGCAACACATCTGTCTTCACGTCTTAAAAGTCCACCTCATTTTTCCTATCATGAATCACATTGCAAAACATTTAGCATAAAGGCCCCCACAATCGTGATCACTGAGCCAAAAAACATGCTCATGGAACAAGAGGAACCATATGAACAATGACTGTTGCACATCTTTCAGAATGTGTGTCTAGCCAGTCACCTATTTTTCCATCCCAACCATAGAGATAGATAGAGGACTCAGCTTTATATCTGTGCCATTATAGTGTCTGTGATAGCATGGGCAGCGCCATTGAGGCTACAACCCATAGGAATCCCCACCCATTTGACTACTTTGACTACTTTAAATTGGCGGAAGCAGTGGCAATTCTAGCATGTACATTTTGGTGGGGCAAAGTGAAAAAATTGTATGCATGCCAGCAAAGCCACTACACAACACAACACAACACTAAACAATACATTAATTGCACTATAATGGGGACAAACGGTGCCCACAAACTGTTAGGGCCTACATAAAGCTGTCTCAAAAGCAGAGTCCCAACACCTTACCACTGCTACACCTGGCTATCAGCGGAGCCTTTTCTGGCAGCGAAACAGTTAATTCAGCCTCATTTAATGCCTTAAAAAAATATACAGAACCAGTCAAAAGTTTGGACACACCTACTCATTCAAGGGTTTTTCTTTATTTTTACTATGTACTACATTGTAGAACAATAGTGAAGACATCACAACTATGAAATAACACATATGGAATCATGTAGTAACTAAAAAAGTGTTAAACAAATTTTTCAAAGTAGCCACGCTTTGCCTTGATGACAACTTTGCACACTCTTGGCATTCTCTCAAGACAGTGTCACCAGCAAAGCAACCCCACACCATCATACCTCCTCCTCCATGCTTCACGGTGAGAACCACAGATGCAGAGATCATCCGTTCACCTACTCTGCATCTCACAAAGACACAGCAGTTGGAACCAAACATCTCAAATTTGTCCCATGCTCATGTTTCTTGTCCCAAGCAAGTGTCTTCTTATTAATTGTGTCCTTTAGTAGTGGTTTCTTTGCAGCAATTCAACCATGAAGGCCTGATTCACGTAGTTTCCTCTGAACAGTTGATGTTGAGATGTGTCTGTTACTTGAACTCTGTGACGGATTTATTTGGGCTGCAATTTCTGAGGCTGGTAACTCTAATGAATTTATCCTCTACAACAGAGGTAACTCTGGGTCTTCCTTTCCTGTGGCGGTCCTCATGAGAGCCAGTTTCATCATAGCGCTTGATGGTTTTTGCATCTGCACTTGAAGAAACTTTAAAAGTTCTTGACATTTTCCAGATTGACTGACCTTCATGTCTTAAAGTAATGATGGATTGTCGTTTCTCTTTGCTTATTTGATCTGTTCTTGCCATAATATGGACTTGGTCTTTTACCAAATAGGCTAACTTCTGTATACCACCCCTACCTTGTCACAACACAACTGATTGGCTCAAACGGATTAAGAAGGAAAGAAATTCCACAAATTGACTTTTAACAAGGTACACCTGTTAATTCAGAACATGGGCCATTCTTACATTATTCTCCATGTACACCAAGTCAGAACCATAGAATAAATAAAGGGGGCATATAAGCAGACAATGAAAGCTTTTACAATATTCAATGAAGACATTTATCTAAATCAGGCTATAGGCTAGATGTGCACCACCAACAGCTAACAGCTTACTACACAACATACATTTAGTATTACTTTCTTAGCTACAGTAGACATATCTCTCTGGTATATTACATATTTTATGCAGCAGCATACAATACATTTTCAGACAAACCTTGCTGTGCTCACTTGAACAGGAAGGTTCAAGTGGGTCGTTCTTGGGCAGATTTTGTCATCAAACTTTGTCATAAAAGTCTGACATTCTCTGGATTGATGGTGCATTCAAGACAATGGGAAGTCGAGGAAAAAACAAGGTTGAATCATGATGACGTCAGTGATCTTCAGGTCGGAGCTCTAAAATGAGGCCTGATACGTTCAAAATGTATTTTCCCAGTCGGAGCTTGTTTTATTTCAAGTTCCTAGTTGTCTTCAGTGCACTGAAGTCAGATTTCCCAGTTCTGAGTTTCCTGTTGTTTTGAGCGCGGCAGAAGTCATGCTGGATTAACAGCATAGCCAATGTTGAATGTTTATCCTTTTAAGCTTGGAAAAGAGACCCTTAAACCCAGACTTGGAACCACACACCCATTTCACTGAATAGCAGGCTAGTGATTGCTTTGCAATGGTTGCAGTTATCCACTGATTCCTTCCAAACCACTCATTGTTGAATTTGCGATTTCCAACTTGTTGTGTAATGTTTATGTCAATGGCCGATGAGCACCTATACATTTTATCTATAATTTCTCTTCATTATTTATCTTCATATGACAAGGATTGAAAAGGATTTACCAGTAGATTATCGACTTGATTCACGATGATGACTGCTAGCTAAGATTTTGAAAGTATGATGTTGACATGATCAGTCCAATCAAAGCTACTGTAGATAAAACATGATTTGATGTCAAACTGATATGTGACATGTACTAATACCAAAATAACATGCAAAACAGGTGGGGCTCAAAACAAATGACGGTCGCCACTGGGCGGAAGCACGGTGGAAGCCCTCAATTGTGCTGCCCATGCTAAAACTGCCTTCTGGCCACTAGAGGCCTCTATCACACTTTATACAACAGGTGGGTCTAATCCTGAATGCTGATTGGTTAAAACAGCATTCCATCTGGTGTCTATTCCACAAATTGCCACAGCCTAAATCTATGAGTTAAAATGCCTATTTACTCTGTTTCATCTGGATACCTACTGTCTCATCAGCCCAGCCAGGCAGTTTATAAACTTGATCTCCACTATAAAAAGCATATAGACATTATCTCACATCTATTTTAGACTAACGTTTCGTTTTCAACAGCAGAGATTTGTATAAACCTTGCTGTTTGTCTCTCCAACATTTGCAACATTGTTTCAATATTAAAATTCGATCTCCTGCTGTCCCATAGTAATGAACGTGTCGGGATGACACAGACAGGCATGCAGTGTTTCTCAGCTAGTCTAAATCATGAATCAACTGGCATCATTTTTATGGATATATACAAAAAAATCTATAGAAAAAAGGTTAAACGAAATGCAGCTAATTTGCAGTCTTTCCAGCTTCAGTTTGAAGTGATTGTGTTACTGTAGCGGTGTTGTTGGCTAGCTCCTCTGAACAAGTGTCAACAGTGAGCACATTGTCTATGCCAGGCGAAATCCCCCTCATTAGCTCATTGTTATGGATGTATCCAAATAAATGTCACTAGAAAACAGCTTAAACAAATGTAAATGCAGCTACTTTGCTGTTATTCTGTCTGCACTTTTTAACGTGACTATAAGTTAGCCGTCGTTGGCTAGCTAGCAAACAAGAGATAAGAACGTTGCCAGCCAGTATGGCGATGGAACATTTAGAACAAACGACTGTCCATAGATACAGAACAAAAACACTGAACTACTGGGTCGCGTCTCTAGCAACCCTGGATTTGTGTCCGGACTATATCTTGTGGAAGGATGAAATGGTATGAATAAATTAATCCAAATAACGTTTTTAATGAAAATATGTAAATTATTTGAATATGTTGGTAACAATAAATATGGTATATGTTGGTATAAAAGTGATAATGCCCTCAAAGCCAGTGTTTGGAGAATATATTGGCACGGTTTGCCGGCGTTCGACTTTGTCTCGGGCCTAACAGCACCCGTACCAATATATTCTCCAAACACCGGATTCTCGGGCATTATCACTCAACGATGATCCCAACCCATGTTAGCACCATACCACTGAGTTTAGAAATACCACAGGTAGAACAGGCCAGGCAGGGGTTTCATTAGCTCTGGTTCAGGAATTCAGCACAGTTTGCAAATGGAAGGCTCAGCATTAGCACTAACGCCTGGACCAGAGCTAGGATTTGACACACTCCGATGGTGGAATGGGAAGTATCCATTTCTCTGTGATGATCCACTCACTTCCAGCTGTGAGCCTTAAGTCCTGCCTCTCAGCCTGGATTCAGCCAGTCTGTCTGTTTTCCATTAAGCCTAGCTTGGCTGGGACCAATCTAATGCATTGGTTCTCTTCGAGTGCATAACACTTAATTCTGAGACTGAATCTGTCCAACTGTGATCAAAGTGGTGTAAAATTATCCCACTTATATGGTGATGATGCCTTGACCTAAACAATTACCTTAAAGTGTGTCTATTGACTTTATTGGGGGAGGGGGTTATTGAATTTAATATCGTAGGCTAGAGGTATGGTGTTAATGTGCTTGTATGAACAATGCAGTTATATCAAATAATAATTCTCAGACTCAAATCAAATAAGCTTGTGTTTGAAAGCATTGTACAATGTTCAAGTACAATACATTTTTAACAGTTCCATTGTCAGACAGACCTCTTGGCACGTGGCAGTGTAATTGTTCTTCTCTGACAGCTGTAACATTCCCATAGCATCTTGTGGATTAAAGGGTTAGTTCACTGGGCCAGATTGAGAGAGGGAGAGAGATATAAAAAAAAATGGGCCTAACCAGAACAATGGACCAGATTGTTAGTGTTTTCTGTTTAAATATCTACCAAAAGAGGGTGGATATGCAATGAAATAACAACACACATACACGCAAGACAAATTACATTACACACCTACACACATTGTCCAGATGATCACATGTCATTTGTTTCCTGCAACAGGACTTGTGTGGAGCCACTACCTGTGACACATTAGGCATGGCAGACGTGGGCACTATGTGTGATCCCAAGAGAAGCTGCTCTGTCATCGAGGATGATGGCCTCCCTTCGGCCTTCACCACTGCTCATGAATTGGGTGAGTGAAGATCACTCTAACTTGTGTATTATCGGTATCTACCAGAACACTAGAAAAAAGGGTTCCAAAAGGGTTCTTCGGCTATCCCCATAGGAGAGCTATTTTGGGTTCCAAGTAGAACCCTCTGTGGAAAGTGATCTACATGTATCCCAAAAGTGATCTACCTGGCACCAAAAGAGTTTTACCAAGAACCAAAAGTGGTTCTTCAAAGGGTTCTCCTATAGATAAAATCAGAGTGTGTATAAACAAAGTTGTTCTGTTAGTTCCAGGTTGTGAGCGTCGTAAAGCTAGACTGAATAACGCATAGGAAACAATATGCAGACCATTGGAGACTAGCTAGATTATCTAATGAATAATGGATATACTCAATTTTCTAAAATGCTTCTAAAATCATCAACACTACTCTCGTTATTAACCCATTCATGTCCATAACGGAAATGTAACATTTAATTTGGTACACTTGCCATCTGAGCTTACTGATCAACAAAATCTAATTTCCGCGAAAGCGTTTGTCTACAATGTCAGTTTTTATTGTACTATGACATAGACTGACCGGGTATATTCAGGTGAAAGCTAAGATCCCTTATTGATGTCACTTGTTGAATCCACTTCAATCAGTGTAGATGAAGGGGAGGAAATCGGTTAAAGAAGGATTTTAAAGCCTTGAGACAATGTAGATATGGATTGTGTATGTGTGCCATTCAGAGGGTGAATGGGCAAGACAAAATATTTAAGTACCATTGAGCGGAGTATGGTAGTAGGTGTAAGGCACACTGGTTTGAGTTAAGAACTGCAACGCTGCTGGGTTTCTCATGCTCAACAGTTTACCGTGTGTATTAAGAATGGTCCACCACCCAAAGGACATCCAGCCAACTTGACACAACTATGGGCCAGCAACCTTGAACGTTTTTGACACCTTGTAAAGTCCATGCCTTGACGAATTGAGAATGTTCTGAGGGCAAAAGGGGGTTCAACTTAATATTAGGAAGGTGTGCATTCGGAAAGTATTCGGACACCTTGAATTTTACACAATTTGTTACGTTACAGCCTTTTTCTAAAATGTATTAAATTCATGTTTTTCCTCATCAATCTAAACACAATACTGTGACAAAACAAAAACAGGTTTTTGGAAATGTTTGCAAATGTATAAATATGTCAAAATGTAAATATCACATTTACATAAGTATTCAAACCCTTTACTCAGTACTTTGTTGAAGCACATTTGGCAGCAATTACAGCCTCGAGTGTTCTTGGGTATGACGCTTCAAGCTTGGCACACCTGTATTTGGGAACATTCTCCCATTTTTCTCTGCAGATCCTCTCAAGCTCTGTCAGGTTGGATGGGGAGCGTTGCTGCACAGCTATTTTCAGGTCTCTCCAGAGATGTTCGATCGAGTTTGGGCTCTGGCTGTGCCACTCAAGCACATTCAGAAACTTGTCCCGAAGCCACTCCTGCGTTGTCTTGGCTGTGTGCTTAGGGTCGTTGTCCTATTGGAAGGTGAACCTTTGCACCAGTCTGAGGTCCTGAGTGCTGTGGAGCAGGTTCTCATCAAGGATCTCTGTACTTTGCTCCGTTCATCTTTCGCCGAATCCTGACTAGACTCCCAGTCCCTGCTGCTGAAAACATCCCCACAGCAAGATGCTACCACCGCCATGCTTCACCGTAGGGATAGTGCACAGTTTCTCCAGACGTGACGCCTGGCATTCAGGCCATAAAGTTCAATCTTGGTTTCATCAGACCAGAGAATCTTGTTTCTCATGGTCTGAGAGTCTTTAGGTGCCTTTTGGCAAACTCCAAGAGGGCTGTCATGTGCCTTTTACTGAGGAATGGCTTCCGTCTGGCCACTCTACCATAAAAGCCTGATTGGTGGAGTGCTGCAGAGATGGTTGTCCTTCTGGAAGGTTCTCCCATCTCCACAGAGGAACTGGAGCTCTCTCAGAGTGACCATCGGGTTCTTGGTCACCTCCCTGACCAAGGCCCTTCTTCCCCGATTGCTCAGTTTGGCCGGGCGACCAGCTTTAGGAGGTTCCAAACTTCTTCCATTTAAGAATGATGGAGGCCACTGTGATATTGGGGACCTCAATCCTGCAGACATTTTTTGGTGCCCTTACCCAGATCTGTGCCTCAAGACAATTCCTTCGACCTCATGGCTTTTTCTCTGACATGCACAGTCAACTGTGGGACCTTATATAGACAGGTGTGTGCCTTTCCAAATCATGTCCAATGAATGGAATTTACCACAGGTGGACTCCAATCAAGTTGTAGAAACAGCTCACGGATGATCAATGGAAACAGGATGCACCTGAACTCAATGTGGAACAAGTCAAGGGGTCTGAATACTTTCCAAAGGCACTGTATCTACTGTATAAACAATATCTAAAGCAATCTTCACACACTCACACACACTCCTAGAGTACATTATACAGTATAAGCAAATCCAATGTAAGTCAATGGAGAGTGAGACCTGCTACATTATTCTCCCTCTTTCTCTCCCTCTCTCACAAACACACATGTGACATACAAACACGCTTGCACACCCATGTGTGCACACAGACACACACACACCAACAAACAACACAAAGCCAAACCATTCTGAATGTATCTACAAATACAGATCTTTGAAGCTAATCTTATTTAGTCTGATGTCCTAACTGGTTTCATTCATTTGTGGAAACTGTAGAATTGTTATTTTGACCCTTTTGCTGTAGAATAAGTGTGGGTCGTTCATATTATGAATGTAATCCCTTTTTGACTGCACCCTTTTTAATTTGAATGACACCTTCCATATATGTCTGCACATTGTAGAAGTGGTCAGAACGTGCACAAAGATGACCCATTTCGCATACCCCACCCTCCCATGAGACATCTATGCACACCCGTGTGTGTGTGTAGATCTGTGGTTTTTGTGTACACGTGTGCTTTTGAGAGAGGGAGAGAAAGAGGGAGAATGCTGTAGCAGGCCTCATTCTCCATTGACTTACAATGGAATTGCTTACACTGTATACTATACTCTAGGAGTGTGTGTGTGAGAGAGAGTGTGTGGATTTATTTTATATTGTTTTATATAAGGTCCAGACCATCTATATAGCCAACAATTATTAAATTATTAAATTATTAAATTATTAAATTATTATTATTAATTATTAAAGATTAGAACATGTTTATAATCTGAGAAAGAGGAAAAACACTGTAAAATGACTCACTCTACAATGACTCTGCTTATAATACTGCATATACTCAAATATGGGTGTTTACATTTGTTCTGTTTTACTGCATGTACAAGAGGGTAACTTGTACACGTGTGTTTTTTGTACATTCCAACTCCCCCTGAGACACCTTCGGAGAGTCGGGTCACGGTCAGGGATCAGCCATTTTGGACCGTGCTTCATTGCCTTGCTGAAGGGCAGATCGACAGATCTTTCACCTTGTTGGCTTGGGGATTCGAACTAGTAACTTTTTGGTTATTGACCCAACACTAAGCGCTAGGCTACCTGCCCCTCTATTTTTATATATTGGTCCAGGCAATTTAATACCAAAGAGTATTAAGATCTGATCATTTGAACATGCTCCATTTGTGAAAATAGCGACAATTTTACTGGCCCCCTATCATACTGTCAATTACATTATAAGTACTGATTTGTAAATACAGAATAGAGCCATGCATAGAACCAACCATGCAACGAACTCGGTATTTACAAACCAGAATTAAATTGACTTGCTATTGTGACATCGTGTCACGACTTCCGCCGAAGTCGGTTCCTCTCCTTGTTCAGGCGGCGTTCGGCGGTCGACGTCACCGGTCATCTAGCCATCGCCGATCCACTTTTCATTTGTTTTGTCTTCTTTTCACACACACCTGGTTTACATTCCCTCATTACGTGACGTGTATATAACCCTCTGTTCCCCCCCATGTCTGTGTGTGAAATTGTTTGTTGTAAAGTGTATGTGTATTATAGACTGGTTTGCGACGGATTATTTCAACCCATATTGTGTTGTTCTGGGTGCCGTCGGTTTTGCCTCATTAAACTGCTCCGGTTATTACCCAGTTCTGCTCTCCTGCGCCTGACTTTCCTGCAGCCAGTTACGCACCTCTTACACATCGTGGTGATTTGATCTTTGGGGACAGCCAAAGAACCTTTATTGGTTCTAGATAGTGTGTGAAGACTAAATAATAAAAATAATAATAATAATCAAATATTTGTTTTATGTAGCGCTTTTCAATACAAGTGGAATCAAAGTCGCTTCAAAAACAAAACAAACAAAAACATTTCCAAAACAAATGTAGGGATCTGGGGGTTCTTGGGTGTTGGTCTTCCACAGCTTTAGATGATAGGAGGTTCATAATGTAGTAGCTTGAGAGGAGGGAGCATAGATGGAACAGCCAGGCAGGGAGGTAGAGACATCTGACAAACAGGCCACGGAGCTCTTCATCAGGCACCTCATCGTCTTCGATGTTCACAGCTAATAAATAATATGTCAATGCCCAAATAGACGTGTATGTTGATTATGTTAATGCCAGAGTGAACTTGTAGGCATTATGCATGTCTTGAACAAAAGATGATAGGTGTTGATGATGTCATTTGGTGTTAACTCATTCAGTTCTAGTCTGTTGAGGATGTACTATACAGTTCATCAATCTCCGTAGAAATGAGATGTTGTAAGTCGAACCAAAGAGCATACATAATCTCTCCATGTGTGAACTGCCCTGGGGGTCCTTGACTCCTGCATCATTTGATTACCATTTCTAATCTGTCAGACATGGAATGGGGGGAAAAGGACTAAGGCCCGTTGAAAACTCTTGAACTTTTCTCACCTTCTTCCTTTGATCCAATGAAATGGGTGTAATTCTGTCCAACGGTCTCGTTACCACTGAAGCCATTTTTGTCAAGGCTGGTATTATTAATGAGACAAGAGACAGTTGCGATCAAGTGTTTTCAGTCATCCATGTGGGGCTGTGAAGGGAGTAAAGCCTGAAAACAGATGGTGAAGTACTAGCAGATGTGAGGCCCCATTGAGAGGCACTGGTTTAAGGTGCACACGTCTATTAACTAATTATACAACTTCCTTTCAAAAAGGACCTTGTCATATTTTACATCCATTTGTGAAGTCGTAATTTCCGTGTGGGATGTGATGACTTCGTACTGAGGACTTTGTTTCCAACAACATCTAACACTTTTCTTGTTTTTTCCCATCAAAGAAAATGGTTATTTTACTTCTACTGTCTGTGAGTATTATACTTCATAATCTATGACAGCATTGGGAAAAGTGGTTGTTTTGATATTTGGAGTGGAATGAATGGAGTTCAAGTGAATACATGAAATTTCACAACATAGTGTATAATATACATACTAGCCCTACAACGTATGTAGGCTATATGAGTGTGAAGAGAAAAGTATGGGGATCAAACATTAGTCACAAGTGTCCTGCCATGAACAGTTGCAGTGAAGAATTCGTATTTATTATGGATCCCCATTACTGCCTGGGGTCTGGCAAAATTAAGGCAGTTATACAATTTCAAAAACATTCTAATACATTCATAACAGATTTCACAACACACTAAGTGTGTGCCCCTCAGGCCTCTACTCCACTAACCCTTATCTACAACACAAAATCCAGGTGTTAGTCTATGTATAGTGTGTATGTTATCATGTGTGTGTACATGTGTCTGCGCCTATGTTTGTGTTGCTTCACAGTCTCCGCTGTTCCATAAGGTGTGTTTCTATCTGTTTTTAAATTAGATTTTACTGCTTGCATCTGTTACCTGATGTGGAATAGAGTTTCATGTAGTCATGGCTCTATGTCGTACTGTGCGCCTCCCATAGTCTGCTCTGGACTTAGGGGCTGTGAAGAGACCTCTGGTGGCATGTCTTGTGGGGTATGCATGGGTGTCCAAGCTGTGTGCCAGTAGTTCAAACAGACAGCTCGGTGCATTCAACATGTCAATACCTCTCACAAATATAAGTAGGGATGAAGTCAATCTCTCCTCCACTTTAAGCCAGGGGAGACTTACATGCATATTACTGATGTTTGCTCTTTGTGTACATCCAAGAGCCAGCCGTGCTGCCCTATTCTGAGCCAATTGCAATTTTCCTAAGTCCCTCTTTGTGGCACCTGACCACACAACTGAACAGCAGTCCAGGTGCGACAAAACTAAAGCCTGTAGGACCTGCCTTGTTGACAGTGCTGTTAAGAAGGTAGAGTAACACTTTATTATGAACAGACTTCTCCCCAGACTTCTGTTGTATCAATATGTTTTGACCATTACAGTTACTCCAAGCAGTTTAGTCAATTCAACTTGCTCAATTTCCACATTATTTATTACAAGATGTAGTTGAGGTTTTGTGTTTAGTGAATGATTTGTCCCAAATACAATGTTTTTAGTTTTTGTAGTATTTAGGAATAATTTGTTCCGTTCCACCCATTCTGAAGCTGAGTGCAGCTCTTTGTTAAGTGTTGCAGTCATTTCAATTGCTGTAGTAGCTGACGTGTATAGTGTTGAGTCATCCGCATACATAGACACACTGGCTTTACTCAAAGCCAGTGGCATGTCATTAGTAAAGATTGAAAAAAGGCCTAGACAGCTTCCCTGGGGAATTCCTGATTCTACCTGGATTGTGTTGAAGAGGCTTCCATTGAAGAACACCCTCTGTGTTCTGTTAGACAGGTAGCTCTTTATACAAAATATAGTAGGGGATGTAAAGCCATACGTTTTTCCAGCAGCAGACTATGATCGATAATGTCAAAATCCTCACTGAAGTCTAACAAAACACATTGTTTTCATCATCAATTTCTCTCAGGCAATCATCAGTCATTTGTGTAATTGCTGCGCTTATTGAATGTCCTTCCCTATAAGCGTGCTGAAAGTCTGTTGTCAATTTATTTACTGTAAAATAGCATTGTATCTGGTCAACAAAAAACAATCCAAAACATTTCTAAGGATTGTTAACTGGCTGATTGGTTGGCTATTTAAGCCAGTAAAGGGGGCTTTACTATTCTTAGGGAGCAGAATGACTTTTGCTTCCCTCTAGGTCTGAGGGCACACACTTTCTAGTAGGCTAAAATGTATGTTTATGTTAAAAAATGTATGACCTCTTATACACTATATATTAGTCCCAGCCTTTGGAACTTTGGTTTTCCTAGATATGGCTACTATATTGTGATCACTACATCCAATGGATCTGGATACTGCTTTCAAGCACATTTCTCCAGCATTAGTAATGATGTGATCAATACATGTTGGTTTAAATATTGACTGGCTTTCATCAAGCTGCCCACTCAAGAAAAAGCTTCAAACTGTAACCAGTGCCTGCAACCTGGTTCAGGTTAACAGTCAACCTTACAGTTTGAAGCTTTTTCTTGAGTAGGCAGCTTGACGAAAGCCAGTCAATATTTAAATCACCCAGAAAATATACCTCTCTGTTGATATCACATACATTATCAAGCATTTCACACATGTTATCAATATACTGACTGTTAGCACTTGGTGGTCTATAGCAGCTTCCCACCAGAATGGACTTTAGATGAGGCAGATGAACCTGTAGCCATATTACTTCATAAGTATTTAACATGAGGTCCTCTCTAAGCTTTACAGGAATGTGGTTCTGAATATAAACAGCAACACCCCCACCACTGGCATTTCTTTCTTTTCTTAAATGTTATACCTTTGTATTGCTACCACTGTATCATCAAAGGTATAATCTAAGTGAGTTTCAGAGATAGTCAGAATATGAATGTCACCTGTTTCTAGCAAGTTATTCATTTTATGAACCTTGTTTCTTAGGCTACATATGTTAACGTGGGCTATTTTGAGCACTTTTGTAGGGATGCTTGCTTGTTTTCATTGCTTTTCTGGGAAGCTTAGCAGAAGTAGATATTGTCATGTTATTTATGTTAGTGCAGGGTGAGCTGCACACAGTGGACCTCCTACTAGGGCACACCGCCTCAATGCTAACACTAGAAGTCTAGTGAACCTCCTTGAGTCTCCTTGTTCTCGTCCCAATGAATCTGTGATTATGTTCCACTGTCAGCGGTCTTCATTACAAACATAAGCAAATGGTACTAGGCCAGGCTAACACCATGAGCTACAGCAGGCTGAGCAAAACAAATGGACATTGCAAACTTAATAAAAGGGGGAAATTTCTGCAAGCAAACCACTGCTCGACAGTAGCAAGGTCTCAATGGCTTGTTGAGCCAGAGATGTAATTTTTCCTCTTATTTAAATCATCCTCTAATTAGTACATGGGTGTCAAACTCATTCCATGGAGGGCCTAGTGTCTGCGGGTTTTAGTTTTTTCCTTTCAATTAAGACATAAACAACCAGGTGAGGGGAGTTCCTTTCTAATTAGTGTCTATATTTAATCAATCAAGTACAATGGAGGAGCAAAAACAGAGGGTCTGCGGGTTTTTGACACGTGAATTAGAACATTATTGGATTTTGTTGCTGATGATTGACACTGATTCAAATGATGATGATGATGAAATGATGATGAAATGAACCTAGTATCCCCAAACCAATATTCTATTTTTTCAGATTTTATAGTTGTCCTGGTCATATTTCCTCCTTGTGCTATTTCTTCTGTCCTTCAGGCCATGTCTTCAACATGCCCCATGACAATGTGAACGCCTGCAAGGAGGTGTTTGGGAAGCTCAAGGACAACCACATGATGTCCCCCACGCTGATCCAGATCGACCGTGCCAACCCCTGGTCTGTGTGCAGCGCAGCCATCATTACAGACTTCCTGGACAGAGGCCACGGTCAGTCAGCCACTCAGCTCAGTCTCTGTCAATTGCAGCTGTTGTGCATGTGCGTGTGAGTTCTGCCTGTGTAAATTGTAGCTGTTGTGCATGTGTGTGTGAGTTCTGCCTGTGTAAATTGTAGCTGTTGTGCATGTGTGTGTGAGTTCTGCCTGTGTAAATTGTAGCTGTTGTGCGTGTGTGTGTGAGTTCTGCCTGTGTAAATTGTAGTTGTTGTGCGTGTGTGTGTGAGTTCTGCCTGTGTAAATTGTAGCTGTTGTGCGTGTGTGTGTGAGTTCTGCCTGTGTAAATTGTAGCTGTCATACAAATGTATATACTCTATGCCCCCCCCCCCCCCTTTGAAAAAGATCAGACTTTGTTCTCACCCTTGCAACAAATCTAAACAGTTTGAACTATTGGAGTTCTTAAACGAGGTCAGGCAATTAGCAGTAATAGCACTGGAGAGTTCATGGGCCTCTCATTCCCAATACTGTCCCTGTTCAACGTCTGCATTAGCTGACTGACGTATAAAGAGTGCTTGTTTAATGTTGCACAGGTTTTTTGCACAGGTATTGCACTTATTTGGGCTGGAAAAGATGATTATGTAATGGTTTACAAATCTTGAAAAACTCTGATTAAGAGGAGTGAAGACTGCTTTGTTCAACTGCAAAGGCATGTTGCAGTGCAGAGACATTGCTTCACACGACAACACCTGTCACTCTTGAGCAGATATAAACCATAACAATTGTCTTCAGCCTGGCTGGCTTTGCACGGCTGATATCTTGACACTGTGGTTGTTTTTCTTAAAAAGGGGACTGTCTTCTGGATCAGCCCCAAAAGCTGCTGGCTCTGCCCGAGAGCCTCCCAGGCACCAACTACAGCCTCCACCGCCAGTGTGAGCTGGCCTTCGGTACGGGCTCCAAGCCCTGTCCCTACATGCAGCACTGCTCCAAGCTGTGGTGCACGGGCAAGGCCAGAGGCCAGCTGGTCTGCCAGACACGTCATTTCCCCTGGGCCGATGGCACCAGCTGTGGCAACAGTAAGCTCTGTTTCCGAGGGGTGTGCACCGACAAGAGCAACACCACTAAGACCAAGGTGAGCACACTCACTGTCTGTGTTCTGATCGGCTTAGTTATTACTATTGATGTAGATGTTGGTAGAGACTGATCTCACAATGAATACAATGATTTCACAATCTAACAACAATGAAACATCTATATCTTAATAATAATTTGTACTGGAACCTCTATTTCTAAATGTATACTAGAATGTAACTATAGGCTCTACATGTAATATAGACTGCAGGTTCTAAATGTGTGTGGTTCTCCTACAGGTGGACGGTGGATGGGGGACGTGGGGTGTGTATGGGTCGTGTTCCAGAACCTGTGGGGGAGGAGTTCAGCTGGCCAAAAGAGACTGTAACAACCCTGTTCCAGAATATGGGGGGAAATACTGCAAAGGACTCCGTGTGAAGTATCGCTCCTGCAATTTGGACGTCTGCCCAGAATCAGGTAGGACTCATTGTGAAGTTTTAAATAATCCTTAATTAAACGATTTTGAAAACTGGAAGCATTTTGCTTCTTTACCACAAGAAATAAGATTTGCTGACATGCTAATATGTAAAAATATGCTAAATGAAACCTGAGTGTGAAACAAATGTCCCACTTTAAAATTACAATTAGAGGTGTTAAAGAAAGACACAAGTCCTTGGTAAAGCTTATATAAAAGCTTCAGAAATCATTCATAAGCAAATGTTATGTTATATGAACAGTCGCAAAAGGTCATGTCACATTTGGCAAAGTACCAGATGTAATCAACATGTTTCAGTGCACCTGTCCGACAATAAAACATCTTATTCTTTTACTTTTCATGTCAAGCGTGTATGTAGTGCTCATGAAGACTTTATGCATGTCCTATAAAGCCTTTATACGTTGCTTCATTAAAGGATGACCCACATTTTTTTTTATAGATGTGTACTCGTATGGATCCACGTTACTAATAAGCATACAATCCATAGGCAAGAGCTTCCGCGAGGAGCAGTGCGAGGCGTTCAACGGATTCAGCCTCAACACCAACAGGCTCTCAGCGTCTGTGGTGTGGGTCCCCAAATATTCTGGAGTGTCACCCAAGGACAAGTGCAAGCTCATCTGCAGGGCCAATGGAACAGGCTACTTCTATGTCCTTGCTCCAAAGGTGAGTACCTGCAGACTGCAGTAGCAACCTGCTGAAGAATGTTGAGAAAGGCTGTTGAGAAATTAACTTCTCCTGACCTGCAGTAACAGATTGCACCAACAAACAACAAACAGTAACACTTTACTTGACACCCAGTGTCATAACACATTATCACACGGTCATAACCATGTCATAATATGTCATAACAGCTGACATAACTTGTCATAACCTGTCATAATATGGTCATAACACTGTCATGACATATATTTACACCTGTTGTGACATATATTTAGTTATTTCATGGCTGGTTATGACACTTAAATAAGAGTGTCAAAACCCACATTTAATCAAATTAGTTTGTTCCCCTGCCAAGAAGTTTCCTTTCGTTTAAAGTTTGTTTCTTAAATCCTTTGTTGTAATGAATTCTTAACAGTCATGTTTTTTCATCATATTTTAAATAACTTAATGTCATGAAGCATTATGACCTGTGTCACTTTACTTGGACTAAGAAAATACACTTTATGACTCTGTCAAGAAGCATTATGACCGTCATAATCATATAAGCCAGATAAGCCTATCACGTACATGCCCTTATGTCAGTGATTAGTCAAAAAGAGGGTGTCTTGTCCTGCTCCTGATATCTGCTCCTGCATTCATCCCAGTCATCAGCAACAGAGCATTGGGGTGAGCATGTCTGACAATGATATTTAGAAAATTATATTATATAAACATTAAACATATATTAAACATAAACATATAAACATTATATAAACACTCTTAGGTAGGTGTCATAACCAGACATAAAATAACACAATATATGGTCACAACAGGTGTAAATATATGTAATGACAGAGTCATGACTATATTATGATATGGTTATGACTGTGTCATAATGTGTTATGACGCTGGGTGTCAAGTGAAGTGTTACCCAACAAACACTGTCTGTCTCACATTTGGTGATCTAATGACAGGTGGCACTGTCAATGAAGAGCTAAGCGCAATGTTGTAGGCTACAACCATCGTAACCAAACTAAGGCATAAGTCATGTTTTCTCTGAAGAGTGTGAAGAATGCCAGTCAGAAGCTTGATTACAGTATCTAGCTCTGATATAGGGAGGTGTAGAGTGAGAGAGAACCGAGGTACCAGTCATATGAGAGAGAGAGAGAGAGCAGAGACTGTGTCGTTTACAGCTGTTGTATGTCGGCAAGTATTTACACAGCCAACCAAGCAGTGAAACAAGCTTTTATATCAATACATACCAGACCTCTCTTTCCCTTTGAGCACTCTGATATTTGTATTGCTTGTTTGCTGTGCTGTCCTTAGATGGTCCAGATAGTTGCTGGATAGAAAGTGTGGATCCATTTGTGGTCTTTTAGAATCTCTCTCTGTTTCCTCTCTCTCTCTCTGTTTCCTCTCTCTCTCTCTCTCTCTCTCTCTCTCTCTCTCTCTCTCTCTCTCTCTCTCTCTCTCTCTCTCTCTCTCTCTCTCTCTCTCTCTAACTCTCTCTAACTCTCTCTAACTCTCTCTAACTCTCTCTAACTCTCTCTCTCTCTAACTCTCTCTCTCTCTCTCTCTCTCTCTCTCTCTCTCTCTCTAACTCTCTCTCTCTCTAACTCTCTCTCTCTAACTCTCTCTCTCTAACTCTCTCTCTCTCTAACTCTCTCTCTCTAACTCTCTCTCTCTAACTCTCTCTCTCTAACTCTCTCTCTCTCTAACTCTCTCTATCTCTCTCTAACTCTCTCTCACATGCGCACGCATGTACACATGCACGCACACACACCAGAGCTCAACATTAACGCTTTTCCAGGACAAGTAAAAAAAGTTGGGCAATAATAATATAGTTTGGAGTTAGTTCAAAAATCACAATATCTAACAATTACTCCAATCAGAATTGGATCATTGTCCTCTGGATGCGAAGTATTGCTGTTCTCCCAATTTCTGCAGAGCGCATCAAGTAGAATTGTATTGCATTGACAGGAGAGGTCCTTCAAACATTCCCGGTTGCAAGCTTTTGAGATCAAGGCACAGAGCCGAGTGTAGCTGCGTCTGCACATATTGATATTCCTTACTAATTTGTGAGTTATTTGCACAGTTATGACACATTTTTGGTCAGCAACAGAGTTTGTACGGTCATGGAAGTCCTGGAAAGGTTATGGTGTATGCATGTGCATGTGTGCCAGTGAGAGGCCCTAGCCTATAGGCCCTAGCCTATAAAAAATTATAGACTACAGGCTAATTAGATAGCTAATTCAACACATATCGTGTAGCCTGGCTAGTTATGTCAATAGTTAACTATTTAGCTATTAGCATGTATTAATGTCATTGGCAAGTCCAATGTCCCTTAAAACCTTCTACTGGCACACTGCAAATGGCCGGCATACAGTTGATGAATGGGTGCCTTAATAAACCAATGCTATGTACTCTGGTTGTAAAACTGTCTCTCCAGCGCTGAGTATTGGGAGCTGAAAAGAGAAATCTGACACTGTTGGAAAGCTGGGATTCCCCTCTAGTCAACATTGGCTTTAAAATATATTCATAGAATTGACAATCTCCCATGCTGTTAATAGATATCCCCTGAAACCTGAATGTAAACTTGTCTTAGTTAGTTACCTTGCTTTGAAGTAGCCTACTTTAGCCATTTGCCACCTGATTCTTTGAATTAGGAAATAATTTTATTAAAGACATAAAAAGTATTTCGTTGTAATTGTAACCCTAATGTTGCAATCATCCTTGAGAAGAGACTTAAAGGCCCAGTGCAGTCAACATTATTTGTTTTACATAGTTTTATCAGCTGATATAAAACAAACACTGTAAAAGTGTGAAAATAATTGCTCAGTGTAATTTCCTGATAGTTGCTGGTTGAAAATACAATCTAATCAGCAGGTTTGCATTGGCGGGAGTTTCGGCTTTCCATGGTGACATCACCATGCAATAAATTGGTTAATAGACCAATAACAAAGAGAGTTCCAAACCTCCCTGCCAATAACAGCTGGTATTCAGTTTTCCCATCCCCACTCAGACCACTCCCCAACAGTCCTAGCAAATTGCTAAAAAGAGACTTTTGCCCATTTTAGTAGAAATCTGTTACAGTAAGGTCCTTAATTGTTACGCAGAAATGATTTGATATTGCTATAAAAAGGCTGCATTGGGCCTTTAAAGGGGCAATGTCGTATTTTGAGACAGTCTTGAATCTGCAAAGAAGCCAGTAGGCAGAGGGTAGCCTACATTTTTGTCTGATTTTCTGTGTGCTAATAGGCATAATAATGATAATGCTACATTCTATTTTGTAAAGTTGTTCCATGCATCATACAACACTATTTCCAGTTACCTTTTTGACGCATTGTGTTACAGACCATTTTTTGACTTTAGCTTTCGGACAAGTAAAAAATATTTTCCGAAGGACAAGTTCATGTCAAGCCCTGCACGCACACTCACACATGCACGCACACTCCCACACGCACGCACAACCTCACACAAGCACACGCGCACACACACACACACACAAGCCCGCTTCCTCTTCCTCTCACTCTCACTAATATATTTCTCAAAATCTACTCACACCTACAGGTTGTTGATGGAACACCCTGTTCTCCCGACACCTCTGCAGTGTGTGTCCAAGGGAAATGTATCAAGGCGGGCTGTGACGGCAAGCTCAGCTCCAATAAGAAGTATGACAAGTGTGGTGTGTGTGGAGGGGACAACCAAAGCTGCAAGAAAGTGTCCGGATTGTTCACCAAACCCATGTAAGTGACCAGCACACAGTATGCTGTTCTCAATGTATACAAGAATCTTCTGCTTTATGTCATCATACTTTATGTCATCATACTTTATGTCATCATACTTTATGTCATCATACTTTATGTACAATACTTTATGTACCATACTTTATGTACCATACTTTATGTACCATACTTTATGTACCATACTTTATGGCATCCTACTTAATGTCATCATACTTTATGTACCATACTTTATGCACCATACTTTATGCCATCGTACTTTGTCACCATACTTTATGTCATCATACTTTATGCACCATACTTTATGTCATCATACTTTGTCACCATACTTTATGTACCATACTTTATGTCATCATACTTTGTCACCATACTTTATGTCATCATACTTTGTCATCATACTTTATGTACCATACTTTATGTACCATACTTTATGTCATCATACTTTGTCACCATACTTTATGTCATCATACTTTATGTACCATACTTTATGTCATCATACTTTATGTCATTATACTTTGTCATCATACCTTATGCACCATACTTTATGTCATCATACTTTATGTACCATACTTTATGGCATCATACTTTGTTACCATACTTTGTCATCCTACTTTATGCCACCATACTTTTATCATACTTTATGTCACCATACTTTGTCATCATACTTTATGCACCATACTTTATGTCATCATACTTTTGTCATCATACTTTGTGTCACCATACTTTTGTCATCATACTTTATGTCATCATAATTTGTGTCACCAGACTTTGTCACCATACTTTATATCACCATCATTTTTTTCAGACATGGCTACAACTTTGTGGTGATGTTGCCTGTGGGAGCGTCCAACATCGACATCCGGCAGCGTGGCTACAGGGCCATGGTTAACGACGACAACTACCTAGCGGTGAAGAACCGACATGGCAAATACCTTCTGAACGGGAACTACGTGGTGTCAGCAGTGGAGCGGGACATCATTGTGAAGGGCAGCCTGCTGCGCTACAGCGGCACCACTAGTGCTGTGGAGATCCTCCAGGCCACCAGACCTCTCCAGGAAGCCCTGACCGTGGAGGTTCTCTCGGTGGGGAAGATGACCCCGCCCCGGGTCCGATACTCCTTCTACCTGGCTCGGGAGCACCACAAGGAGGAGAAGATCTTGAAGAAAGTGGGGAGGAGCCACTCGCAGAACAGCGTCCTGATGGACAGCAACAAGGTGGAGCTGAAGGGGCCGTCGCACAAGTCCATGCCCCCGAACATGTGGTCGACGGGGCCATGGGAAGAGTGCACCGTGACCTGTGGGAACGGGCTCCAGAGTAGACGGGTTCAGTGTACAGACCCAGAGGGCAAAACAGCCACGGACTGTGACAGCTTACAGAGGCCCACTGCCACCAGGGTATGTGGGGACCCCTGTCCAATGTGGGACATAGGCCAGTGGTCTTTGTGCTCCAAGACATGTGGGAGGGGCTTCAAGCGGCGGCCGCTGCGTTGCACCACTCAGACTGGCATGCACCTACCCAGAGAGCACTGCGCTGGTATGAAGAAGCCACAGGAACTAGATTTCTGCACAGTGCAGCCGTGTTAGAGAAGTTCTATGTCTGCTGACTCTTTGTGTTGTTCCAGTGATGCTCTTGAAAAGAAAACCCATTCGCTGTCCTTTAAGGTTCTGACGGACTCCCATAGTGCATGGCATTGTTGTGGAGGACTGTGATGACAAAATGGTATTTGAAAGAGCTAAGGGAAAGAAAGTGGTAGACGTACAAACTGTGGGACCATTTCAGTTGATTTGGAGTTACTGGCTGTGTCCAAATACTCTTACTTGTGTCCTAAGTAGTAGGGTTTTTGAGTATGCGAAAATATAACGTTTTATTGTATGTGAAATTTCAAATATTGAGTGTTTTTAATGCCAGGATGCCATACTTCTTTCGGCTTTTGATATAATATGAACTCGCTGCACACTATTGAAGAAGATTCTTGTGTTTATTTGATCCATGTGGGTTTGACAACAGCTGATAATCAGAAAAGGGGAACGGCTGTACCAAAATAAACGAAAGGCGGGGGACAAGCCAGCTATGCATTAGATGACACCCTCTCGGTATGGATGAGCCTAGTATGTTGATATTTGTTCATTACTGCATACTTTTTTACTAAACAGTATGTTCTAAATAGTATGCGGTACGGTTAGTACATAGCTTATTGTTTTAGTTGGCAGTAGGCAACAACGATTTTTGACACAGCCACAGCCAGTCTACCTCTAGTGAGACAAAGAGTTAAACACACATGCACGCACACACAGTGCTGGTCTAGGTACAGTCTATATAGGTCTATAGACTATTTACTGTATATGACACAAGAGACTCAATCAACTTCAAATCAGTCACTGGATTATGATTGGAGCAGGATGTTTGTTATCTTGATTTACTGACATCTGAAGTTCACCATCCCCATTTTTACAGTAATAATCTTAATGAAATGTGAAGTGCAGTACTGTATCTGCAAAATATAAGACCTGTTTCGTCCATGCACTAGTTTCAAATTATATGTTTGTATTTACAATGGAATTGTACTATTAATATTGTTAATTGTTAATGTATTAGGTACATTGACATAAGTTCAATATAAAAAAACAATCTAAAACAATTTGAAAAGGTCTTGTTAAAAACCCTAAAATATACCTTGATCAGTTTCCATGATTAAACAGTAATAGTAATATTTCTCATATGATGATAATGAAAACTTCTTAATGAAATATCCTATACACTTGAAAAGATTACCAGCAATAGGCAATTATCAAACCAATTAGGAATCGATTTTAATCTATTCGGTGATACAATAAATCTTTAAAATTGGCCAAACAATTAAATATTTTGAGAGAAACAAACCATATATATAAACATCAAACGTACTGTGTGTACTGTATAACTAATGATTAGTTTCAAGAAACAATGTACTTGTATTGTGCAATGCGTCATTTTCCTCTTAATGTTGTGTCTTGAACAGTGCAAATTTCACAAAGCTCAGATTTCATTCATGTTTTCGCCAAAGTGATCAGGATACTGAATTAGAGGAAACCCTTAGTACTGCAAGAGACAAATCTCAAATAGACATAGCATTGCTTTCTTACCTCCAGCAGTAGAGCGGATACTGCTATCCTTCCTTTTCCCCTTTTGCATGGTCATTTGAGAATTTGCGTTTCCATTAAATACTATTAGTTACAGTGTGTTCAGTCCAGCTATTTCAATGCAATGCTGGTAAATTATAATAGGAACTTTACAAGACCATGTTACATCATTAGTGATGCAATTTCTGATACTTTGTCCTCTCTACTGACTTTTCTAATAAAGCCTGTGTTATTGACATTAATATGCAATAATAATTGTTTTATTGCAATGCATAGGAAAGTGACAAAAGGCATTTTGTTTTGCTCTACATTCCATTCAGACCCACTGTAAATAAGGGTACCTACCTAGCAGAGAGAACCCACTCCCATGATACTTTTCTGTTGTCTATTTTGACAGTCTTGGTTCAGTCTTGTCTCCATCTTTTAGATGGTTCCTGTCATCTTTGGAATTGGAGCTATTTCATTTTCTTTTGCATCATGTACAGCAAAATACTTGTTCTTTCGTCAGCTTCATTTGTATACTATGTATACATTCATCTGTGCACAAATAAATGACACGTGAATATTGTGTACTTTGTGTTTTGGTCACATGTGTTTAATGTCAATGATGTGGAGACAAGTAGTCTGAGGATTTCCCCATACAGTAGGGAGCAGTAGCAGCCAATGACCAACTCAAAAGTTGTCCAATTTGGTCGTTATAAAGTGGTAATGGAATGTTGAGGCTCGCAACTTTGAATCAGCATTGAAACAATGTTGTGTGGTAGTTGTGTGTTTGCTGGCTAGCTACTGTCTTAGATTTGCCAAAAAGTTGACAGATGTGTGGAAGTCGTTGGCTAGACTCTTTAACTGTGATAACACATACTCATAAGACCACAATCTGTAAGGGATAGTTCAGTAATTTTACACATTTAGATATTTGTTTCCCTACCTTGAAAGCAGTCTATGTACAAGGAAATACATATATTTTTTTGTTTTTTTATTATTATTATTATTTTAACACGTTTTTCTCCCCAATTTTGTGGTATCCAATTGGTAGTTACAGTCTTGTCTCATTGCTGCAACTCCCGTACGGACTCGGCAGAGGCGAAGGTCAAGAGTCGTGCGTCCTCCAAAACACAACCCAACCAAGCCGCGCTGCTTCTTGACACAATGCCCACTTAACCCGGAAGCCAGTCGCACCAATGTGTTGGAGGAAACACCTTGCACCTGGTGACCGTGTCAGCGTGCACTGCGCCCAGCCCGCCACAGGAGTCGCTAGTGCGCGATGGGACAAGGACATCCTTGCCGGCCAAACCCTCCCCTAACCCGAACGACACTGGGCCAATTGTGCGCCGCCCCATGGGTCTCCCAGTCACGGCCGGCTGCTACAGAGCCTGGACTCAAACCTGCGATGCAGTGCCTTACACCACTGCGCCACTAAGGAAACACATATCTAAATACATAAAATCACTGAACTATCCCTTTAACTAAACTGTTTAGAATGCCAAAGATAAACATGATAAGGCGCAAACTGTTTGCTTTTCAGTCTAGATCCCCAAGTGATGATGCAGCCAAAGAGGCACATCACCACAGCCTATCTCCAACACATCCACCTCATTCAGTCACTGGAATTTGCTGATTCAAGTGTTCTGGCTTCCCTGGAACAACAGTCACAGACCCACTACATCATGCCGGGTAATCCACGTCTATTGTTGGTGAGAGCTAGGCAGTCTCCCACATTCATTGGGTATTTTGAGAGCACTTCCGACGACGGGTCCTGACCACTCTTGTTACCCAAAAACACTGACTGAGTAACTTTCACAATTACATGTTATCATATGCAGTTGGTTGTCATTATACAATAGATAGTTCTGCTCCTGGCTAACACATCAACACTTACAACTCCCCCTAGCCATGACAATACAGAAACCCTATCCACGGTTCACTTGATTATGTCTTTTTTTTTTAAACAGACTTTATTTGCCAGTTTAAAAAACATACACATACATACATTTTAAAAACGTGACAGGGATATCACAAAAAGTCAGAGGCATGTATTGTGCAAAAACCAAAAGTATTTGATGGAGATTGAAAAGTCTCTAGTAGTTGGTTCCAGATGATGGAAAGGGAGTTGAGGCCATGGGATGTAAAGGCAGTGTAGCTTGAGTGGACGGGGCATTGATGGTACGTTGATGAGAAATATGCGATTTTGCATATTTAGATATTTGTTTCTTTACATTGAATGCAGTCTAGGGACAAGGAGTGACTCCAATCCATATTTGAATATGTAAAATCACTAAACTATTTGTTTAAGTATTACTACCACATCACAGTTTGTTACTGAAAAACGGATAGAAAGGCTGGTTGTAGAATTGCAAAAGGTCTTCTCGCCCGTACATGTGAAAAATACACAAATATATGGTATAGTTTGCATGTATTTCCATCTCAGTTGGTAAGAGGGTAATTCCTATGAAGTATTGCCCTCTTTTTTCCATCACCCAAACTGGCCAGCTCTGTGATCTTTTATGACGTTATCAAAGTAGGAATTTGTGGAATACTTAAACAAGTTCTATAGAGGAAAATGAGCCTGTAAGAAAAATATACACACTTTATATCACGCCACATACAAAATAAACTGGTCTCAGATCTCTCCTGGCTCTTGTCCATTTTCCTCCTTCATGTGTGTTTAAATGTCAAGGTTTAGCCACGGTGGTCGGCTAATTGTTTCCATTTCAATAAAAGTTGAACTAATAAAATCTCCCCTACCCAGAATGACATGGTGAGTAGCAGGCCACAGTCACCGAGCTTTGAATAAACTATTTCTTTGCTTTCAAATATTATTAGTAACTCAAAACAAGTGGCGCTCAAGTGGCGCTCAAAGAAATGACCTTTTCCATCCTCCACAGAAACCTGTTGAAGTAAGTTTGATGTATTGGGATGTTTTTGGTGCTTGTTGCACAGGTTGAGAAAAAGGAAAGACTTATCTAAACATGCCACCAGTTTAGTTTTTTTATGTATTATTTCTTTCAGTCCACACAAATCCGTCTTTTGAGTTCCGCTGAAAGGGTATTAACCCCAGTACTACCACATAATGTGTGAGGATAATTTCTGTCTGGAAGTCCCATTATGCGCTTGACATAACTGGATGGATGACACACGGACACAACAAGCAGCAGAAAAGACTTCCCCCACTCATTTCCCCCTTTTCTCTACGTGGATGGCTGTGTGCCCCTTCACTCTCTTCTGATGGGGCAAACAACCTCAAAGGGTTAATATTTTCCGGTCCTTTGGAACCATTGAGCCCTTATTAAGTTGGCCTTTACAATGGCTGAGCCACTTAGATAACCTTGGAAATCAATATGACCAGCGTTGCAGAATTAAATGCATTTAGAAGGCCATGCACAACAGACAGATTAGCAAATCTAAGAATGTATTTTAGTTTCAAGAGTGGTCATTTCAGCTCATAGGTGTAGTGTTTTTTACATTGGATAGAAGTAAAGACTCAGAGCTAGAAAATTGTATATCATACACTACAGTTGAGGAACAATGGGAAAGTAATTCTGCTTTGAAAGTTGATAAACCTGTAACCTCACTTTTGAAAAAATACCCTTGAATGTTTTGATAAATCTACTGGAGAGCACTTCTTTGTTTTCACCCATTCATCATTGTTCACACCCTCTTAAGCCGTAGCCCCACCCATCTCTTTAAGGATTCACATTTGAGGCCATGTACTAAACAACGAAATGTTTCAAGACTAAAGGCTGGTTTATATTACGTCAATCAACAGTTGTTGCAGTGACATCATGAACATTCTATTGTCGTCCGACATCAAACTTGTCATTGTCGTTATGAAAAAGTATAAACACAAAAACTACAGGCTGCATGACATCAGCAGCCTGGTGGTCCAAAATAGCATAGCTAGTGTATTTTAACACCAACAAACCCACCCGTTTAAAATGAATTTAGTGTATGTCAAATCTAGCAAACCAGGCAACTAAAAGCAACTTTCTAAACAATGTTTTGGTTCATTTCTAGCTTGTTAGCTAGCTAGCTAGCTAATGTTAAGTTAGCTGGCTAGCCAGTTCAAATAATGACCATATCATATAGCTGACAACGTCTTCACTTTAGCTCATTTGTGTTCATTATTATAGGAACATAAACTCACAACACAGTCATTATTTACAAGGGAATAATGGCGAGCCAATTACAGAAAAAAGCAGGGTATTCTACAGCAGAATTTTAGAACTTGGACACTGTCTCATTGGCCTAATGTTATATCCTAATTTGACTTTGGTGCAGGTCATGTTCTTCACATTACTGTCTCTGGTAACACATACTATATCAAATAAAATCTAAGTGTATTTGTCACATGAACAGGATACAGAAGGTGTAGGGAAATGGTTACTTGAATAGTGGAGTCTTTTGTTTAGACATGTAGCCAGCTAAACAATGAACCATAATCTCAACTCACAATGTTACATGAATCTGCAGGTAGCTAACCAACCAGGCAGCTAACATTAGGCTATAACTAGCAATGCAAATTGCTCTGAGATACAAATAATATTACTACACAGATCATACACGTAACGTTAGCTAGCAAGTCAGCCAGCTAACGCTAGCTAGCTAGGCTAGAATCTCTTACCCATATACATGGATAGACGCTTCTCCCTCTCTGTCACGGATGTCATGGTTGCCCTTAGTTTGAAGATGTAATCCAGAGACAGGTGTTTTATACAACAGCCTTCTATGTGTTCTCTTTTCGACTCCTTCTGCATATTTGCAATCAAACGGCAGAATTGTCTCAATCTCTTTAGCTATCATACTGTAATTCCATCAGGCATTCCACTGATTTCAAAACTCTGTCCTCAAGAAAGTGCAGTTCTACTACGTGATACTACATGATATCTTTAAAAACAAATCTGCATTAGAAAGGATTACGTACACATACTGACCAGCTCATGTTATAGACAGAAACATGCTACATGGCAGACCAATCCGAACTCATCTCTCGGCATGTCCAGCCCACCCATTATCTCAGCCAATCATGGCTAGCGGGAAGGTTCCTGCCTTTTTCCATAGCTAAACCAACTAGGCTTGTAATTTAACAATTGTATTCATATTTACAGATGGCATACAAGTTTGTTACTAAGGCACATGAAAGTTCATATGTTCCAAAAGGCATTTCTGCTAAAAAACGTGTTTTGATCTTTGACATTTATTTACGTTCAAATGCCTCTCCTGTGAAGTAGGGACGCACGACATATGTCTAGTTTCCTGAAACAAGTCACAATTACACATCCACTTGCTGAAGATTATTCCATATGTGTAATTACTGATGTTATTACACATTTTCTTCTTCCACTATGTAGCTAATGTTTTGTAATTACACGTTTGAAAGTCACCTGTGAATTACCATGTTAATAACTCAAACCAAAATCTGACCTTATTACATGTAACTACAAGGTGCCACTCCCATCGAATCCACATGTAATACCAGGGTTGATAAATAGGCTACGACCTGGTAAGAACAGTTGTAAGAAGTCATTAACTACCAGTCATTTTCAATTTCTTTATTTCTATGTTATGACCAGGCTTAAATGCTATGCCAAATCAAGTGTAAGTACAATGTGGTTACATAGGAAATACATGTAATTATCATGTACCTACCAAGAAGCAAGCAACTTAATGAAACATGAAACTCAGCAGGGTATAACCCTTATAATCACTATCTAGTTGCAATGTAACAACCTTTGCAGACAATAGGCTAACCAGGATGAATTAGGAGACAGGAGAGCAATGGTAATAACCCTTTTAGTTACATTTTACTTACAATTTAACAATCAGCTCTGTAATTACAATGTTACAAGTGATATACATGAATTTACAATGTACTTTCCCAGGATCAAGCAACTTACTGTAAAGTGAAGTGCCATTTATATTACTTTGCAGTTCCAATGTAACAATGTTTGCAGACAACAGGCTGACCAGGAAAAATAAGGAGACAGAAGAACATTTTTCAGTTTGACTTTTCTTTAATGGATTTGACAAAGATTCACATTAACTGAGAGCGCTACAACCTTATTACCACGTAATTACATGGTAGTACCTATTTAACCTGTTGGGGATGGGGGCGCTGTTTAGACTATTTATGCTAATTGGGTAATTTTTGAAACGGCTTCCCACAAAATCCTTGATCGTACAATATGCATATTATTATTATTATTGGATAGAAAACAGTCTATAGTTTCTATAGGAGTTGAAATTTTGTCTCTAAGTGGAACAGAGCCCATTCTACAGCAATTTCCCTGACATGGATTCAGATTTCAGAAATGTTGGCCACTGTTCTGAAGTCAGTTAAAAGGGCACTGATATTGCTATGACTATACGGACACTTCTTACGTCTTCCCCTGGATGCCTTTACGTGATGACGATTCCAATGGGGTCGATTGCGCGTTCACAGGCCCTATAAATCAAAAAACCCTGAGGCTAGCAAGTCTTTCCTTGCTGCGTAACGCGCGTGCTGGACACCGACCCGCTCCTGTTCCAAGCGTTAGTTTAGCCTGTTATATTTCTCCGGTCATCTTTTCACTCGTTATAGGAGTTACAAACATCATAAGGTAGTTAATTTAAAGCGTTTTATAGCAATTTATATCCGTTTAGTGCGATTTTGGGACATTTATTTTTGAAACGATGTGAATAGTTGGGCACGCTTTTCAGTTCATCCCGAACGCAGTTGGCATTTCCACATGGCAAGAGGACAGCTTTCCACCAAAAGACGATTTCTCCCAAGAAAGGATCCTTTGCCCAAGATACTGATGGAAGAACAGCTCAAGGTAGGACATTTTTATTATGATAAATCGTGTTTCTGTCGAAACATTTTAGTGGCTTAGGACGCCATGTTTTTTGACGTAGCTTCGCTTGGCGCAAACTGTATTGAAAAGTAAGGATAAATTAAAAAATGTAATTCCGCAATTGTATTAAGAATTAAATTGTCTATCAATCCCTGTCCACCCTATATTTTTTAGTCACGTTTATGAGTATTTATGTATAAGAGTAGATCACTGTCTAAGTGGCGCAAGGACATATTCTGACCAGCTGAGTTACATTTCACATTGTCTAACCATGATTTTGGTGGCTAAATATAAACGTTTTCGATCAAACTCTATATGCATTGTGTAATATGATGTTACAGGAGTGTCATCTGAAGAATTCTGAGAAGGTTAGTGAAAAAATTAATATCTTTTGGCGATGTTGACTTTTATCGCTCACTTTGGCTAGAATCAATGCTGGGCTGCTATGTGGTATGTGCTATGCTAATATAACGATTTATTGTGTTTTCGCTGTAAGACACTTAGAAAATCTGAAATATTGTCTGTATTCACAGGATCTGTGTCTTTCGATTAGTGTATGCTGTGTATTTTTACGAAATGTTTGATGATTAGTAAGTAGGTAAACACGTTGCTCTAAGTAGTTTTTCTATTCCATTTGTGACGGTGGGTGCAATTGTAACCTATGCCATCTACCTGAAATATGCACTTTTTTCTAACAAAACCTATCCCATACCATAAATATGTTATCAGACTGTCATCTAATGAGTTTTTTTGTTGGTTAGGGGCTATAAATATCTTAGTTTAGCCGAATTGGTGATGGCTACTGGTGTTGGTGGACAAATAAAAGATGGTGGATTATGCTAATGTATTTTTAGGTAATAGATGTACATCTTTACATATTGTGTCTTCCCTGTAAAACATTTTAAAAATCGGACATGTTGACTGGATTCACAAGATCTGTGTCTTTCATTAGCTGTATTGGACTTTAATGTGTGAAAGTTAAATATTTTAAAAATATATTTTTTTTGAATTTCGCGGCACTGGTTTTTCAGTGGGGGGGGGGGGGGGGTGTGCCGCTAGCGCCACGCTGATCCTAGACAGGTTAACTACTATGTTGCTACTACAGTTATGAATGTGTAGTTGCATAGTAATAGGGGAAACATAATGCAAAGTGTTACCGCATTTTCTAAATTTGTCCTTGCACTAGGCCTCACAAGTCAAACTATAGCCACCGACACTGCCTCCGACCTAAACCTTCAAGACAACCCACCAGTCCACCGAAAACCAATGGAATTCCAATGGTCGGACCACTGTGTCGTTCGAAAGCTGAGCATGAAAAACAGCCCCAGAGGTCTTAGAAATGACTGTGTGCATTCTGTGTACACATGCAGATTCTGTTGGTGCTCTTTTGTATGGAAGCCATGCCTCGATCACGGGCACGTGGGATTCAAACGGACTCAATTTGTTTGGGTAAGGAGACTAGCGAAGGCAATAAGCTAAAACACAGTGGTAGAAATCCCAGGCTAAAAGAAACACATAAAGGAAGGATTACTGAAGGATTACCCCTTAACAGTGTGAGATGTTTTCCGTACTGTCGGCCCCCGTTTATCAGGGGCTCCAGACAAGTTGTTACTCGTGACAAATGGAGGTTGGGATGGACCACAGGCCACATTCATGAGAAAATACTCCATGGACTCCATTGGAAAGAAAGAGAGAGAGCGAGAGAGAGACAGGGAAAGAGTGAGACAGAGAGAGAGAGAGAAAGAGAGAGAGGGAACTAGTGTTTACATCTTCACTGACATGCAGATAAGCCAAGTGTGCTATGCTCCACACATCTAAAATGGGACTTAGTGAAATTCTGATCACTTGTGGTGCAAAGATCCCATTTCTGGAGATTATGTGGCGATCAAGAGTTGCCAGAGTCGGTGGTGGTGAGGTTAATGTGTTCAGTGATTTATTTATTTGTTTACTTTAATACCATAAGCCCCTGGGCGAGATACAGAATGTGCCGAGTTCAAAAGAGACATAAACAACTGCAGCTCATCTCATTGGCGCCTGTGTCATCAGATCCACATCTTGACTTGGGTGAACGTGGAGCCAAAATGGAGGACCACTTTGTATGAATCAAAGACTGTGTGGTTAAAACATTCAGAGAATCAATAATTCTTTGGATGACACACTTGAGTATGCAGAACTGTGTGTGCGTACTTGAGACGTCTCTCAGCAGTTTATTTGTGCTGCCTTACCCCTGCAGTGATCTTGTTATGAAGTTCATTAGCTAACAGATGGTGTACCACGAGAAACCATGACATTGTGTCATTCCAAACATTACCACAACGTTATATTCCATTTTGTGGGATTCAAGCGTTTTCCTCCTGCTGCACTGCTTCTCCATGTGGCCCGCTCATGCGCACACGGAAAAGTATCTTGAGCTACACAGAGACGTATCGCTACGATACGAGAGTCACACAGAGTCACACAAAATGGAATATAGTGTTGGGAATAAAGTTCGGAATGACACAATTTTATGTGTACTACATCTAAAGACCTGCGTCACTATACTCAGAGAATTCCCATTTCCAAAAAGCATGTATTTGGGTGTTTTTGCAGCCTTTGTTCATGTTTTATCTCTGCCTCTATAACTGCTGAACGAGCATGAGGAAGTATATAATTGGTGGGGTTTCTCAAAAATTGTCACGCCCTGACCTTAGTTATCTATCTTTTCTTTATTATTTTGGTTAGGTCAGGATGTGACGAGGGAAGGTATGCTTGTTTTTGTATTGTCTAAGGGGTTTTGTATATCTAGGGGTTTTGGCATGTCTAGGTATATGTAGGTCTATGGTGGCCTGAATTGGTTCCCAATCAGAGGCAGCTGTTTATCGTTGTCTCTGATTGGGGATCATATTTAGGTTGCCATTTTCCCTTTTGGTTTCGTGGGTTCTTGTCTATATGTAGTTGCCTGTTCAGCACTCTTTGTATAGCTTCACGGTTCGTTTTGTTAGTTTTGTTTAGTGTTCATTCTTATAATAAAGAGAATGTACGCATACCACGCTGCGCCTTGGTCTCCTCCCTACGACGGCCGTGACAGAAGAACCCACCATAAAAGGACCAAGCAGCGTGAAAAGGAGGAGCAGCGTTTAATGGGGAAATGGACCTGGGAGGAGATACTGGATGGAGCAGGACCCTGGACGCAAGCTGGGGAATATCGCATTCCGAAGGAGGAAATTGAAGCAGCAAAAGCGGAACGGCGACATTATGAGGAGAAATACAAACAAGGCAAGCACGAGAGGCAGCCCCAATAATTATTTTGGGGGGGGCACACGAGGAGATTGGCTGAGTCAGGTTGGAGACATGAGCCAACTCCTCGTGCTTACCATGGGGAGCGTGCAACTGGTCAGGCACTGTGTTATGCAGAGATGCGCACGGTGTCTCCAGTTCGCATTCTTAGCCCGTTGCGCTCTATTCCAGCTCCTCGCAGTTGCCGGGCTAGAATGGGCATCCAGTCAGGACGGATGGTGCCGGCTCAGCGCTCCTGGTCTCCAGTATACCTCCTTGGACCAGGATATCCTGCGCCGGGGGGGAGTACTGTCACGCCCTGGCCTTAGTTATCTATGTTTTCTTTATTATTTGGTTAGGTCAGGGTGTGACAAGGGTGGGTATGCTTGTTTTTGTATTGTCTAGGGGTTTTGGCATGTCTAGGTATATGTAGGCCTATGGTGGCCTGAATTGGTTCCCAATCAGAGGCTCTGATTGGGGATCATATTTAGGTTGCCCTTTTCCCTTTTGGTTTTGTGGGTTCTTGTCTATATGTAGTTGCCTGTTCAGCACTCTTTGTATAGCTTCACGGTTCGTTTTGTTGTTTTGTTTAGTATCACATTCTTATATTAAAGAGAATGTACGCATACCACGATGCGCCTTGGTCTCCTCCCTACGACGACCGTGACAAAAACAAGTGAGATCGCAAAACAATTGTCTGTGTCACGTTCCTGACCTATTTCTGTTAGTTTGTTATATGTGTTAGTTGGTCAGGACGTGAGTTTGGGTGGGCATTCTGTGTTTTCTGTTTCTATGTTGGTTTATGGGTTGCCTGGTATGGCTCTTAATTAGAGGCAGGTGTTTGGCGTTCCTCTAATTAAGAGTCATATTTAGGTAGGTGTTTTCACAGTGTTCGTTGTGGGTGATTGTCTCCTGTGTTTGTGTATGTCGTTGCGCCACACGGGACTGTTTTCGGTTTGTTTGTTCAGTGTCATTTATGTGTAGGCTTTTTTCCCTGTTCGTGCGTTCTCGTGTGTTATGTGAGTCCGTCGTCCAGATCTGTCTACACCGTTTATTTGTTTTGTTAGTGTATAGTCGAGTTCGTGTTTTTTCTTTAATAAATCATGTCTACAACCTCCGCTGCATTTTGGTTCGATCCCTGCTCCTCCTCTTCTGATTGAAGAGGCCGTCAGAGCCGTTAGTCAGTCAGGAGCCGCTAGAGCCAGTTATCAGTCAGGATCTGCCAGAGCCGCCAACCAGACAGGATCTGCCAGAGCTGCCAACCAGACAGGATCTGCCAGAGCCGCCAACCAGACAGGATCTGCCAGAGCCGCCAACCAGACAGGATCTGCCAGAGCCGCCAACCAGACAGGATCTGCCAGAGCCGTCAGTGAGCCATGAGCGTCCAGAGCCTTCAGCCAGCCATGAGCGTCCAGAGCCGTCAGCGAGCCATGAGCGTCCAGAGCCGTCAGCGAGCCATGAGCGTCGAGAGCCGTCAGCCAGCCATGAGCGTCGAGAGCCGTCAGCCAGCCATGAGCGTCGAGAGCCGTCAGCCAGCCATGAGCGTCCAGAGCCATTAACCAGTCATGAGCTGTCCCTTAGCCCGGAGCGGCTGTTTACCCAGAACTGCCCCTCAGTCCAGAGCTGTCTCTCTGTCCAGAGCTGCCTTTCAGTCCGGAGTTGCCCCTCTATCCTGATATCCCTCTCTATCCTAAGCTACCTATCTATCCTGATCTATCCCTCTGTCTTGAGCTATCCCTCTGTCTTGATCTATCCCTCTGTCCCGGTGCTGCCCCGGTTGTTGATGTTACCAAAAGGATTTTGTGGGGGTAAGATGAGGGTGGACATTCATAGGGGGAGATGGAAGCTGGGATTGACTATGGTGGGGTGGGGACCTCGCCCGGAGCCTGAGCCACCACCGTGGTCAGATGCCCACCCAGACCCTCCCCTAGACTTTGTGCTGGTGCGCCTGGAGTTCGCACCTTATGGGGGGGGTTATGTCACGTTCCTGACCTATTTCTGTTAGTTTGTTATATGTGTTAGTTGGTCAGGACGTGAGTTTGGGTGGGCATTCTGTGTTTTCTGTTTCTATGTTGGTTTATGGGTTGCCTGGTATGGCTCTTAATTAGAGGCAGGTGTTTGGCGTTCCTCTAATTAAGAGTCATATTTAGGTAGGTGTTTTCACAGTGTTCGTTGTGGGTGATTGTCTCCTGTGTTTGTGTATGTCGTTGCGCCACACGGGACTGTTTTCGGTTTGTTTGTTCAGTGTCATTTATGTGTAGGCTTTTTTCCCTGTTCGTGCGTTCTCGTGTGTTATGTGAGTCCGTCGTCCAGATCTGTCTACACCGTTTATTTGTTTTGTTAGTGTATAGTCGAGTTCGTGTTTTTTCTTTAATAAATCATGTCTACAACCTCCGCTGCATTTTGGTTCGATCCCTGCTCCTCCTCTTCTGATGAAGAGGAGGAGGAAAGCCGTTACAGTCTGGACTCTTCTATGACATGCCACTGACATCAAAATAGAGATTTGGTACAAATAAAGGTAACTTCTCCTTTAATATGCTTGTACTTAATGCTACTGTAATAATGTACCCACGCAAACCAAAGCCTGACATGTGATTTGAAAAGCTCATGACAGAAGCGGAAATACAACTGGCAGGCATATTGCTGTGTTCATCAAATGTCCTGACAGGGCCCGTAAACAACACCCAGCTGGGCTAAATTAGGTCCCCAGAAATCTTGGGACTCTCCCAAAAAATATATAAATTGTGCAGCACAGCTTTGCTCTCGTAATTACGGCACTACAGTCAAAATGACAGCCATCATTCAACATTGTCTCTGGCTAAATACATGTCACGTCACCAAAAAGCCTGTCCTGAGTTGAACTGAGCTGAATATTTCTGCATTGTACGTTGAGCCAGCATCAGTGGGCATACATCCAAAAGAAAAGCTGCCGGACCTTCAAAGTTAAGAGGTTAGCTGTTATTCTGAAAATGTACAGTGTCTCTAATAAATTCCACAACTTTTCTGCTTAAAACAGCATTGTTCACTTGCCACATCCATTTTTGGACTTTTAAATTAATGATATACTGTATAGCCATTTATCAGCTGTTTACCGAAACAAGTGCTGGGGCAACCAGTTTGTTGTTTTTTTGAATCGCAGGAATGAGGAACCAGTCTAGCTCTTTCACACTCACCCCCTCCACACACACATTCACTCCCCACTATAAAAAGCACCTGTTCAACTCCACTATTTATGTGGATACGTACGTTCACAATTACAATACTCCTTTGCCACTGTAAGTTCCCCCGGAGTAGTTTCAACACCACAGAGAAGACCTACAGCTCAGTATTAGGGAGAAAGAACAGTCTCACATTGCCTTCTTATTCCTCTGGATCATTTTTTTTTAAATGAGGACATAAATAGGGATTTTCCAGGGTTAAAGTAGATTTAGGTTGCTATGGTGAAAACGTATGGTGCACATCAAAATAAGGGCAGGGCTAAACTGCAGTGTTGGGAACTCTAGAAGGCAAAGCAACACCAAGGCGTAATGAAAAGCAGTGGGCTACAAGTGGTGAGGTCACTGGCTCGCTCAAATCTCCATGGTGACCTTCTCAACTGAATAATCGGACTATACCCTGACGTAACATACAAACTTATAACCAATGACCATTTTTGGTTGATATTTAATTGAGTTGAAACATTGGTTTACTGTATTTTTTCCTGGTGACTATCTATCTGAAGGAGCTCTTATTCTCCTTTTCAGGTTGGTTGAAAGGTGACAGCTACTTTCACAAAGTCTACCAGAATGTGTATGATACCTTAGAAGTCTAAACCAATAGTAATTGAGGAGTAAATCAAATCAAATGTTATTCGTCACGTGCTTGGTAAACAACATGTGTAGACTAACAGCGACATGCTTACTTACAGGCCCTTCCCAACAATGCAGAGAGAAAAATAGAAAGATAATAGAAAAAATAAAAACAGGTAGAATAAATACACAATGAGTAACGATAACTTGACTATATACTGTACATACTATTGTTAGAAAAGACATGTCTGAGATTGCATAAAGGCTGAATACCTACCAAGGACCAGATGTTGCTTTGGAAAGGAATTCAACATGCCACAGAGATCACTCACATAACACATTTTTGGTAGGCATTCTTTCCAAACGGGTAACAATAAAGAAGATGGATCATTTCTGATTAGTCAAGAACAATTGTAACAGAGCCATTGTGTGTGAAAGTAACCGTCAGAGACGTGTGTATAGGTGGCAGGGAAGTCAGGCGCAGGAGAGTCAAACGGAGTGTAAAATGGAGTCTTTTAATAAATGTCCAAGAAACATGCTCCATAACCCTCATAAGAAAATGAATAATAAACAAATATGGGTACGAAGACCCGTCGCGCACCTATACAAAATAAACACTACACTGACAACAAACAATCTCTGACAAAGACATGAGGGGAAACAGAGGGTTAAATACACAAGAGGTAATGGATGGGATTGAAAACAGGTGTGTGGGACAAAACCAATGGAAAATGAAAAATGCATCGATGATGGCTAGAAGAACGGTGACGTCGACCGCCGAGCACCGCCCGAACAAGGAGAGGCAACGACTTCGGAAGAAGTCGTGACAGTAACTTATTTCCCCAGTTTCCACTGTCCGCCTCCAAACCAATTAGAATGAAGAAGAAGAAACAAAGACATTGACCTTTCCACCTGGGAGTGCCAAGGTCTGTGGTTATGTTGTGCAATATCTCCCCTTTATTGTTCCAACCAATCTGTCAGTAAAAGGTGTACTTGCTGATGATTCCCATGACATGTATCTACAGTATCCATTCAAATCCACAACATCAAAGAAGCAAAACAGAAGAAAAAAATGTTATGCCAAAACTGTTGCAACTGATATGATTTAAACCAGATGGAACATTACGATTTTATAAAGAGGGATCAGACAGCCTATGTGCACAATTACATCACTGAGCATGCAAAGGCCTATACAAACAGGAAGCATTTTCACTCAACAGACGTTACTGTCTTCTTATACAAGTTTGAACTGGTCATCACTGCTACGGACCTTTCCACTCCTTAGTTCAGAGACGATAACATGTAAGAAGACGCACACCATTAACGTATAATAAGTTGACTTCTAAGTAGTCATCTCACATGTCTCTGACACTTCCTATGCCTTTCATTTAGCTCTGAAATAAACATGATTTGTTCATGGACCTTAGAAAGACGTTTTTTGCATTCCAAATGGCACCCTGTTCCCTACACAGTAAAGTGCACTACTTTTGACCAGATTCCTTTTGCATAAAAAAGTAGTGCACTACATATGGGATAGGGTGCCATTTGGGATGCAATTATTTTGAGGATGGTCTTGATATAGATTAGTGTATTCTGCTCAAATGAACTGGCAGTTATAGGAGTTGCTACCTTTGGCTACAAAAGTTGAGGATAACTACAATCATGTGAGTACTGCCATTTGATCTGGCCATGCTGAAGACGTGAACAATGAGAGTTTCACTTGCCTGCAAAACTTTGCCCAATTTCAACGGTTGCTTGTCTTCACATAACAAAGACTGCCTTTTGTTATCTTAAGGGGATGGAACCAATGGATGGCAGGAATCTACCAGCTGATTATTTCAACTGCCCTCTGTGATGCTTCACTGTAGCATGTCCTCGTTTTTTTTTAAACTCTCCACTCACAGACACACACTAACAGACACACATCTTTTTCAATAATGAGTACACACAAGGTATCTCAAACTGTATCTCAAACAGAGCGAGAGAGAGGGGGAGGGAGAGACAGAGAGAGATGTTTCAGCCCTATAAAGGCCTGTTGATGTGCTCGGTTATTATCGGTGAATCACAGCAGAGGTAGACAGTGTGGGTTTAATCTTAATTTGCTGTGTTTGCTTAACGAGTTTACAGTAGAGTGATTTCTCTCCCCTCCTCCGCATTCACTGGGCCATTCAGAGGGAAACTCTGTTTGGGGGAGGATAGTTTTACAGACAGTCAGCCAGGCAGAATGGAAGCAATTTACTAGGATGAAAGTAATGAGATCTTCGATGCTGTTTTCAATCTCGAAGTGATTTCAACAATGTATGTGCCTGTGGGGGCTTAATGAAGTAGGCTGAGGGATGTGCAGTGAACTGTCTCTGCCCACTGGTTCACCCCGTTGTCTCTGTCTCTCTGTCCACTGAATCACACTGAACACATATGGTGTTCTGCAGACCTGGGTCAAATAGTATTTTAAATCTTTCATATACTTTAGTTGTGCTCGATTGGTGCGATTGTCCCAAAAGTGCAACACTACCTATCTGGTGCTCCAGGTATGCTCAGTCAAACACTCAAAGTATCTTGTAACGATTTTCCTCCTCCTCTCCATTTTCGGAGAAGGAGGAGTATTGAGGGAACCAAGGCGCAGCGGATTGTGAAGACATAATGATTTATTGAAGACACGACAAAATAACAAACACGACGTAGACAGAAAACGAACTATACTTGAAAATGATACAAAATAACAAAACGAAAGTAGACAGACCTGAACGACGAACTTACATACAACGTGAAGAACGAAATGAACAGGAACAGACTACATGAAATGAACAAACCGTATACAGTCCCGTATGGTGCAAACATTGACACGGACACAGGAGACAACCACCCACAAACAAACAGTGTAATTGCCCTACCTAAATATGACTCTTGATTAGAGGAAAATGCAAACCACCTGCCTCTAATCAAGAGCCATACCAGGCAAACCAAAACCAACATAGAAACGAATAACATAGACTGCCCACCCAAAACACATGCCCTGACCAAAAACACATAAAAACTAACATAAATAGGTCAGGACTGTTACAGTACCCCCCCCCCCAAGGTGCGAACGCCGGGCGCACCAGCACAAAGTCCAGGGGAGGGTCCGGGTGGGCAGTTGACCACGGTGGTGGCTCCGGTTCAGGACGCTGTCCCCGCACCACCATAGTCACTCCCCTCTTCTTTCTACCCCTTCCACTGACCACCCAAACATTAGCTTCCCCTAAATAAACAGCTAGCACCGGGACAAAGGGCAGCACCGGGACAAGGGGTAGCACCGGGACAAGGGGCAGCACCAGAACAAGGGGCAGCACCAGGATAAGGACCATCACTGGAATAAGGGGCAGCACCGGGACAAGGGGCAGCACCGGGACAAGGGGCAGCACCGGGACAAGGGGCAGCACCGGGACAAGGGGCAGCACCGGGACAAGGGGCAGCACCGGGACAAGGGGCAGCACCGGGACAAGGGGCAGCACCGGGACAAGGGGCAGCACCGGGACAAGGGGCAGCACCGGGACAAGGGGCAGCACCGGGACAAGGGGCAGCACCGGGACAAGGGGCAGCACCGGGACAAGGGGCAACACCGGGACAAGGGGCAGATCCCGGCTGAAGGACTCTGGCAGGTCCTGTTTGGACGGCTCTGGCAGGTCCATGCTGGCTGACGGCTCTCGACGCTCATGGCAGACTGACGGCTCTCGACGCTCATGGCAGACTGACGGCTCTCGACGCTCATGGCAGGCTGACGGCTCTCGACGCTCATGGCAGGCTGACGGCTCTCGACGCTCATGGCGCTCTGACGGCTCTCGACGCTCATGGCGCTCTGACGGCTCTGGCTGCTCATGGCTCACTGACGGCTCTGGCTGCTCATGGCTCACTGACGGCTCTGGCTGCTCATGGCTCACTGACGGCTCTGGCTGCTCATGGCTCGCTGGCGGCTCTGGCAGATCCTGTCTGGTTGGCGGCTCTGGCAGATCCTGTCTGGTTGGCGGCTCTGGCAGATCCTGTCTGGTTGGCGGCTCTGGCAGATCCTGTCTGGTTGGCGGCTCTGGCAGATCCTGTCTGGTTGGCGGCTCTGGCAGATCCTGTCTGTCTGACGGCTCTAGCGGCTCCTGTCTGGCTGATGGCTCTAGCGGCTCCTGTCTGGCTGACGGCTCTGTAGGCACATGGCAGACGGGCGGCTTTGCAGGCTCATGGCAGACGGGCGGCTTTGCAGGCTCCTGGCAGACGGATGGCTCAGATGGCGCTGGGGAGACGGATGGCTCAGATGGCGCTGGAGAGACGGATGGCTCAGATGGCGCTGGGGAGACGGATGGCTCAGATGGCGCTGGGGAGACGGATGGCTCTGGCCGGATATGGCGCACTGTAGACCTGGTGCGTGGTGCCGGAACTGGAGGCACCGTGCTACTGACAAGCACCTTCCTACTAGTGCGGGGAGCAGGGACAGGGCACACTGTATTCTCAAAGCCTACTCTATCCCTGATGCGTGGTACCGGCACTGGTGACGCCGGGCTGAGGACAAGCACATCAGGATTAGTAGGGGGAGAATATACAGTGTGTACAGGGCTCTGGAGACGCACTGGTAGCTTAGTGCGTGGGCCCGGAACTGGAGGCACCGGGCTAAATACACGCACCACAGGGAGAGTGCGTGGAGGAGGAACAGGGCTCAGGATACGCACTGGTAGCCTAGTGCATAGTGTAGACACTGTAGGTACTAGGCTGGGGCGGGGAGGTGGTGTCGGAAATACCGGACCGTGGAGGCGTACTGGCACTCTTGAGCATTGAACCTGCCCAACCTTACCTGGTTGAATGCTCCCGGTTGCCCGACCAGTGCGGGGAGGTGGAATAACCCGCACCGGCCTATGTAGGCGAACCGGGGAAACCATGCGTAAGGCAGGTGCCATGTATGCCGGCCCGAGGAGACGCACTGGAGACCAGACACGTTGAGCCGGCCTCATGACACCTGGCTCAATGCCCAATCTAGCCCTCCCAGTGCGGGGAGGTGGAATAACCCGCACCGGGCTATGCACTCGTACAGGAGACACCGTGCGCTCTACTGCGTAACACGGCGCCTGCCCGTACTCCCGCTCTCCACGGTAAGCCCGGGAAGTGGGCGCAGGTCTCCTACCTGCCCTTGGCCCACTACCCTTTAGCCCCCCCCCAAGAAATTTTTGGGAGTTACTCACGGGCTTTTTCGGCTTCCGTGCCAGACCGTTCCCTCATAGCTCCGGTTCCTCTCTCCGGTAGCCTCTGCTCTCCGCAGTGCCTCCAGCTGTTCCCATGGGAGGCGATCTCTACCAGCTAGGATCTCCTCCCATGTGTAAACACCCTTTCCATCCAACACATCGTCCCATGTCCATTGCTCCTTCTTCATCTGTCCCTTTCTCCCTTGACTCCGCTGCTTGGCTCTGGGTTGGTGGGTGGTTCAATAACGATTTTCCTCCTCCTCTCCATTTTCGGAGAAGGAGGAGTATTGAGGGAACCAAGGCGCAGCGGATTGTGAAGACATAATGATTTATTGAAGACACGACAAAATAACAAACACGACGTAGACAGAAAACGAACTATACTTGAAAATGATACAAAATAACAAAACGAAAGTAGACAGACCTGAACGACGAACTTACATACAACGTGAAGAACGAAATGAACAGGAACAGACTACATGAAATGAACAAACCGTATACAGTCCCGTATGGTGCAAACATTGACACGGACACAGGAGACAACCACCCACAAACAAACAGTGTAATTGCCCTACCTAAATATGACTCTTGATTAGAGGAAAATGCAAACCACCTGCCTCTAATCAAGAGCCATACCAGGCAAACCAAAACCAACATAGAAACGAATAACATAGACTGCCCACCCAAAACACATGCCCTGACCAAAAACACATAAAAACTAACATAAATAGGTCAGGACTGTTACATATCTGAAGGAATATACTATTTGAAACCTGTGTTATAGAGTTCTGTGATATAATGGTGCAATGATAACGCTGCATTTGATCACTGTATGCAAAAACTAAGTATCACTTCTGATTTCTGTGTAAAGGAATAAAAGTGATTTTTACAACACTGAATCTTTTTTTTACAGGATAAGGTTATGATCATACACTATGCACATAATAGTAATAGTACATAATAGTACATATTTTCTCCACTTAAAACCACAATGTTGACATATTTAAGAGGACGTTCACAGTGTAGTGAACGTCCTTTTAAATATGTCAACATTGTGGTTTTAAGTGGAGAAAATATGTGGTCAATCATATTCCCAAGGGGCAGTAAAACAGTTTTGTAATGGGTGTTCTCATGCTATTCATATGTTTGTTTTCAAAGTGACGACGTTGGATAAAAGACTTTGAGTTCAAAATATATGAAACACTATACAGTCATACTGGCGACCTGATCTTATGTTTGACAAGGAATTGGATTTCACATGATGAGAGAACGATGATGTAATGTAACAGCGGACTTCGAATCCAGCCAAAACACCCCATCCACCATTGCCAGTCTTTAAAGTATCCACGTGCCACACACTGTACTATTCTTTGATTTACTGAGGGTTTGAAAAGAACGGCTCCAAAGAAAGATCATAACAAAATTATGACTATTGAGATATATTATTTTCCAAGCTATAGATGCTTAGGGGATGATTATGTCTATGCTGTTTAATGACATACGTAGTAGTCCTTTTGATCTCAATTGAATTGAATTGGTTGTAGCTTTCAAATCACAACATTTCTGACGTTGATGTTGCAACACTGCTCACTGGCAAATATTGACTTTTTGGTTTGAAATACCAACATTTCTATATCGACTTTGTCAAAGCATTTTGTCAAAACGTACCTCCTCTTTAGGAACATCAAACATGTAAAACCTTGTGAAAAACCTGGTTCAATGGAAACAATCAAAGGAGTTCCTTTCATATAGCCTTTCCTTTGTTTGAGCGTCCTTAACTCTTGGTAACCTGCAGATGTCGATTAGCTGCATGTTCTCTCTCTCTCTCTCTCTCTGGACAGTAGATCCAGATGGAGAGAGAACATCTGCTCTCTCCTACACACTTTGCTACAAATTGCTGATCAAGACCCAAAACAGCAATGGGTGTGTTAGTCTGAGCATATCCTTATTCCACTCAAGCCTATAGGTTTAAACAGAATGGCCATTTTTCATTTAGTGTTTTCTACAAATAATGTGAAATGAAGGTTTGCTGTCACCTGTTTTATTAGAAGGTAGAGAAAGCAAGTGATAGATAAGCTAAAACTATGGCCCGTGGCTAAATATCTGGGAGTGAGTTGTGTGCAGTATATCCCTGTCTTTCAACAGGTACTTAATACAAAATCCCACAAGCGGTGCCAAGTTCCTCTCCAGAAGATATACTGTCCCTTCTCAGGTGTAGGGAACCTCTCATCAGTCGGTCAATAGTAAATGAGCTCAAGCTTCCTTTGCATGTCTTAAAGTGGTTATTCTCTTGCTTCCTGGTGCTAACATAATGCTGCGGCTGACATGGTTGTCAATATGCTCTACAAATGTTTATGTGGCAGGCTGGACCACAGTGGGCCTGGTGAGGGTGGTAATTCTAGCTTATTCAATCCCCAAGGTACTAAAACAGCAGAGAGGTTTAATCGCTACATAAACATGGAGGAGTTTGAATTAGATGTGTATGTGGTGTCATGGCAGTGTTTCGGATTACCCACTCCCTCATCATTCCAAATGGATTCTGTAATATATCACTGTCAGTTTAATCCATTGTATTTAAATCAGAGACAAAACACTTCATACAAGATAGTATTTGGCTTGAGCCTGCCTGGGGTGCAGATGGGGGTGGGGTCTGCACTTTTGGGACTATTCCATTGGTTCCATTGCACCAGACAAGCTCAGTCAAGCACGGCAAACATACTTCTATGATTTGAAATTCTATTTGAAGTCAGGTCTGGCAGTCGGTTCCTTTTCACTGTCACTATGAGGATGTACACAGGGAGGACATAAGTTGAGCTACTCAGGATTCAGTTGCCTTAGTGTGTTGTCAGCAATACCGTCCAGAGTCAGGTTGTCTTGATTCCACTCAAGCCTTTTAGACTTCTAATGCTAACATGATGGATTCCCATCTTCCGTTATTTTCACTGCCTGCAAGAATTTGATAGTCTCTCATGTGGACCCTGGAAAGGGACTCCCGGAAACCAACACCTCATTCCAAACACATTACATTTTCAGCTGTCAGGGGCCATTATTGCATTATGATGATGATAGATTCCAAGATGGCATAGCAGTCAGACGTCCTTTGTCCTCGTTTTGTCGTGTCCCGTGTATATATATATTTACATATTTTCTTCGCATATCTTTTTATATATTTTTTTCTAAAAACTCAACTTCAAAACACTCTCCTGCAACCCGCCTCACCAATTTAAAAAAAAAAAGTGTTTTTCACCTCAAATCTGAAATCCACAACAGAAGCTAGCCAGAAGTTAGCCAGAATTAACGTTATTATTCAGCTAACCACGGTTGGCGGTCATCAGCATTAGCTCGAAAAGCTATTGCCAGGTTTGTTATAACGTGACTCAGACCAGAGCATACCGGACCTATTTCTCTCCATATCCCCGGATTTCTACCGCAAGCTCTGGACATTTACACCTGGATCTTGCAGCTAGCTAGCTGCTATCCGAGTGACTATTGGCTAACGTCGGTCCTGTACCAAACATCAATTATTCCGGAGCTAGCCAGCTGAAGAGTTCCATCAGCTACTCCTGGGCTACAATCACCTATCCGGACCCGTTTTACTGCCGATGCGGAGCCCCACCGGGCCTTCACGACTGGACTACCAACGTTATCTGCCAGAGAGAGGTATCCAACTGGCCCCTCCGTCGCGACGTAACCTGAACGCCCATCTGCGGCCCGCTAATCGTTAGCTGTCTTATCGGCTGCTATCTGAATAGGTCTATCGGACAATTTTCTTGGGTCACTATAACTATACCTATTTTGCCAATTGGATTGATCCCCTCTACCACACGGAACCCCACTAATCTACCTACGGAAAAGCACGAGGTGGCTAAAAACAGACCTCCATCTTCTGCCAGCTTGCTACCCATGGCCCGGCTAGCTGTCTGAATCGCCGTGACCCCAACCAACCTCACTACTCACTGGACCCTTATGATCACTCGGCTAAGCATGCCTCTCCTTAATGTAAATATGCCTTGTCCATTGCTGTTCTGGTTAGTGTTTATTGGTTTATTTCACTGTAGAGCCTCTAGCCCTGCTCATTATACCTTATCCAACCTTTCAGTTCCACCACCCACACATGCGATGACATCACCTGGATTCAATTAGGTTTCTAGAGACAATATCTCTCTCATCATCACTCAATGCCTAGGTTTACCTCCACTGTATTCACATCCTACCATACCTTTGTCTGTACATTATACCTTGAAGCTATTTTATCGCCCCCAGAAACCTGCTCCTTTTACGCTCTGTTCCGGACGTCCTAGACGACCAATTCTCATAGCTTTTAGCTGTACCCTTATCCTACTCCTCCTCTGTTCCTCTGGTGATGTAGAGGTGAATCCAGGCCCTGCAGTGCCTAGCTCCACTCCTATTCCCCAGGCGCTCTCTTTTGATGACTTCTGTAACCGTAATAGCCTTGGTTTCATGTATGTTAACATTAGAAGCCTCCTCCCTAAGTTTGTTTTATTCACTGCTTTAGCACACTCTGCTCACCAGTATGTCCTAGCCGTGTCTGAATCCTGGCTTAGGATGACCACCAAAAACTCTGAAATCTCCATCCCTAACTACAACATTTTCAGACAAGATAGAATGGCCAAAGGTGGCGGTGTTGCAATCTACCGCAGAGATCTGTCCTACTATCCAGGTCTGTACCCAAACAATTTGAACTTTTCATTTTAAAAATCGACCTCTCTAAAAACAAGTCTCTCACCGTTGCCGCCTGCTATAGACCACCCTCTGCCCCCAGCTGTGCTCTGGACACCATATGTGAACTGATTTCCCCCCCATCTATCTTCAGAGCTCGTGCTGCTAGGTGACCTAAACTGGGACATGCTAACACCCCAGCCATCCTACAATCTAAGCTTGATGCCCTCAATCTCACACAAATAATCAATGAACCTACCAGGTACCACCCCAAAGCCATAAACACGGGCACCCTCATAGATATCATCCTAACCAACTTGCCCTCTAAATACACCTCTGCTGTTTTCAACCAAGATCTCAGCGATCACTGCCTCATTGCCTGCATCCGTAATGGGTCAGCGGTCAAACGACCTCCACTCATCACTGTCAAACGCTCACTGAAACACTTCAGCGAGCAGGCCTTTCTAATCGACCTGGCCCGGGTATCCTGGAAGGATATTGACCTCATCCCGTCAGTAGAGGATGCCTGGTTATTTTTTTAAATGACTTCCTCACCATCTTATATAAGCATGCCCCATTCAAGAAATTTAGAACCAGGAACAGATATAGCCCTTGGTTCTCTCCAGACCTGACTGCCCTTAACAAACACAAAAACATCCTGTGGCGTTCTGCATTTGCATCGAACAGCCCCCCTGATATGCAACTTTTCAGGGAAGTTAAAAACCAATATACACAGGCAGTTAGAAAAGCCAAGGCTAGCTTTTTCAAGCAGAAATTTGCTTCCTGCAACACAAACTCAAAAAGGTTCTGGGACACTGTAAAGTCCATGGAGAATAAGAGCACCTCCTCCCAGCTGCCCACTGCACTGAGGATAGGAAACTCTGTCACCACCGATAAATCCACTATAATTTAAAATTTCAATAAGCATTTTTCTACGGCTGGCCATGCTTTCCACCTGGCTACCCCTACCCCGGTCAACAGCACTGCACCCCCCACAGCAACTCGCCCAAGCCTTCCCCATTTCTCCTTCTCCCAAATCCAGTCAGCTGATGTTCTGAATGAGCTGCAAAATCTGGACCCCTACAAATCAACTGGGCTAGACAATCTGGACCCTTTCTTTCTAAAATTATCTGCCGAAATGGTTACAACCCCTATTACTAGCCTGTTCAACCTCTCTTTTGTGTTGTCTGAGATTCCCAAAGATTGGAAAGCAGCTGCGGTCATCCCCCTCTTAAAAGGGGGTGGACACTCTTGACCCAAACTGCTACAGACCAATATCTATCCTACCCTGCCTTTAAGACCTTTAAGGTCTTCGAAAGCCAACTCAACAAACAGATTACCAACAATTTCGAATCCCACCGCACCTTCTCCGCTATGCAATCTGGTTTCAGAGCTGGTCATGGGTGCACCTCAGCCACGCTCAAGGTCCTAAACGATATCTTAACCGCCATCGATAAGAAACAATACTGTGCAGCCGTATTCATTGACCTGGCCAAGGCTTTCGACTCTGTCAATCACCACATCCTCATCGGCAGACTCGATAGCCTTGGTTTCTCAAATGATTGCCTAGCCTGGTTCACCAACTACTTCTCTGATAGAGTTCAGTGTCTCAAATCGGAGGGCCTGTTGTCCGGGCCTCTGGCAGTCTCTATGTGGGTGCCACAGGGTTCAATTCTTGGGCCGACTCTCTTCTCTGTATACATCAATGATGTCGCTCTTGCTTCTGGTGAGTCTCTGATCCACCTCTACGCAGACGACACCATTCTGTATACTTCTGGCCCTTCTTTGGACACTGTGTTAACAACCCTCCAGACGAGCTTCAATGCCATACAACTCTCCTTCCGTGGCCTCCAACTGCTCTTAAATACAAGTAAAACTTAATGCACGCTCTTCAACCGATTGCTGCCTGCACCTGCCCGCCCATCCAGCATCACTACTCTGGACGGCTCTGACTTAGAATATGTGGACAACTACAAATACCTAGGTGTCTGGTTAGACTGTAAACTCTCCTTCCAGACTCACAGCAAACATCTCCAATCCAAAGTTAAATCTAGAATTGGCTTCCTATTTCGCAACAAAGCATCCTTCACTCATGCTGCCAAACATACCCTCGTAAAACTGACCATCCTACCGATCCTCGACTTCGGCGATGTCATTTACAAAATAGCCTCCAATACCTACTCAATAAATTGGATGCAGTCTATCACAGTGCCATCCGTTTTGTCACCAAAGCCCCATATACTACCCACCACTGCGACCTGTACGCTCTCGTTGGCTGGCCCTCGCTTCATACTCGTCGCCAAACCCACTGGCTCCAGGTCGTCTACAAGACCCTGCTAGGTAAAGTCCCCCCTTATCTCAGCTCGCTGGTCACCATAGCAGCACCCACCTGTAGCACGCGCTCCAGCAAGTATATCTCTCTGGTCACCCCCAAAGCCAATTCCTCCTTTGGCCGCCTCTCCTTCCAGTTCTCTGCTGCCAATGACTGGAACGAACTACAAAAATCTCTGAAACTGGAAACACTTATCTATTTCTACTTTGCACATTTTTCCACTGCAAATCTACCATTCCAGTGTTTTACTTGCTATATTGTATTTACCTCGCCACCATGGCCTTTTTTTGCCTTTACCTCCCTTATCTCACCTCATTTGCTCACATTGTATATAGACTTATTTTTCTACTGTATTATTGACTGTATGTTTGTTTTACTCCATGTGTAACTCTGTGTTGTTGTATGTGTCGAACTGCTTTGCTTTATCTTGGCCAGGTCGCAATTGTAAATGAGAACTTGTTCTCAACTTGCCTACCTGGTTAAATAAAGGTGAAAGTAAAAATTAAAAATAAAGACGAATATCATCCAGAGAATCGCTTCCAAATAAATCACTCATATAGTAGAGTTAATAAGGATAAATAATGAATAGCAAAAAACAAATAATACATTTTGTTTTTCACATTGGGAAAAAGTTAAATGAGAAAAATGATCTAAAAAACATGCCAGTAAACTGATTCTATTTGCTCATATGTATGTTTTTTTTATTTAACTAGGCAAGTCAGTTGAGAACAAATTCTCATTTACAATGACAGCCTCCCAGAGAACAGTGGGTTAACTGCCTTGTTCAGGGGCAGAACGATATATCTTTACCATGTCAACTTGGGGAGTCGATCCAGCAACATCTCGGTCACTGGCCCAATGCTCTAACCACTAGGCTACCTGCCACCCCATGTAATTTGACCACACAGTGATTTCATAGACCTGACCTTGAGGCCCCACTAGCCAACTAGCTTTACAAAAACAAGAACTGCAGCCAACTGTTAACCTCTGACACATGATATTATTTGGGGAATGCAAACACATTTGTAGTGCATAACCTGCTATGGCAGGCCTACAGAGTTTCCACACTACACTGTACAGAACAGATCTGAAAAGCGTGCATGACAGCAGGGGTTAGTCTGACAAGGATACGTGTGGCTCGCCTTACCCATTCTTCTTTACAGGCATATGCTACAGTCGACTTCATCATCATCATCACTTTTTGGGGGGAAGGTACAATTCTACAATTACAAAAATACAAACAAAGCCTAGAGGATAACACATCATCATAATAATAATCCTAATTTTCAGTCTCATCCTCATCATGCAAATAAGAGTCTGTTCTTAATGTATTTACCTGTAAAAACATGGTAAATAAATATATATTAACAGGAGTGACTTTGATACCAAACTACATGGTGTTATCTACTGAGTTGGAGACTGAAAACAATCCAAATATCCTAATCCAGTTACCAGGCAATGCAAAAGCAACAGGCCCCTAGCTCTGCCTGCAGTCCTTCACCTTGCATTGCTTCAACAAGGCCAGATGCTTCCTGGAACGTCAGCAGATTAAAGCAGCTGGAGAGACAGGCTGTCAGTCCTCATCAGTGAGGAGCCCCACAAACCACAGAGTTTTTCTGCGTGTGAACACAGGTCAGACCTTCCTCTAGCACTCAGGGCCAGCCAGGGGACTGCAGTTAGACCCGAGAGAGGCTCAGGCCATCCCCTAGCACTCAGGGCCAGACAGGGGACTGCAGCTAGACCAGGGAGAGGCTCAGACATGAAAACTCTCTCATGGAGATGGGAAGTAAGAGCTGTTGTGTCCGGGACAGTTAGCGGAGATATTTTGTACTGCCATTGCCAACATCAGACTGCGCCAAACGTCCAATGTATAGTGTAGCTGTAAGGGTGTAGAATGGGTTTTGTCAAACAGAGGGGAGGAAAAATGACAATAGATATTGAGTGTTCAGGATAAAGTGAACAGTGGAGAAAGCCAACCCATTCTCACTTGGAATCTGCCTGATAAGAATGAGGTCATGCTAAGTCAAATAATCAGATAATAATAAATAAGGCAGACAAGTTGAACATCAGTCCACAATTGAGTTGAATAATATGTTGAAAGGTTTGATGCATAAATGAGCTTGCCAAAGCATACAGTAATATAGTGTAAGAGGATAGCTTATTACATATGGGCTACCCCTGGGCTGACATGAATCACAATGTCTTAGTTTACATGCCACCTCAGAGACTAAGCAGAGTGGTGCCAGGACAACAACCGCTCCCTCAACATCAGTAAGACCAAGGAGCTCATCATGGGCTATAGGAGAGCACGCCCCCATCCAAATCAACGGAGCTGTTGTGAGGCAGGTCGAGAGCTTTAAGTTCCTTGGTGTCCACATCACTAAGCACTTGACATGGTTCAGACACACCAGCACAGTCATGAAGAGGGCACGACAGTGCCTCTTCCCCCTCAGGAGGCTGAACAGATTTGGCATGGGCCCTCGGATCCTCAAAAAGTTCTACAGCTGCACCATCGAGAGCATCTTGACTGGCTGCATCACCGCTTGGTATGGCAAATGCACCGCCCTTGACCACAACGCGTACAGAGGGTGGTGCGGACAGCCCAGTACATCACTGGGGCCGAGCTCCCTGCCATCCAGGAAAATTATATCAGGCGGAGCTCCCCTGAAACATGAATATTTGAGCCTTATATATAAACATGTCTAGTTAGATACTATGCTTTGAAGAAGTCTACCTTATCCATTTCATCCCTGATTCATTGAATGAGGGAATCATTTTATAAAGACAAAAATACTTGGTTGTAATGTTGAAATATTTTATATCAAGGGGAGCAACCATCCTCCAGGACAGCTACTGGGTGTGCAGGCTTTTGTTCAAGCCCTGGTCAAACCACCTTGTAGCCTAAACATCAGCTACTCAACAGGACCATTCCCTTGGCAGCAAGAGCCTCTCGTGGATCCTGCCGTGTACCCAAGTGACGTCGGGAGCTACTGCTTGCACACACGTTACCACTCCACTATGTCTCCCTGTCATGGCTTTTGTGCCATCAGTACAGATACCAACACATCTTGACCACCAAAGTCCATTTGATGTCACAAAGCTGTCCAGTACTTTAAAAATATCCTCTCATGTTGTCCTGGTTTCCAGTGGTTTGCAGAAGAGGATGTCTTCCTTAATTAATCTCCCATGAACGCAATGGACATTTACCAGAAGCTGAGCCAGGCACGCCACGTCTGTTGACTCATCCAGCTGTAACGCATATAAATCACTGGCTTGTATGCAAAGCAGTAATTGTTTCAAAACATCTCCTGCCATGTCACTGATGTGTCGTGAAACAGTGTTGTTTGATGAAGGCATTGTCTGTATAGTATCAGCCATATCCGTGGCATCAGGAAGAATTAACTCCTCCACAATAGTATGGGGCTTCCCTGTCCTAGCCACTTGGTAGGTCACCATATAAGACTCTTCTAGCCCCTTCTTATTAATGGTATCTGTTGCTTTTATACATGTCTTACTACTCAAAGGTTGTCTTTATTCTCGCTCCAAAAACTCTGTGGCTTATTTTTCAAATTGTCATTATTCGTTTCTAAATGTCTACGCAAGAGTGAAGGTTTCCCGCGAGAGAGTACCGGTTAACGTGATTAATTATTTGACTAGGCTACCTGTATTTGACATTGTGTTGTTATTTCACTGAACACTAGATGGTTCAATTTTATTTTTGACAGTGAAACGAGGCTACTCAGGCGAGAAAAAAACCTCACCCAAACGTAAAGCCCCATTGGAAAATCTGTACTGTTTGAAAATGTGACGATGTTTTAAATATTTATTTTATTAAACAATTAAAAATATATATATTCAATTTGAATCACATTTTTATTTGGCTTACCCCCGACGGCATTGCGCGTACCCCTGGGGTACACCTGTATTCACAGTTTGGGAATACCTGCTGAGAGAAGTCATCGAAAATGTGTATGAACCCTTAACAGTGAACAATCAGAGGTCTCTACAGCATAATGTAATTCGTGAATTTCGGTGAACAAAATCTAAATGCACTTATTTTATCCCAAGTCAAGCACTGATTATCTATCCTGATGCCTAATCACTTTTACCCTGCCTTCATGTACTAGTCTACCCACAAAGACCTCGTAACTCTACACATTGATCTGATCACATACACATATTCAGAAATGTTATTTTGTCCACCCTGGTTTTATCATTGCACTGTGATACAAAACGCGGCTTGGGTGTGCTTTAGGACCATGCGGACACCTCAGAGTGGTTGGGTAGGCTGCTTTCCGGTTTCAGCCGGCTGGATTTAGGACCGCACAGACTTCACAGAGAGTGCAGACAGACTGTGTGAAGGCAAAGCTTCTGATAGGCTGGCGTATAGTACCAGCAGAGGCAGCTGCTGTCTGTGTTACACTTATTCTCTGAGTTGTAAAAGCAAGCAGAGCAAAAATGTCTATTCTTTAGTTGACTGATCTAGCTGGCAAGGTAACTGCTGTTTGACAGAAAAACACATATTTACTCCCAGCTAGTAGTGTAACTGACATGTTACGTTAGCTAATGTTTCATCCCCTCTCGACTAAAGTGAATGAACCAACGTAAACTCACCCCATTCCGTACAAATGTGCGCAACCGCGACATGCAAACAAGGCTACAAAGAAAACTAATGGGACTGTAGCGACTGTGTTGACTTCAAAATCTGGGGTGTGAACTACGTTTCTATTCAAGCGTTGATCGACATGGTAATGGCTCTATAGTATTGGAGAAAAGTTGAAAAAAACTGACCCTCCGTTACATCGTGACGTGTCATGCCGTAATGTACACGCATAAAGCAACTATTTCTGTCTTCCAATCTCTCCACCAGGTGAAGCACTTCTCTCATCTTTAAAAACAAGAAATGGACAGTGACGGGGGTAAGGGGGAGATACCTAGTCATTTTTTGCGTCATCACTGTAAGCGATCATGACTCTCAAAGCCGCTGTTTACTTCTGAAGATCACTTTAGCACCGCCCTAAAAACCCAATAAAAATTAGACACAAACCTTCAATTAGGTATGTAATGATACATTATATAAACTCTTTATAGTGTTTTATTTACATTTTAGAGGCGATAAGGGGATAAGTTGGACAGATCGAGTGAAAAAAAGCAGTTTTACCACACATCTCCTCTCCTTCTTACTATCACGCATTAGTTTCGCTTGCCCACCCACCATTTTTAAAAAGACCCGACGTAGCTCATTGCCTTCTTGAATTATGCAGAAACGGGCAGCGTGGAGGTCCTGTCATTAATTTTGTTGGAATGGGGAGAAATTGTGCTTTACAATGGTATTGACATTACAGTTGATCTGGAGGTATTACATTTTTGGGGCGCTAAAATAAGGTCAATTGTACGGACCAAGGCGATGTACAAAAGTGAGTGAGTTTACGTTACTAGCAGCTAGTTAGCTAACAAGTAGCTACCACAGTCACTTCAGCTCTAGCTAGCTTCTAGCTATCTGTCAGGTAGCAGTATCTAACAGCTGTTGTGTGTATGGAAATGTTTTGTAGCCTTCGTTTTGTCCCGTTTCAACAGAAGTCAATTTGATGATGTACCACTGTATCATTAGCTAGCAGAGCTAGCCAAAAGTTTGCTAACGTTAGCTAGCTAGCTCACTAACTTTAGCAATTGTTTTTCCTCAATCACACTAGACCTGAATCAAACAATGAAACCAGCGGCCAAACATCTGAAGATTGGTATTTCAACATTTTATCAGCACAATTGTCACGTGTGCTCCCTCTCTGGCCTCTAGGTCACCAGGCTGCTCATTATGGCGCACACCTGTCACCATCGTTACGCGCGTCATCAGACTCACCTGGACTCCATCACTTCCCTGATTACCTTCCCTATATATGCCACTCCCTTTGATTCCTTCCGAAGGCGTTATTGTTTCTGTTTCAGTTTCATGTCTGCGTTGTTCGTGTTTCTTTTGTATTATGGTGTGTTTATTCATCAAAACACTCACTCCCTGAACTTGCTTCCTGACTCTCAGCGCACATCGTTACAACAATGTGAGTTTTTATTAGTCAGTATAGCAATGTAACGTTACTGATTTGTCGGTTTCCCTAGCTAATTCCCTACTTTTCACACTGACACGGTATAAACAGCTCTACAGGCTTCACTGGCATGGTACACCGTCAGTACACAACACTATGCCCATCATGTTTTAGCAGGATCAGATGGTGACAGCAGGGTCAGACAGCCAGTGAAGACCAGTCTACAGAGCTCAGTTGAAATTTGCAGTATATTATAACAATCAGTGAATGGATACAAAGTTCCATCTTGAGTTGATGGGTAGGATACAGTCTGAGATCTGGGAATAATGGTCATATCAATTGTTGAATCATTCATGGATAATATAATGTATACATGTACAATGTAAATCTTTGTCATGCCTCATCTGAAAAGGATCAGATGGTGACAGGGGTCTCATCAGGGTCAGGCAGCCAGGGAAGACCAGTCTGTGACAGAGCTGAGGTGAATTTTTACAGAAACAACACTTTATTTTCTCGTGCAGCAAACACTGGACAAGCAAGAAGCTTCAAAGATTTAAACTATTTTAAGGCAGTCTGACAAACCTCTAAAGTTGATTTCCAAACTGTATCAAGGGTTGATAGAAGCTTTTCCCAATGACACACACGTAAAACAAAATGTGAGGAAGACATAGAAAACGCTATTGATGATGAATGGATACAGATCCCGTCATGTTCATATAATCTCAAACATAAATTACTGAAGTGTAAGACCATCCATAGAACGTACTATATACCAGTGAAACGTAATCATGCACACAGAAATGTAATTATTCTGCTGGAGGTGTAAAACACAAAAGGGGACATATTTGCATATGCTATGGTCTTGTGAAGGCTGGCTGAATTCTACAGATTCTCCCTTCTCCCTGTTTTTGTTTGCTTGGAAATGTTGATACTGGAGACTGTTATCAGAAAAAAATGTAACCTAGCGGGTAAGAAATGCATTGCCATTAATTGGAAGGTTGTTTATACTCCCACAATGGATGGAAGAAATGTCAAGTTATGTACACTGTATCACTAGATGAGATGTTTTACAAGATTAAGGGTATACTGTGCAACTTTCATAAGGTCTGGATGGCTTATATGGAATATATGGAATACAGTACAACAAAATGAGTCTGTATTGAAAACAACCACGTCAGGGGACATACCTTTTTAGGCAGAAGCTAGCTGCTGGGCTGCTCAGTCCTGGCCCTGGGGGTCTGCCATAATGTTGGTTGACACTCTGTCCGTGGCCTAACACACCTGAAACCATTAATGAATGTTTCACTAAGATCTAAAGCTGAGTGGGGTGTGTTGGGTTGGGTTGGGGCTCTGCAGGGCCGTGGACCCCTAGGGGCAGGACGGGGTGACCCAGCTCTATTGTGTGCAAGTAACAAGAGCTCTACAGTACTATTAGGCCTATAATATGAATTATATGGAAGGTGTACTGTTTCTGTGTGTTAATGTGTAGGGTGTGTATTATTCAACAACAAAATGTTTTCCAAACCTTTCCTTGAGACATAAAAGAAAGATTGGAAGTAAGTTGGGGAGGGAATTGAGTTATTGACTAGACTGGTGGGGTTGGGCGTGTAGACAGCTAGGGCTTGCTGGGCGGTCTGGCTGAAATTTGATTGAATTAAATTAATTAAAGACAATCAAAAGTTTAGTCTTTACTTTATTTGTAAGTTGTTCATTTGTTAGGCTATTGGTTAAAGGTGCAAAACAATATGAATTATTGAATTATCATTGATCTAGTTCAGTCTTATCAATTACTTAACATATTTAATAATGATCTCTTACCTAGCTTGATGACTGGGCATTTTTGCTTACTTTATGTTGCTCTAAATAGAGACGGCTAGAAGGGCCATGGGTCATATTAGATTGTGTAGTAATGCAGGAAATTAGCATTAGATGCCCCCCAAAAATGTGAGGACCCTCATACCAGACACCAAGTTATGTCCCCGCCACTTCTAAAACCAAAGTTGCGCCCCTGGATCTGGTACTGGTACACTCTGTGTATTTTATTTTACACCTCGTGTTCCTATTTTAATATTATAAATGTTTAATTCTGCATCGTTTGGAAGGGCTCGTGAGCAAGCATTTCACGGTAAAGTCTACACTAGTTGTATTCGGCGCATGTTACAAATACGATTTGATTTGATGTGTGCGTGCGTGCGTGCGTGCATTCTCTCTGGTTTTTACTCCACAGTGTGAGAGCTGCTGCACAGACAGAGCTAAGAGTGGCAGGGGATGGTTGTGTTCCCAGCCGTGTCTCCTGAGCTGTGGGTGTGATGGACGCTACAGCAGAAGTGCAAAGGGCTCTGGTTACTCTCTACTCCCTCAGCTGCTTCACAGTTTTGACAAGCTTGCTCTCTCTCTAGACCGCGAAACCCTAACTTCCTTCTCTCCATTGGCCCGCAGGAGAAAAACACAGGCTCTCAAGTAAGATAGCAATCCTCTATCATTCAAAACTGTCAATAATTTTGTCGCATAAGAGCAAAATAACAGAAAGACCATGCCAGATACTAGCAAGCCAATAAGACCACAAAACACATTACGAAACACAATTCATACTAGTCCACTTTTACATCCCTAACAATAGCTCAACTTTTCCAAATATGTGATGTCGAGCCAGGCACTTCAATTTGAGTTAAAGAACTTGGGGCCCCTCCATCAACCCACTAGAGTGAGATAATAATGTATCAATCTGCCCTCATAGGCAGTCTCTGTCCAACAATGCATTAGATTAATTGGTCGAAATGGGTAAATAGTTCCAATAGACCCACAGGAGAGGCATTTCTCAGGCTGCCTAATCCAGGAGTGACAGGGCAAATGACTCACGTCCTGAAAGGGGGTCCCAGTGGTGCCGTTAACATCATCATTACAGTTGCCAATGCTTAGTGTTTCAGCCCTTGGGTTCTGTAAGCATGTCCAACCTCTGCTCTGTTTATATGGGACATGAGGAGTTACCTTGTTGTTTGCGGAGAGACATTCCTAATAGTACTGTAGGGTAGTCATATATCGGTATGAGCAAACTGATATATTCTATAGGCCTATTTGCTTGACGTTTGTAAATATATAAATCGATGCTAAAAACAAGAAAATCAATACGTCAAAAGCACAAGAGTTTCTCAAAAGTTTCTCTTGAGCAAATGTTTACAGTAACCTGCACAGATACAAGACAAAAACCAGACGAGAGAGGGGAGTTACAATCCTGTGAGAAGTAGAGATTAGGGGGAGAGAGGGTGTGAGAGGAGTAGAGTCTCCTGCTGTCTCACTGTTTCCAATGGGCTTCATTCATCATCCTGAGATTCCACATGCACAACACGTTAGTCGTGGAAATACAGCCATGTCCGGACAGATCTTGATGGATTACCTGCATACTTCAGATCTGGTCCAAACTGGGACACTGCTGTGAACCCCAGCAGACCCGGGTTCAAAGACTATTTCAAATCTTTCAAATACAACCATTTTTTGGGGTTGTATTGCACCGCAAACTCAATTATTTCAATTAGTATTTGAACCCAGGACTGCTCACCGGCAGTTGTGCTTCACTCAAAGTGTGAAAAACTCTCTGGACACACCCTGAATACACTGTTTCAGAAGGAATGTAAATGTGCCATTAGAAAATACAGTTCTGGGATTCTATTATGGTGGTATTCTGTATTCTACTAAGCAACTAACCCATCATTGTTCCTCATCATAGGCTACCGCATACAAAGATCCCTACAATCACAACGTCTTTTAGTCAACATGTTCAATCAAATCTTGACCAAAAAAGTGCTGTTTATGCAAGAGTTTGACAGACGTGGGTTTGTGTTATCCAACAAGTTTTGTACATGCCTGCAAGCACCACTTAAGTTCTATATAATAACAGTCAAGAGCTATCATTACAATGGGCACTCAAGATCATGTGCTGTGAAAATCACAAGGGTGTGTGTTAACATACCTGCAAGTAACAATTGCAACTCGCAATAACTCACTAGGCACACCACGTCATTTCAACATGGAAATCTGGGTAATACTTGGTTGAGACTCAACCTTTATTCACCCACTCAAAAAGACAGCCAGATGTTTGTTGAATTCCAGAAGTGTGATCACTATGCTTTCAACCATCTAAAAGCACAACCAGATTCCAATGGGGGGAAAAGTCAGATTTTTGGTTTAGTTGTCATCTAAATGTATTATCACTGCATGTTCAACCATTTAAAAGCACAACAAAGTTGAACTGGGAATACAAAGTCTGATATTTTGTATTTACAGTGCATTCAGATACTTTTTCCAAAAGGCACGGAAAGACTATTAGATCATGAGAATCAAGATTCTCTGGTCTGATGAAACCAAGATTGAACTCTTTGGCCTGAATGCCAAACGTAACTTCTGGAGGAAACCTGGCACCATCCCTTCGATGAAGCATGGTGGTGGCAGCATCATGCTGTGGGGATATTTTTCCACGCCAGGAACTAGGAGACTAGTCATGATCGAGGCAAAGATGAACGGAGCAATGTACATAAAGATCCTTCATGAAAACCTGCTCCAGAGCACTCAGGACCTCAGACTGGGGGCGAAGGTTCACCTTCCAACAGGATAACGACCCTAAGCACACAGCCAAGACAACGCAGGAGTGGCTACTGGACAAGTCTCAACGTCCTCGAGTGGCCCAGCCAGCGCCTGGACTTGAACCCAATCGAACATCTCTGGAGAGAACTGAAAATATCTGCACAGCAACGCTCCCCATCCAACCTGTCAGAGCTTGAGAGTATCTCAAGAAAAAACTCAAATACAGGTGTGCCAAGCTTGTAGTGTCATACCCAAGACTGTAATCGCAACCAAAGGTGCTTCAACAAAGTACCGAGTAACGGGATCTTATGTAAATGTGATATTTCAGGTTTGAATTTTTTATAAATTTGCTGCAATTTCTAAAATCCTGTTTTTGCTTTGTCGTTATGGGGTGTGTAGACTGAGGGGAAAAAATGTAATCAATTTAAAAATAAGGCTGTAATGTAACAATCTCAATATTTTTTGAATGCATTGTAATTGGCAGCATAACACCACTCATGACAAGGCCAGGAAGGAGGTTAAAAGGCCATGAATCAGTGTGATGACTCAACAAGGAAATGAGCTGTATCAGCTCCTCATTAGCAGAGGCGTCATGCCCATTGAAACTGACGGGGAACGGGGAGAGGGGCTGGGGGCATGTGCCCCGTAAAAACAAACATTTTAGGACAGAAATATACACTACCATTCAAAAGTTTGGGGTCACTTAAATGTCTTTTTTTAAAGAAAAGCAAATTTGTCCATTAAAATAACATCAGATTGATCAGAAATAGTGTAGACATTGTTATTGGTGTACATTTTTATTTCACCTTTATTTAACCAGGTAGGCCAGCTGAGAACAAGTTCTCATTTACAACTGCAACCTGGCCAAGATAAAGCAAAGCAGTTCGACACATACAGCACAGAGTTACACATGGAATAAACACAGTCAATACAGTAGAAAAAGTCTATACAGTGTGTGCAAATGAGGTAGGATAAGGGAGGTAAGGCAATAAATAGGCCATGGTGGCGAGGTAATGACTTTTGTAGCTGGAAACGGCAGATATTCTATGGAATATCTACATAGGCGTACAGAGGCCCATTATCAGCAACCATCACTCCTGTGTTCCAACGGCACATTGTGTTAGCTAATCCAAGTTTATCATTTTAAAAGGCTAATTGATCATTAGAAAACCCTTTTGCAATTATGTTAGCACAGCTGAAAACTGTTGTGCTAATTAATAACCTTTTCTCACTAGGCTGTATTCACTTTGTAAAAAATCGTTCCCAAATTAAACTGCCTCGTACTCAATTCTTGCTCGTACAATGTGCATATTATTATTACTATTGGATAGAAAACACTCTCTAGTTTCTAAAACCGTTTGAATTATATCTGTGAGTAAAACAGAACTAATTTTGCAGCAAACTTCCTGTTTCAGGGTCAGTTTATTAATTTGCATGGAATCTATGGGTCTACATGCACTGCATACGCCTTCCACTAGATGTCAGTAGGCAGTGAGAGTTGGAATGGGGTGTCTAGCTAGATCTGAGGCCGAACAAGACGTCTTGGAACGGAAGGTCTGGTCTTTTCTGGCCTGACGCAAGAGGGACCTCTGCATTGCGTTCAGAAAAGCTTTCGTTTTAGCATTTAGATATATCCGGCTCTGATTTTATTTGATATATGTGTTAAAAACATCATAAGATCTACTGGGTAGAATCAATGTAATTAAAATGAATGTCCTGCCCAGATTTCTATATCTGTTTCAATCTCTCCCTATCCCTGTTCCCGCAGCATTCTTTTCCTCTCTCGACAAGATGACCAGACGGTTTATCTGGCACGGCAAAACCCCTAGGGTTGGCCTGGATAAACTGACCCTTGATTACAGTCAAGGGGGCTTAAACCTCCCCAACTTTAGAATGTACTACTGGGCAGCACAGTCTAGGTTTCTGGCTCAGAGGTTTGACAAGGGTCCCTCTCCCTCATGGTTGAACATTGAAAATCTTGAGGTAAAAGATGACACTGGGGCAGAATTGTTTTACAAATGGGAAAGAAAATCTATAAAAACCATCACAGACAACCCTTTAATCATACATTCTGTCCTGGCATGGGGCAAACTACATGAGCTGTTTGGACGAGGGGGATTCCTTTCCCCTAAAAGCCCTTTATGGAACAATAGATTGATTCCTATGTTTTTCCAGAATAGTAACTTTAGACCATGGTCTGATAAGGGGATCACTCTTCTGGAACATTGTTACGAGGAGGGAGTTCTTATGTCTTTTGATCAGCTGAAACAGAAATACCACTTGCCTAACAGGGACTTCTTTAGCTACCTACAACTACGAAACTTTATTAGGGTGTCTCTCAAGGGACAATGGAACCTACCTAAGATGTCACCTATTGAACAACTCTGCCACGCAAACCAACCACTGTTCAAGACCATTTCCCGTGTTTACGATGCGCTTATGTCAGGACTAACACTGCCTGGGCTAGATAAACCCCGACTTAGATGGGAAAAAGATCTGGGTATTGATCTCGATGAGGGTCTATGGAGTGACCTATGCAGGGTTGGTGTTACATCCACATTGAACTCCAGATACAGACTGATTCAGTTTAATTTCCTCCATCAGCTTTATATCACCCCATCTAGACTGCACAAGTTCAACCCTGATATCTCCTCCCTATGTTTTAGATGTGGCTCAGATGAACGAACATTCCTCCATTCCACTTGGCAGTGTTCAAAACTACACGGTTTCTGGCAGGGGGTATGCGATACCATATCCTCAATTCATGGGGTTGCATTCCCTTTAGACCCGGAGGTCTGTCTACTGGGCAACTTTACTAACACCAATCTTAGGCAAAGCCATACTATAAAGCTAACAGAAATATTGCTAGCGATTGCCAAGAAATGTATCGCCTTGAAATGGAAATTGGATTCCCCCATGCCAGTTGCAATGTGGCTATCAGAAGTTAATAGTTGTATCCCACTGGAGAAAATTACTTACCGCTTGAGGAATAAGTTAAATACATTTTACAGAATTTGGCAACCTTTTATTGACTATATGGAGAATCTCCCCCCACATCACATTGAATGAACCTCTATATTATCCTTATATAATGTTTCACACGTAACGTATAATATGTAGCCTACGGCAGGTGACCTTATGATCCAATGTCTCATTATTTTTTTTATTTTTTTTATTGTATGTCTGTATATATAATTATAATTTGTTTTATTTTTTCTTTCTTTGTTACGATCATCTGTTATTGTCACTTTGTCCTATTGTTGTCTAATATCTTGTCATGTTTGTCTTGAATGTTGTTAATTGGAAAATGCAAAAAAAATATATTAAAAAAAACAAAACAAAAAAACATCATAAGGTAGTTATTTTAAACCGAGTTATATCAGTTTATATCAGTATATTGCGATTTTCGGTAATTCCTTTGTTATGCGTTATTGTGAGTTGGGCACTTCCATGCCGCATGGCCATCTTTGTTAGCTAAATCGACAGATGAAGACGACATTCTACAACCAAACAACAATTATTCTGGAAAAAGGACACCTTGTACAAGATTCTGATGGAAGCTCATCAAATAGTAGGAACTATTTATGATATTATTTCGTATTTCTGTCAAATGTTTAGACGATATTCCGCCCAGATTTCGCACAGATTTCGGGCGCAAACCATATATGTATTGTGTAATATGATGTTATAGGACTGTCATCTGATGAAGTTTGAGAAGGTTAGTGAAAAAATTAATATCTTTTGCTGGTTTATTTGCTATCGCTAAAGTGCCTTGAATGAATGTGTGGTTGGCTATTGTAGTAAGCTAATATAATGCTATATTGTGTTTTCGCTGTAAAACATTTAAAAAATCTGAAATATTGGCTGGATTCACAAGATGTTTGTCTTTCATTTGCTGTACACCGTGTATTTTTCATAAATGTTTTATGATGAGTATTTAGGTATTTCACGTTGGTTTCTGTAGTTATTCTAGTTGCTTTGGTGAGACTACTGCAATGTAAAACTATGATTTATACCTGAAATATGCACATTTTTCGAACAAAACAGATGCTATACAATAAATATATTATCAAACTGTCATCTGGTCCCGTGTAGCTCAGTTGGTAGAGCATGGCGCTTGCAACGCCAGGCTTGTGGGTTCGTTTCCCACGGGGGGCCAGTACAAAAAAGTATGAATGAATGTACTTGTAAGTCGCTCTGGATAAGAGCGTCTGCTAAATGACTTAAATGTAATGTAATGTAAAATCTGATGAAGTTGTTTCTTGGTTAGTGACTATTTATATCTTTATTTGGTCGAATTTGTGATAGCTACCTATGCAGTAAAAAAATGGTGAAAATATGCGGTTGGGTCTTTTGCTATCGTGGTTAGCTAATAGAAATATATATTGTGTTTTCCCTGTAAAACATTTTAAAAATCGGAATGATGGCTGGATTCACAAGATGTGTATCTTTCATCTGGTGTCTTGGACTTGTGATTTCATGATATTTAGATGGTAGTATTTACTTGTGGCGCTATGCTAGGCTATGCTAGTCATCTTTTTTACTGATGAGGGTGCTCCCGGATCCGGGATGAGTACCAAGTAGAAGTTAAAGAAGCAATAAAACTGGCCTCCTTTAGACTAGTTGATTATCTGGAGCATCAGCATTTGTGGGTTTGATTACAGGCTCAAAATGGCCAGAAACAAAGATCTTTCTTCTGAAACTCATCAGTCTATTCTTGTTCTGAGAAATGAAGGCTATTCCATGCGAGAAATTGCCAAGAAACTGAAGATCTCATACAACGCTGTGTACTACTCCCTTCACAGAACAGCGCATACTGGCTCTAACCAGCATAGAAAGAGTGGGAGGCCCCGGTACACAACTGAGCAAGAGGACAAGTACATTAGTGTGTCTAGTTTGAGAAACAGACGCCGCACAAGTCCTCAACTGGCAGCTTCATTAAATGGTACCCACAAAACACTAGTCTCAACATGAACAGTGAAGTGATGACTCCAGGATGCTGGCCTTCTAGGCAGAGTTCCTCTGTCCAGTGTCTGTTCTTTTGTCCATCTTAATCTTTTCTTTTTATTGGCCAGTCTGAGACATGGCTTTTTCTTTGCAACTCTGACCTGGGCGGACTGCTGAATGAGCTGGCTCGCTTGGTCGACTGGTGGAAGGGTATCCTCCGCTAGTGGAAAGCAACGCCTCTCGGGCATGTTGGAGACGTTGAAGAATGCGAAGAACCTCTTCCATGGACGTCCCCACTTGAGCCAGCTGGTTGTGGTGTTTACGAAGTAGGTATCCCTGTTCGTCGTCTGTCTGGGAGATGTCCTGATTTCCAGCTTCTTCCATTTGGTGAGGCAGTATTCTATAACGTAGACAATGGTAGTTGAGAAGCAGGTGGTAAGTTTAATATAACAACGAACATGGAATGGAACGGAATGATACAATGTGGGAGTAGCGTCTAGACATGAACAAACAGAAACAATACTGCCTGAGGAAGGAACCTAAGGGAGTGCCAGATAAAGGGGAGGTAATGAGTGAGGTAATGGAGAACAGGTGTGCTTGATGATGACGCACAGGTGCGCGTAATGATGAAAGCCAAGTGCGCGTAATAATGATTCCCAGGACTGGTGGTTAGTAAACTGGCGACGTTGAACACCGGAAGGGAGGAGTGGGTGTAGACGTGACAATAAAGACTTTAATGATCAAGTTATTATGAATACACTGTAATATTGTCACATGCAGTATTTTTCACATTTTGCATGTAAACTTAATGTTTTTCCATAAAATCAGATAGAGGTCAAAAATATGAATAGTTACTAGACTGTAGGAGTACTATTTTTGCCGCACATGTGCTCCAAATAAGCTTGACACCAATGACATCATACCAGTATGCCTGTGTGGTCTTATGTTGCATACCATAAGGTTCCAACAAGGTTCTGCCCAAGAGCAAAGGAGTGTCAGTCACTTCATCAGATGGAGAAAGAAATAGTGTATAGAAATATATTTCCTGTGTTAAATTGTGTTAGTTCACCGTTTAGTCACTTCACCCATACATACATGTACAAATGACCTCTAACCTGTACCCCCACACACTGACTCGGTACCGGTACCCCCTTAATATAGCCTCGTTATTGTGTTACTTTTTATAATTTTTTACTGTAGTTTATTTGGTAACTCTTCTTGAACTGCACTGTTGGTTAAGGGCTTGTAAGTAAGCATTTCACAGTAAGGTCTACACTTGTTGTATTCGGCACATGTGACAAATAAAGTTTGATTTGATTTGTTTATATCGCTTCTCAGGTCAATGTCTTGGAAATCTTCCACAATTCACGTTTCATGCGGGTATGACTTCCTCGAACTTGTGCAGACGAGAATGTGGCCTTTGTGTCTGGACATTATCCAAACATGCATGCGTGACCCCACCTGGTACCCATTACAAGCCTTAAACCCAAACATTGATTTATAATTGGGTACGCACTAATGCCTGGCATAACCAGTTCAGTTTATAAACAGCAGGGGAGAGCTAAGCGATCAGGTTTTATTGCTAACACCTGCCCCTTATGTGCCAGAGGAGCACTAAAGCACAACACAACTAACCTGTGAATTGTGAGCCCTGTTGTGGCAGATATGTTATGACTCTGATAGCTCAGCTCCTCATTTGTGAGTAGAATTATTGTAAAGTACAGTAGGTTATTTATTTTCTCAATAAAAATGTAATATAACAAATTGACCTACTCTAATCAAGTGGTAAACATTATACATGATAGTACAGCCATGTACTTTGGCAATTGCAATATAATTACATAGTAATTAAGTTGTGGTTTTTGGAAATTAAATACTGTATATAGCAATGGAATAGGGACTGTCCATATACAAATGGCGACTGTCCTCAACTAAAGTACAGTACTATGTAACTAGCCTGAAAACTCACACTAAATTCTTCCACTGCTCTGTTGCTCTCTACATACTTTAGCTTGAGACTGCCATCATTGAAGTTGTTTGTGGTGAAGAGAGCCACGAGGGGTGTTGTACAAAACAAAGTCATCAGCGATTGGATAGTCTAACCAATCAGAGCATCAAAGCCAATGATGAATTTTCAAACTGCCACTTTACCCACGTGTGTTTTGGCTCTGGCCCAACCCATAGTTTTCTGGAGCTATCAGACATCCCTGAATGTGTTCGCAATTCAGTGCAGGGGAGGTACTCAGATCCAGACTCATTGCAGAGAGGAAACTAATGTTTGTGGGTGTGGCGTAGCGTTTTGCGAGAGCAAGGAGTCTGGGTAGCCAGGCAACTATCTCACAACATGTTAATTCAAAACTGTTACAGTACTGAAGTGTTACCCAATTACCATACCAAGCACATTCAGTCAGTCTTGGGGGTAATATCCAATGTTATTGGTCACATACACATATTTAAATGATGTTATTGTGGGTGTAGCGAAATGATTGTGTTCGTAGTTCTAACAGTGTGTCACGATCGTCTATGGGTGAGAGAGAGGACCAAGGCGCAGCGTGTGCAAAATACATCTCTTTTATTTTAGAGAAGGGAAAAACACGCAACGAACACTATTACAAAACGAAACAAAACAACAAACGATCGTGAAGCTAAAGACGTAAGTGCAAACACAAGCTACAAACGTACAACATAGACAACTACCCACAAAAGCCTACTGCCTATGGCTGCCTTAAATATGGCTCCCAATCAGAGACAACGAATGACAGCTGTCTCTGATTGAGAACCAATCTAGGCAGCCATAGACATAACTATACAACTACACTCTACCCCATACACATACAACACCCCTAGACACTACAAAACACATACATTCCCCATGTCACACCCTGACCTAACTAAAAAACATAAAGAAAACAAAGAATACTAAGGCCAGGGCGTGACACAGTGCTGTAGTATCTAACAATTCACAACAATTCACAACAATACACACATCTAAAAGTAGAATAATATATGAATATTAGGATGAGCAATGTCAGAGTGGCATTAACTAAAATACAGTAGAATAGAATACAGTATATACATATGAAATTAGTAAAGCAGTATGTAAACATTCTTATAGTGACTAGTGTTCCATTATTAAAGTGACCAGTGATTCCATGTCTAAGAGAACCTCTTCCAACAAATCTCCCTATGGTAACAGGGAGACACTACTTCTACTGCCAGAAGTGGGAGGCTAAAGGAAGGTAAAATAAATCATAGCTTGAGGCGAGAAAATTCTTAAACAGAACAGACAATGAGAGATTGTGTGTGAGATTGATCCCAATTGCAAGCCTCAGCATACCTTTGGTGTTCAGTCAACAGTGAGAGCTCAGAATCCCACTGAGGCTAGGAGGAGGAAAGAGAAAAAAGGCTTTGGTTTCAAACAGTTTGTCAAAGGACGGCTAGAGAATACACAACCTCACTGATTAGCCAAGACAATAGTTGTATTAGTCTCTATTGTCCCGCTATGGTTCTATAACGCTACAAGGCTTTAGTCTCTCGGTTTAATGTCCTGAAATCATCTAAGCCCAACATCAAAACCTGTCACACCCTGACCTTAGAGCCTTTTTATGTCTCTATTTGGTTTGTTCAGGGTGTGATTTGGGGTGGGCATTCTGTTTTGTTTTTCTATGATTTTGTATTTCTACGTTTACGCTGGGTATGGTTCTCAATCAGGGACAGCTGTCTATCGTTGTCCCTGATTAGGAACCATACTTAGGTAGCCCTTTTCCCTCCTTTCTTTGTGGGAAGTTAACTTTGTTTGTGGCACATAGCCCTTAAGCTTCACGGTTGTTTTGTATTGTTTATTGTTTTTGTCGGCGTCATCCTAATAAAAAGGAATATGTACGCTCACCACGCTGCGCTTTGGTCCTCTTCATTCGACGGCCGTGACAAAACCAGAACCATGTTTCACAGAAACACATTGCAATACAATTCCAGGAGAATTGTTTGGTACAGTATGGTTATGAGAATATCAAATTGTATTTGTCATGTGTGCCGAATACAACAGGTATAATTATTGACAAATTTACATAAAACAATTATTGCCTCAACATGGTCGTTGCTTTCAAAATCTTGGCTAAGATCAAATCAAATCCATTTTTAATTGTCACATAGGCCGAATACAACAAGTGTAGACCTTACCGTGAAATGCTTACTTACAAGCCCTCAACCAACAATGCAGTTCAAGAAATAGAGTTGAGTAATAGTTTACTAAATAAACTAAAGTATAAATAAAAAGTAACACAATAACAATAATGAGGCTATATACAGGGGGTACCGGTACTGAGTCAATGTGCGGGGATACAGGTTAGTCAAGGTAATTTGTACATGTAGGTAGGGATAAAGTGAATATGCGTAGATAATAAATAAAGTGTAAAAACAAAGGGGGAGATGTCAATGTAAATAGTCCGAGTGGCCATTTGATTAATTGTTCAGCAGTTTTATGTCTTGGAAGCTGTTAAGGAGCCTTTTGGACCTAATCTTGGTATCGCTTGTCATGCGTTAGCAGAGAGAACAGTCTATGACTTGGGTGACTGGAGTATTTGACAATTTTTTGGGCCTTCCTCTGAAACCGCCTAGTATATAGGTCCCGGATGACAGGAAGCTTGGCCCAAGTGATGTACTAGGCCGTACGCACTACCCTCTGTAGCACCTTACGGTCAGATGCCAAGCAGTTGCCATACCAGGCGGTGATGCAACCGGTCAGGATGGTGCAGCTGTAGAACCGTTTGAGGATATGGGGACCCATGACAAATCTTTTCAGTCTCCTGAGGGGAAAAGGCTGTTGTCGTGCCCTCTTCACGACTGTCTTGGTGTGTTTGGACCATGATAGTTTGTTGGTGATGTGGACAACAGGGAACTTGAAACTCTCGACCCGCTCCACTACAGCCCTGTCAATGTTAATGAGGGCCTGTCCGGCCCTCCTTTTCCTGTAGTCCACGATCAGCACCTTTGTCTTGATCACATTGACGGAGAGGTTGTTGTCCTGGCACCACACTGCCAGGTCTCTGACCTCCTCACTGTAGGCTGTCTCATCGTTGGTGGTGATCAGGCCTACCACCGCTGTGTCGTCAGCAAACTTCATGATGGTGTTGGAGTCATGCTTGGCCACGCAGTCGTGGGTGAACAGGGAGTACAAGAGGGGACTAAGCACACACCCCTGAGAGGCCACAGTGTTGAGGATCAGCGTGGCAGGTGTGTTGTTGCCTACCCTTACCACCTGGGGGTGGCCCGTCAGGAAGTCCAGGATCCAGTTGCAGAGGGAGGGGTTTAGTCCTAGGGTCCTTAGCTTAGTGATGAGCTATGAGGGCACTATGGTGTTGAGCTGTAGTCAATGAACAGCATTCTCACATAGTTGTTCTTTTGTCCAGATAGGAAAGGGCAGTGTGGAGTGTGATTAACATTGCAGTAACATTGCATCATCTATGGATCTGTTGGGGCGGTATGTGAATTGGAGTGGGTCTAGGGTTTCCGACATGATGGTGTTGATGTCATGACCAGCCTTTCAAAGCACTTCATGGCTACCGACGTGATTGCCACGGGGCGGTATTCATTTAGTCAGGTTACCTTCGCTTTCTTGGGCACATGGACTATGGTGGTCTGCTTGAAACATGTAGGTATTACAGACTCTGTCAGAGAGAGGTTGAAAATATCAGTGAAGACACTTGCCAGTGTTGCTTGCCTCGAAGCGAGCAAAAAAGGCATTTAGCTCGTCTGGTAGGTTCGCGTCACTGAGCAGCTTGCGACTGGGTTTTCCTTTGTAGTCTGTAATAGTTTGCAAGCCCTGCCACATCCGACAAGCATCAGAGCCGGTGTAGTAGGATTCAATCTTAGTTCGTCTGAGGGCATAGTGGAATTTCTTATAAGCGTCCGGATTAGTGTCCCACTCCGTGAAAGCGGCAGCTCTAGCATTTAGCTCGGTGCACATGTTGCCTGTAATCCATGGCTTCTGGTTGGTATATGTACGCATGGTCACTGTGGGAACAACGTCGTCGATGTACTTTTGATGAAGCCGGTGATTGAGGTGGTAGACTCCACAATGCCATTGGATGAATCCCGGAACATATTCCAGTCTGTGCTAGCAAAACAGTCCTGTAGCATAGCATCTGCATCATCTGACCACTTCTGTATTGAGCGAGTCACTCGTACTTACAGCTTTAGTTTTTGCTTGTAAGCATGAATCAGGAGCATAGAATTATGGTCAGATTTGCCAAATGTATTGCGAGGGAGAGCTTTGTATGTGTCTCTGGGTGTGGAGCAAAGGTGGTCTAGAGTTTTCTTTCCTCTGGTTGCACATGCTGGTGGAAATTAAAGTCCGGCCACTAGGAGTGCCGCATTTTCTTGTTTGCTTATGGCCTTACACAGCTCGTTGAGTGCGGTCTTAGTGCCAACATCGGTTTGTGGTGGTAAATAGACGGCTACGAATAATATAGATGAAAACTCCCTTGGTAGATAGTGTGGTCTAAAACTTATCATGAGGTACTCTACCTCAGGTGAGCAATACCTCGAGACTTCTTTAATATTAGGCCTCATTGACAAATAGACACCCATCTTTTTTTGTCATTGACAAATAGACACCCACCTCTCGCCTTACCAGACGTAGCTTTTTCTGTCCTGCCGATGCACGAAAAGCCCAGCCAGCTCTATATTATCCGTGTCGTTGTTCAGCCACAACTCAGTGATATTACAGTTTTACAGTTTTTTAAAGATATTACAGTTTTTAATGTCCCGTTGTTAGGATAATCTCGACCGGAGATCATACAGCAACACTTGGCACATACATCAATGACTAAACTTCTGTTATTGTATTTGGGTGTTACCTGAGTGTGGGCAAGTTTGGGATGTTCCATCCCATTAGTTTGAAAAGCTTCAACTTACATTTCTCAAAATGACAGTCCTGAGAGTGAGAAATGGTGTCCCGGAGCGGCTCCAGAGGGAGTGTTTCAGGCTGGTGAAATCTTACTGTACTGTGAAATGACGTACTGGGGTGTGCATGGCGGATAGGTCACTGGTGGCCAGACTGTTAAAAACATTCACGTAAATGGAACTGTCCTACGGGAGGCTCAATCAACATTTTGGAGCCAAGACAATACTGAGAAATGTTCAATGTTCCATGATGCCCAAGTGATTTATCAAACCTGCCGAGCTGTTTATTTTAAATATAGGAATCTGAAATGTGTTTTGAAAGAGATCAGACGCCTTTGAAGATGATTTCATTATCATTGGGATGTGTTCAAAGTAAACAAGGATTCGAGGAATTGTTAGGCCCTCACTTGCTGTACTCTACTGATACACTCTCAGATTCACGTGACACAGACTTTGTTTACTTGAAACTCCCAGCTTGTACTGTATCTCTGTTTTACTTATCAATTATTTTCCACTTCCTCTCTCCTCAGCAAACCTGTACCAGATTCACTGTCCGAGCCAAGCAATGTTCCATACAGAAAGTAGAGATTAGTTTGGCCTACAAAGACTGCAGTACAGTGTACTGTAACCTACATCCCCATATGTCTGTCAAAAGTATTGCATACAGACCCCTTGACCTTTTCCACATTTTTTTATGCTACACCCTTTTTCTAAAATGGACTAAATAGTTTTTTCCCCCTCATCAATCTACACACAATACCCAATAATGATAACGCAAAAACAGGTTTAGACATTTTTGCTAATTTATTAAAAATAGAAAAACAGGAAATTACATTTACATAAGTATTCAGACCCTTTGTTGAAACACCTTTGGCAGCAATTAAAGCCTTGAGTTTTCTTGGGTATGACGCTACAAGCTTGGCACACCTGTACTTCAGGAGTTTCGCCTAGTCTTCCCTACAGATCCTCTCAAGCTCTGTCAGGTTGGATGGGGAGCGTCGTTACACAGCTGTTTTCAGGTCTCTCCAGAGATGTTAGATCGGTTTAAGTCCGGGTTCTGGCTGGGCCACTCAAGGACATTCCGAGACTTGTCCCGAAGCCACTCCTGTGTTGTCTTGGCTGTGTGCTTAGGGTCATTGTCCTGTTGGAAGGTGAACCTGCCCCCAGTCTGAGGTCCTGTGTACTTTGGAGCAGGTTTTAATCAACAATCTCTCTGTACTATGCTCTTTTCATCTTTCCCTAAATCCTGACGAGTACCCCAGTCCCTGCCGCTTAAAAACATCCCCACAGCATGATGCTGCCACCACCATGCTTTACCGTAGGGATGGTGCCAGGTTTCCTCCAGATGTGACGCTTGGCATTTAGGCCAAATAGTTCAATCTTGGTTTCATCAGACCAGAGAATCTTGCTTCTCATGGTCAGAGTCCTTTTGGTGCCTTTTGGCAAACTCCAAGCAGGCTGTCATGTGCCTTTTACTGAGTAGTGGCTTCCATCTGGCCACTCTACCATAAAGGCCTGATTGGTGGAGTGCTGCAGAGATGGTTGTCCTTCTGGAAGGTTCTTGCATCTCCACAGAGGAACTCTGGAGCTCTGTCAGAATTACCATCAGGTTCTTGGTCACCTCCCTGACCAAGGCCCTTCTCCCCCGATTACTCAGTTTGAATGAGCAGCCAGCTCTAGGAAGAGTCTTGGTGGTTCCAAACTTCTTCCATTTAAGAATAATGGAGGCCACTGTGTTCTTGGGGACCTTCAATGATGCAATGATGCAGAAATGTTTTGGTACCCTTCCCCAGATCTGTGCCTCGACACAATCCTATCTCGGAGCTCTACTGACAATTCCTTCGACCTCATGGCTTGGTTTTTGCTCTGACATGCACTGTCAACTGTGGGTCCTTAGATAGACAGCTGTTTGCCTTTCCAAATCATGTCCAATAAATTGAATTTACCACAGGTGGACTCCAATCAAGTTGTAGAAACATCTCATGGATGATCAATGGAAATAGGATGTACCTGAGCTCAATTCCGAGTCTCATTGCAAAGGGTTTTCACTTTGTCATTATGGTGTACTGTTTGTAGATTGATGAGGGAAAAAATTATTTAATCCATTTAACGTAACAAAATGTGGAAAAAGTCAAGGGTCTGAATACTTTCAGAATGCACCATATGTACAACTAGAATATGATGTGTTGGAGATCCTGAATTCAAATCTAAAAAACAGTTAATGACTCCCTGAAATAAACTTTAGTAACACTTTATTTTAGGTAAACATGTTTAACCTTCAAAATTAGGTTTACAGGCACAAGGAAAATATATTATGTCATAATACACTCACTGCCAACAAAAAGCCTTTCCCATTTTGCAGTTGTGGATGAGGTCATGAGTAAATGTAGTGGGGCATTAACTAATTGAATATGAACACTTTCTATGAACCAGATGTGTAAAAAAACACCCACGTAGCATTATAATAAAAATGTGTTTAACTGAGTTGCAACACAGTAGTAATATAATACATGTCATTTTAATACTTTTGATGTGTCAATTTCCATTAGTTTCAATTTCAACCGCGGAAAGAATGTGCTATCCATTGTCGAAGGGTTTAACCTGAGTGCACTAGAAATGCTACACTAAGACATGCAAGAAATGTACCATGGATATGTATGTCTGAAGACATTTTAGATGCTCGCATAATTCTGTGTCATACTACTTCACTTTTACAACAAAAGTCTATTTAACCTTAAAAAAAGTATGATGACCAGATGAAGTAGTTATTCTAAAAAATGGCCTTTCATTAGTATTCCATGTTCACGCTGTGGTTTTACAGTGAGTATTTCCTGTGTAATAGCTTAGAATGCAATTAAAATGTCTCATTCAATAACTGTGACAAGCTGCAGAATGTACTATTTCATCCGGTGAATTAAATAAAATGTATCAAATTATAGTAATATGTTCTTACCCAATTGATTGGGCTACACCCAACCAATATGCATTGGTCAAATGTGATCTAATAACAGATCCCTTGTGTTTGATATGACTCTCCAAGATGATGTGAGAGACTTTTCCTATTTCTTTCCCATTGGATAATATACTTGAGGGTTAGGCTGTTAACATTCAAATACCCTTTTTCCCCAAAGTATTGAAAGTGTGCTGTTGAACAACAATCAGCATGCAACGAAAGTTAGATTTTCCTCCAACATACAATGTGTGATCAAATAAAACACATAAGACTAAATACTGTTGATCTTTTTATAAAATAGACGCCATCAAAGCCAACCTGTAAGAGCTGTCGCTCTCCTCATCCTCAGATGAGGTGAGGAGAGAAGGATCTTCTGACCAAAATGCGGAGTTAGGGAAATATGCCATCTTTATTTTACATATGACAACGATGCAGATGGCAACACGAAAACTAAAACAAAACACTTTCAAACTACAAAATAACAAAACGACGTAGAACGAAAACCTGAACATAAACTTACATAACTGAAACGTAAACTCACGAACAGGCAACAGACGACATCGAAACAAAACGAACAGCCAAACAGCTCCATATGTGAAAAACATCGATAACGACACGAAGACATCACAAGAGACAATCACCCACAAACACACAGTGATAATGCCCTACCTAAATATGACTCTTGATTAGAGGAAAATGCAAACCACCTGCCTCTAATCAAGAGCCATACCAGGCACACCGAAACCAACATAGAAACAGATAACATAGACTGCCCACCCAAAACACATGCCCTGACCATAAACACATAAAAAAAAACATAAAACAGGTCAGGACTGTTACAGTACCCCCCCCTCAAGATGCGCACGCCGGGCGCACAAGCACAAAGTCCAGGGGAGGGTCCGGGTGGGCAGTTGACCACGGTGGTGGTTCCGGCTCAGGACGCTGTCCCCATACCACCATAGTCACTCCCCTCTTCTTTCTACCCCTTCTAATGCCCACCCTAACACTACCTTCCCCTAAATAAACAGCTAGCACCAGGACAAGGGGCAGCACCGGGACAAGGGGTAGCACCGGGACAAGGGGCAGCACCAGAACAAGGGGCAGCACCAGGATAAGGACCATCACTGAGACAAGGGGCAGCACCGGGACAAGGGGCAGCACCGGGACAAGGGGCAGCACCGGGACAAGGGGCAGCACCGGGACAAGGGGCAGCACCGGGACAAGGGGCAGCACCGGGACAAGGGGCAACACCGGGACAAGGGGCAGATCCCGGCTGAAGGACTCTGGCAGGTCCTGTTTGGACGGCTCTGGCAGGTCCATGCTGGCTGACGGCTCTCTACGCTCATGGCAGGCTGACGGCTCTTGACGCTCATGGCAGGCTGACGGCTCTCGACGCTCATGGCGCTCTGACGGCTCTGGCTGCTCATGGCTCTCTGACGGCTCTGGCTGCTCATGGCTCACTGACGGCTCTGGCTGCTCATGGCTCTTTGACGGCTCTGGCTGCTCATGGCTCTTTGACGGCTCTGGCTGCTCATGGCTCTCTGACGGCTCTGGCTGCTCATGGCTCGCTGGCGGCTCTGGCAGATCCTGTCTGGTTGGCGGCTCTGGCAGATCCTGTCTGGTTGGCGGCTCTGGCAGATCCTGTCTGGTTGGCGGCTCTGGCAGATCCTGTCTGGTTGGCGGCTCTGGCAGATCCTGTCTGGCTGACGGCTCTAGCGGCTCCTGTCTGGCTGACGGCTCTAGCGGCTCCTGTCTGGCGGATGGCTCTGTAGGCTCATGGCAGACGGGCGGCTTTGCAGGCTCATGGCAGACGGGCGGCTTTGCAGGCTCATGGCAGACGGATGGCTCAGACGGCGCTGGGGAGACGGATGGCTCAGATGGCGCTGGAGAGACGGATGGCTCAGATGGCGCTGGGGAGACGGATGGCTCAGATGGCGCTGGGGAGACAGATAGCTCTGTAGGGAGGAGAAGGAGAGACAGCCTGGTGCGTGGTCTAGGCACCGGCTGCGCTGGAGAGGAGGAAACAGCAGGAGAGAGAACCCGGAGAGACAGCCTGGTACGGGGGGCTGCCACCGGAGGACTGGTACATGGAGGTGGCACCGGATATACCGGACCGTGAAGGAGGACACGTGCTCTTGAGCACCGAGCCTCCCCAACCCTACCAGGTTGAATGAACCCCGTAGCCCTGCCAGTGCGGCGAGGTGGAATAGCCCGCACTGGGCTATGCAGGCGAACCGGGGACACCACCTGTAAGGCTGGTGCCATGTACACCGGCCCGAGGAGACGTACTGGAGACCAGCTACGTTGGGCCGGCTTCATGGCACCCGGCTCGATGCCCAACCTAGCCCTCCCAGTGCGGCAAGGTGGAATAGCCCGCACTGGGCTAAGCACGCGTACTGGGGACACCGTGCGCTTTACCGCATAACACGGTGTCTTACCAGTACGACGCCTTCTACCTCCACGGTAAGCACGGGGAGTTGGCTCGGGTATCCTACCCGGCTTTACCACACTCCTCGTGTGCCCCCCCCCAAGAAATTTTTGGGTCTTACTCACGGGCTCCCAACCGCGTCATCGCGCTGCCTCCTCATACCAGCGCTCCTGGGCTGTGGCTGCCCTCTTCTCCTCCTTAGGACGGCGATATTCCCCTGGTTGAGCCCAAGGTCCTCTACCGTCCAATATCTCCTCCCAAGTCCAGAAATCCTTATTGCTCCGTCGAGCATTCCCATACCGCTTGGTCTCTGTATTCTGGTGGGTGATTCTGTAAGAGCTGTCGCTCTCCTCATCCTCAGATGAGGTGAGGAGAGAAGGATCTTCTGACCAAAATGCGGAGTTAGGGAAATATGCCATCTTTATTTTACATATGACAACGATGCAGATGGCAACACGAAAACTAAAACAAAACACTTTCAAACTACAAAATAACAAAACGACGTAGAACGAAAACCTGAACATAAACTTACATAACTGAAACGTAAACTCACGAACAGGCAACAGACGACATCGAAACAAAACGAACAGCCAAACAGCTCCATATGTGAAAAACATCGATAACGACACGAAGACATCACAAGAGACAATCACCCACAAACACACAGTGATAATGCCCTACCTAAATATGACTCTTGATTAGAGGAAAATGCAAACCACCTGCCTCTAATCAAGAGCCATACCAGGCACACCGAAACCAACATAGAAACAGATAACATAGACTGCCCACCCAAAACACATGCCCTGACCATAAACACATAAAAAAAAACATAAAACAGGTCAGGACTGTTACACAACCTGACTACCAAAATGTGAAGATAATGCACTCTCTCTCCATTCAGATTTAAATTCACTTAAAATCTCTCTTTCTCTCAAACATTGTAACAGTACGAGTGAAAATGTACAGTATATTATTAAAAATAGCAAAGATCCAATTGAGGTTACAAACTTGTATCAGGAAACAGATGCTTATGCTTACTAGCTGGAGTTATTTTCCACCAAACCCAGAAAAACACGGCCATGCCAACTCTTCTGCTCTGCTCAGTGAAATACAATGATTTCACTCCTGCCCATTGCATGCCAGTCTATTTAGCTGTTCTGAGAAATCATTCTGTGGTGTAGTCAGCTGTTAGCCTAATAGGGGTGCGTGACTGAGGGGTAGCAGAGAATTGGATGAGACGTACAAAGCTGCACTCTATGGTGCTTGACACTGCCAAGTCAATGCAGCCAAGTTAGAATTCCGGCAGCTACAAGAGAAATGACAAAGGAGATGAGATGACCCTCCCTCTACAGACCACCATGGGCCATTTACAACAGGTCATCTTGTAATTTGAGGAGGGCAGGAACATAATTCTATTTGGATGAAAAACACGAAGAGCCTTCTTTTAGGGATTAGAATTGTATACATTGATTCAATTGTAGAAACATAGCGAGGAACAGCTTACATTAGCTTTCTAAATGTAGGCCTTGGAATCACATATACACTGAGTGTACAAAACATTAGGAACCCTTTCCACGACATAGACTGACCAGGTGAATCCAGGTGGAAGCTATGATCCCTTATCAATGTCACTTGTTAAATCCACTTCAATCAGTGGTCACCGGCCTTTTCAAGATCACTTTGAGTCAAAATTCAAGCTGAAATCTACCGCTCAAAACTTAAGTCTATGCAACACGAACATATTAAAAGCAGCACTGTAGCAATGAGGTTTGTGCAGTAGGCTATAGGCCCAGTACATTATCACTGCATATTGGCTTTGCTTGAATTGCCCTGCCAATGCATTGTTGTTCATTAAAAAAATATTATATTGAAAAATGTGAGGTAGGCTGTCACGTTCCTGACCTATTTCTGTTAGTTTGTTGGATGTGTTAGTTGGTCAGGACGTGAGTTTGGGTGGGCATTCTATGTTTTCTGTTTCTATGTTGGTTTAAGGGTTGCCTGGTATGGCTCTTAATTAGAGGCAGGTGTTTGGCGTTTTCCTCTAATTGAGAGTCATATTTAGGTAGGTTGTTTCACAGTGTTTGTTGTGGGTGGTTGTCTCCTGTGTCAGTGTTTGTCGCACCATACGGGACTGTTCGGTTTGTTTTGTACATCGTCATTTTGTGTAGTCTATTTTCCCTGTTCGTGCGTTCTTCGTGTTTATGTAAGTTCGTCGTCCAGGTCTGTCTACTCCGTTTGTTGTTTTGTTAGTTATAGTGAAGTTCGTGTTTTTTCGTCTTTTCTGTAAATAAATAATGTCAACTTCAGAAGCTGCGTTTTGGTTCAATCCATGCTCCCTCTTCGAATGAAGAGGAGGAGGAGAACCGTTACATAGGCTATATGATCACGACAGTAATTGATCAGTTGTTGTATTACTTGTGAGGCACAGCTGAGTGAGCATACATGTACATTACATTTGTATATTACTGGGCTGATGGAGGCTGCATCTGATGGTCAGTGGAGGGAGAGGATAGCAGACTGATGGTCTGCCTCTCAACGCTCTCGCTTTCCTCCACTGACACTGACCAAAAAGGGACACAGTCTTCCAGCGAAACTCGAGTAGCACCGCATTATTTCTGCCTCATGCACAAATTCATGTTGTGACTCCTATTGAAATATTCCTTGATATTAAAAAATACCCATGCTGCTAATAATAACACAAGCCTATCAATATACTTCCTACTTATTCAGTACAGCTGGAGTGCTGGTTGTAGCACGAGTGAAAGTAGGAAAAACGTGCATTTTATGGCTTATAAAAGTGTTGAATAGAGTGTTGACAGTGCTGAGTAAGAACTTACACTAGAACTCACTAATAAAAACAGCCGCTCTTTGCTCTATTCGTTGACAGTCTCTTTCTAGTCATGGTTTTAAAAGTTTTTAAATCTCACAGTATCAACTACTTCACTGCAGACACGGTAATCTGAGCCATCCGATTGGCCAGCAGTAGGCCTATAGATTTGCTCTCCGGGCCTGCCGGGAAGGCAGAGTTTGTACCTTAAGACACATGAAATGGTTAAAATTGGGAACACACGGCTACTCTGCACGCAGGGAAGCTGAATCGGTTGCTTCTACCACCAACAGCGGGAGACCAAATTTTTAAAAATAGGAACGCAAGGCTTTATCGTTGTTTTTTTACAGAAATGTTTGGTGATCGACTAGGAATGCCTTGGAGATTCGATTGTGATCGACCGATTGGTGACCACTGGTGTAGATGAAGGGTAGGAGAGACGTTAAATAATTGTTTTTAAGCCTTGAGACAATTGAGACTTGGATTGTGTATGTGTACCATTCAAAGGGTGAATGAGCAAGACAAAAGAAGAAGGGTATGGTAGTAGGTGCCAGGTGCAACGGTTTGATTGTGTCAAGAACTGCAACGCTGCTGGGTTTTTCACGCTCAACAGTTTCCCATGTGTATCAAGAATGGTCCATCATCCAAAGGACATCCAGCCAACTTGACACAACTGTGGGAAGCATTGGAATCAACAGGAGCCAGCATCCCTCTGGAACGCTTTCAACACCTTGTAGAGTCCATCCCCCGATGAATTGAGGCTGTTCTGAGGGCAAAAGGGGGTGCAACTCAATATTAGGAAGGTGTTCCCAATGTATTGTACACTCAATGTATATGTGCCTTCTCTATGAGGTAGAACTGCATGGTTACCAATCCAAGAGGCCCCAATATAATCTGTTGCCAGCACATAATGGGGTTGTGAAAGGGAATCACATATGATGGCATGTGTAAATCGAATTATGATTTCAATGTCATCATGGCTAAGAGTATGTAAAAATGTATTCACCTCTAACCCCTACAAGTGCATGGACTAAGTTATGAGAGACATTGCAGCTATTGTGACAGAGGTGTTAAAAGGTAACTTGAATATTTTCAATGTAAAAGAAGGTTGTCCTTTTGAATAGCATTAAGACAATGTCTTTCAGTTTTACTCCAAGGGTTAATTGTGGTGATAGGGTGCACAAATCAAAGTATGATTTGTACAAATTTAACAAAATGTTTTGTATCATTAAAAACAAGTTTGTAAGGTTCCATTTGCTGCAGAGCCAAAGTCGCATAAATGTCTTCATAAAGTCAAATGAAAAAAAATATACATCAGTTCCTCGCTCACGGAGTACATGCAGAGCATTCAGATGGGCCACTTCTTTTTCCATGATAAATGTTTGTTCCACACGCCACTCAGGTTCCCCCCTCCAACAGTATGTCTCCTGGGTGGACCTGGAGGGGCCTGAGTGGCTGTCTGCCAGACACCGAGGAGGACTTTTCAGACATCTTTTCTAGAATGGCTTAAAGTGAACTATTCATCAAGGGAGGGGAGTGGGTTCTGGGAAAATGAGTGTTTACCACCAGATAGATATCAGGATCTGTGATGCAGAGGAGGATTTTTTCAAGTAGGTCCTCCATCCATCATTGTGTAACTGAGAATTTAGTGGGTGATATTCTCAGTGGTGGAAAAAGTACCCAATTGTCATACTTAAGTAAAAGTAAGGATACCTTAAAAGATAATGACTCAAGTAAAAGTGAGTCACCCAGTAAAATACTACTTGAGTAAAAGTCTAAAAGTATTTGGTTTTAAATATACTTAAGTATCAAAAGTAAATGTAATCGCTAAAACATACTTACATATCAAAAGTAAAAGTATAAATAATTTCTAATTCCTTATATTAAGCAAACCAGATGGCCCAAATCTTTTTTGATAAACTGGGGTACACTTCAACACTCAGACATAATTTACAAACGAAGCATTTGTGTTTAGTGAGCCAGATCAGAGGCCGTAGGGACGACCAGGGACGTTCTCTTGATAGGTGCATGAATTAGACAATTGTTCTGTCCTTTCTAAGCATTAAAAATGTAACAAGTACTTTTGGGTGTCAGGGAAAATGTAAAGAGTAAAAAGTGCATATGTTCTTTACGGATGTAGTGGAATAAAAGTAAAAGCTGTCAAAATATAAATAGTAAAGTACAGATACCACCCAAAAATACTTAAGTAGTGCTTTTAAAGTATTTTTACTTCAGTACTTTACAGATATATTCTATATTTCGGATATTCTGAGAAAAACACAACTGCCTCCTCTCGTACGTGAGAGCACTTTTTTTTTCTTTTTTTTCTTTTTTGAAACACTTGAACATGTTGCGTCCACCAAAGTTGTACGTTTTCTGCTGAAATGAGGACTTGAGAGAAGAAACCACTCAGACCATCAAACTTCACAAGATAATATAAAAATGTTTTGGATTGAAAGAGAGCCACAGCAAATGAACTACATGCAGTGCCTTCGGAAAGTATTCAGACCCCTTGACTTTTTCCACATTTTGTTACGTTACAGCCTTTTCATAAAATGTATTAAATAAATACAAATCCTCAGCAATCTACACACAATACCCTATAATGATAAAGCAAAAACAGTTTGAGATTTATTTGCAAATTTGTTAAATAAAAAAACAGAAATACCTTATTTAAATAGGTATTCAGATCCTTGCTGTGAGTCTCGAAATTGAGCTCAGGTGCATCCCGTTTTCATTGATTACCCTTGAGATGTTTCTACAACTTAATTGGAGTGCACCTGTGGTAAATTCAATTGATTGGGCATGATTTGGAAAGGCACACACCTGTCTATGTAAGGTCCCACAGTTGACAGTGCATGTCAGAGCAAAAACCAAGCAATGAGGTCGAAGGAATTGTCCGTAGAGCTCCGAGACAGCATTGTGTCGAGGCACAGATCTGGGGAATGGTCCCCAAGAACACAGTAGCCTACATCATTCTTAAATGGAAGAAGTTTGGCACCACCAAGACTCTTCCTAGAGCTGGCCGCCCGGCCAAACTGAGCAATCGGGGAAGAAGGGCCTTGGTCAGGGAGGTGATTTACGTCATGTGATAAAAAAATTATAATTATAATTAATTAGCAAAAATGTATACAATTCTGTTTTTGCTTTGTCATCATGAGGTATTGTCTGTAGACTGATGAGGGGGAAAAACGATTTAATACATTTTAGAATAAGGCTGTAACCTACCAAAATGTGGAAAAAGTCAATGGGTCTGTATACTTTCAGAAGGCACTGTACTTAGATTGACCAAAAACAATCCAGATACACCATTATCAGGCCTCAGAAATTGCAACGCTACACGATGTGGGAATCTTTTTGGATCAAATTTTGACTCTGGTTCTATGTTGATACCATAGCTTACTGTTTTGTGCAAGTGTTCAGGCACCAAGTTAAAGTCATATCCTGCCTGTGCGAAGACACCAGTAAATCCCAAAGCTGAAACAGACGTCCATCATCGCTGAAGTGTCCAATATATAGGATATTCTCATGTCTGATATTAAAAGACAACAGAACCATACCAGGAATGTGTCCCAGTGGCCCCTGATTCCTTTATGGTAAATGATGTCACGTCATGTGATAAACCTAGCAGATGCTGCTGCCTTGTCAATCCATTAAAACACTCCGCTTTGCAGCTGTTCAAAGTATCAAGTATCAAATCTCAGAAAATATTGGCATTTTCTCACCATTTCTCAACCACATTTAAGACAAGTATAATTAAATAATGTGTATATATACTTGACTAAGTAAATAATTGAGTGCATTTAAAAAAGGACCAAGTTGTTCAACTTTGGGTTATCCTCTATGATGTGCAATGTGTTGTCAAATCAATCAAATCAATTGAAATTTGATGGTATCAAATTGAAATTATTAGTGCGAATCAGTTAAATTAAATATGCCAACCATTTGTGTATGTGATTATTCAACATATACCTTAATTTATTTTACTGTTTACTAATACAAACATTTTCACTTTCTCAGTCTTGAACCCACCCCCCCCAAAAAAACTCTTGGTACCCAGAATCCATACATCAAGACTAAAGCGTTGCTAGTGACATATGGAATTCACTGACAGGCTCCTTCAAAACACAGCATGTGCTGAAACATCACCAAGCTTTGTACAGTGTTTGCGTCAGTCAAACGACCGAGAATGGTCAAGCCATTTGTCTTAGAACGTAACATGCAATATCACATGCATAACTCCATAGCTTGGTCTAGGAATTTGAGATGGGTCTGGATAAATGTAACCAATCCCTCAGTTGTTATTCGAATACCAGATTGCCACTCAAACAGCCTACAAAAAGGATTCAAATATTCTGATATGTTTAAGTGGCTTTTGATGAAGTCTGTATAGTATGTGGATTTACCCATGCATACTACCAAGGTAAGAAAGCAAATCTGTTCCACTTTATTTGTAAAACATTAATTAATTATTAATAATTTAAGGCTTGTTACATCCATTTTAAATAGCCGCTCTAATTTAATAATGACCTTTGGTTGAAACAATGAGATATTAAACCCTTGGGTAACTTTTAGAATGAACAAATAGTCTTATTTATTTGACAGTAAAGTTAATGTCCATGACTAAGTTTTGTCTAAAAACACCATGCTATTTTAGACCCTGTCAAGAGCATGTTAGATTTATAGACTGAATGTTTGGATTCCGATCAAAGGTCTTCTTCCAACTACTCACGACCTTGCTCACATGAACAAGGCTTCAAAATGCTATTGGCCATTTGAACTCTGTCTTGAATTCTGACTCTAGGTTGCTTCTCTCTTTGTGAACAGCTTTAAGGCATAGACAAGGATACAAAATAGGCATGCTTGTCACATTTTGGGGTGAGAACCCAAAATAAAAGTTAAAATGATCTGTGGCCTGGTATTAGTGAGAACACTGACATACTCACAATTTTATTTATTTTATTTAACCTTTAAAAGGACATACTCACAAATGGAATGCTTGGCAGATTTGAGCTCCCTCTTTGACTAATTCAATTAATACCTGATGGCCATGAAAATTCACAAATGAAGTTATTTCATGCACATTCACTTCGTGTGATGTTATTTACTCAAACCACACAACTATGTTATTCACAAATGCTTTCATTGCTGCACACATCCACAGATAAGTAAGTTAGAAAATATATTCTCGTATAAGGTTCAATAAGCTGTAGTCTTTTAGTTACTCCACAAGTCACTCTTGGAAAGTACTTGCGTTTAACATCCAAAATAAAGAGCCACAATAGTCCAGACTTACAAAAAATGCTCAAACCCAACATGGCTACATATCTTTGAATTTAAACATTCTCATTTCTTTGAACTGACAGAAACACATTCTTCTGAAAACAGATGACCATAAATGTTAAGAATTCATGTTCAAAGTGAATACCAAGACATTTTTCCCCCCCACATTTTTGGAGAGGACTCTCAGACCTGAGCACCCTCTTCTTTTGTTCCTGTCAACTGATAAGGATCCGTTAAAAGCAGCGACTAGGCAACCTCTCTCCAACAATAGGCTCTATGGAATGAGAGGTGAGCGAGCCATTGCGTGACTTTAAAACAGTGGGAAAATCAGCAAATATCACGTTGGTCCCACTCAACGTGTATGGAGAAGGAATGAAGAACTTGGGGTCTCACAATAACTTCACAAATCACAGCTTAATTGTAAAGTTTAAGCACTCTGCTTCACAAATCATCTTCACAAAGCAAAATCATACTACTTAAAAGATGATGCTTCTCAAGCATCTAAATAGGCCTTATAAAGGTTAAGGAGGGCTTCCCTAGGAATCAAGTTGTAATTTGTGTCTAAATCCATTATCAACAGTAGATGGCTTTGCAACAAACAAAACCACTGACCTATCAAATCAAATGTATTTATATAGCCCTTCTTACATCAGCTGATATCTCAAAGTGCTGTACAGAAACCCAGCCTAAAACCCCAAACAGCAAGCAATGCAGGTGTAAAAGCACGGTGGCTAGGAAAAACTCCCTAGAAAGGCCAAAACCTAGGAAGAAACCTAGAGAGGAACCAGGCTATGAGGGGTGGCCAGTCCTCTTCTGGCTGTGCTGGGTGGAGATTATAACAGAACATGGCCAAGATGTTCAAAAGTTCATAAATGACCAGCATAGTCAAATAATAATAATCACAGTAGTTGTCGAGGGTGCAGCAAGTCAGCACCTCAGGAGTACATGTCAGTTGGCTTTTCATAGCTGATCATTAAGAGTATCTCTACGTCTCCTGCGGTCTCTAGAGAGTTGAAAACAGCAGGTCTGGGACAGGTAGCACGTCCGGTGAACAGGTCAGGGTTCCATAACCGCAGGCAGAACAGTTAACTGGAGCAGCAGCACGGCCAGGTGGACTGGGGACAGCAAGGAGTCATCATGCCAGGTAGTCCCGAGGCATGGTCCTAGGGCGCAGGTCCTCCGAGAGAGAGAAAGAAAGAGAGAAAGAGAGAATTAGAGAGAGCATACTTAAATTCACACAGGACACCGGATAAGACAGGAGACGTACTCCAGATATAACAAACTGACCCTAGCCCCCCGTCACAAACTACTGCAACATAAATACTGGAGGCTGAGACAGGAGGGGTCAGGAGACACTGTGGCCCCATCCGATGATACCCCTGGACAGAGCCAAACAGGAAGGATATAACCCCACCCACTCTGCCAAAGCACAGCCCCCACACCACTAGAGGGGTACCTTCAACCACCAACTTACCATCCTGAGACAAGGCCGAGTATAGCCCACAAAGATCTCCGCCACGGCACAACCCAAGGGGGGGGCGCCAACCCAGACAGGAAGATCACGTCAGTGACTCAACCCACTCAAGTGACGCACCCCTCCTAGGGACGGCATGAAAGAGCACCAGTAAGCCAGTGACTCAACCCCTGTAATAGGGTTAGAGGCAGGGAATCCTAGTGGAGAGAGGGGAACCGGCCAGGCAGAGATAGCAAGGGTGGTTCATTGCTCCAGAGCCTTTCCGTTCACCTTCACACTCCTGGGCCTGACTACACTCAATCATATGACCCACTGAAGAGATGAGTCTTCAGTAAAGACTTAAAAGTTGAGACCGAGTCTGCGTCTCTCACATGGGTAGGCAGACCATTCCATAAAAATGGAGATCTATAGGAGAAAGCCCTGCCTCCAGCTGTTTGCTTAGAAATTCTAGGGACAATTAGGAGGGCTGCGTCTTGTGACAGTAGCGTACGTGTAGGTATGTACGACAGGACCAAATCGGAAAGATAGGTAGGAGCAAGCCCATGTAATGCTTTGTAGGTTAGCAGTAAAACCTTGAAATCAGCCCTTGCCTTAACAGGAAGCCAGTGTAGAAGGCTAGCATTTTTTTTTTTACCTTTATTTAACCAGGCAAGTCAGTTAAGAACAAATTCTTATTTTCAATGACGGCCTAGGAACAGTGGGTTAACTGCCTGTTCAGGGGCAGAACGACAGATTTGTACCTTGTCAGCTCGGGGATTTGAACTTGCAACCTTCCGGTTACTAGTCCAACGCTCTAACCACTAGGCTACCCTGCCGCCCCATTGGAGTAATATGATCAAATCTTTTGGTTCTAGTCAAGATTCTAGCAGCCGTATTTATCACTAACTGAAATTTATTTATTGCTTTATCTGGGTAGCCGGAAAGTAGAGCATTGCATTAGTCTAACCTAGAAGTAACAAAAGCATGGATTAATTTTTCTGCATCATTTTTGGACCGAAAGTTTCTGATTTTTGCAATGTTACGTAGATGGAAAAAAAGCTGTCCTTGAAACCGTCTTTATGTTCGTCAAAAGAGAGATCAGGGTCCAGAGTAACGCCGAGGTTCTTCACAGTTTTATTTGAGATGACTTTACAACCATCAAGATTAATTGTTATCAGGTTATATACAGCACCTGTCATTGGTGATTTTGTATAAAACTTTCATTCTGTTTCTCCAACCTTCAACCTCCTGAAGAAACTGGATGACATTCCAGGGTCTGTGAAAACTATTTCAGAGTGTCATGGCCCTCAATGACCCCAATGAACATGTGTTTCCACAAGAGAGAAAAAATATCCACATTTATATCATTGGGGTGTGGTATTCCTGGGTCACTGTTCCAGAAACCCGATCATAAGCATGCAAAAACATCATTAAGGGAAGACATCCATCTTCATCTAAATTATACAGTGTACCACTAGGAGACATTCATTGACCGTCCCTGGAGGTGACCTTGACTTTTCCTTCCGATACTCAAAGCACCATGTGCTACTCCTGAAGGAACATATTTTATGGGTTGTTGACCATTTCCCCAGGAGCCTCAAAGCCTGCCAATGTTCTCACTGTCTCACCTCCATCAGAGCTAAGCACCACACACCCTAGTGCAGTGGCCTAGTAACAAACATGAAACAACTGGCTTGAACAATGCAGAGAGAATTCATCTGAATCTCTACAAGCTTAAAGGCAGGAGCTATGGATGCCTGGTTAGGGCGGACTTATTTCCCCTACAGTGTGTTGTAAACGTCATGGCTACTCACCATTCTAGAGGTTGGACACTTCTGCTGAAAGGGAATGTCTTCAGAGGGGAACTGTGGAGAATTCAGTTAGTAGGATAGATCAGCTGCCTTGCACACACCTGCTTTTTTACTCACAGCGTTCAGAGTAGAACCTTGACATGTTACTACTGGACATTTATACATGTAAATTGAATGTAATTTGCACTCTTGAGTAAATTGTTTTTGGTTTTGACCAGTTTCGAACTTGTTGCTGAGGTGACAAAATGGCAGTAAAAGACGTGGTTGTTTTTACTTTTAATAATAATGAAAACATATTACAGAGTACACCAAATGACCTCACATATCTCTCCCTCTTTTCATGTTGAAAAATAAACAGCCACCTGCCAACCTTGCCTGAATCTTTTCAAAATGATCTCAACCTTGTGGCATTTTTGTGGTTATTTTTTTCTAAGCCACTAGAACCAAAACCTCTGTCATTTGATACAATAGTGTGCAGTTTAACAATAGCGTGCAGTTTAACAAAAGCTTGCAGTTGAGTAAGAAGAGCACTGTTGAAGAATTGTTTGAAGAGTAGGTGTGCTCTGTTGAGAAAATACTAATTGTACTGTTGTCATTCCTGCCATTCTAAGAGTGTCCCCACTTGGCACAGACGTCAATTCAATGTGTATTCCACATTGGTTCAATGTAATTTATTTGCAATGACGTGGAAACAACAGTGACACAACCAGTATGTTCCCACTGCGTCTCAAGGGTCTTGGTGCTCACCCCCTTCAAATTAATCAATCATGTAAAAGTGTCATAAGTCAGGGCATTTTCAGGATGTTTGCTGAAGCTGTTTTCTTTGGAGAGCTGTTGTGGCTGATGTGATAAATGAAGGTAATGCAGAAGTATATTGCCATGGGATGACTGACAAATGAGGACATGGTCACTAGCTGTGGGGTAACCCCTCGGTGAGTCTAATGAACGTGATGGATGGTAAGACTCTGAACGTGATGGATGGAGAGGAACATGTACAACAAATCGAGAATAAACATGGACGTGTGGCTGAACCAAACTCACTCTACCAGTTCTCTCTGGGACAAGAAATTACTGCATGTGAGCATTTGTTTATTGAAACCAGTCGCGGCTGGTAAGCTAATGGGAGGACATGTGGGAAACAACAATTTAAAAAATATTTATTGGGAAATTGTTTTTAATGTTTGACAAATGTTTGAGGAGGACCGTCCCTATTTTTCCCAGGTGGAGCCTTCACTGATTGAAACACATAAAATGTGTGCTTCGTTTCCTATTTAGTTTAGTGAAAAATCTGATTAAGAGAAAGTTAAACAAACGAAATCTATCTAAATACATATATTTTTGCACATGGTAACCACGCCTTGTCCACACGTAAAATATTGGCACTGAGAGAGAAGGCGTGGAAGACTAAGGAAACACAAGCCATTCTCTGTATATCAACACCCACCATTAAAAAGCCATATCAAATCCAGGAGTACACAGTACATAGCTTCATCATGCTGTCATGCATATCTGAGTGGAAATATCACTGAATCTCAAATTGTGCCAGACACAAATTACTCTTAATTATGAGTGCTCTCACTCAAAGAAGCATTGTGATGTCTTTAGAATTAGCCAAGGAAAATTACTCATACTTGAAATGATCAAATATACAATACAACGATGCCAAGCACTTTGCAGTGTTTGCATCAACAACAGAGACATCAGATCCACTGGAGATGAGGTCCCTGCAGTATTAAGGAATCTGAGTTGAGCTGTGGACTTTGGTGTAAGCGAGACGTGATGTGCTGGTGTAAAGAGTCCCTATGGGGTTCTGCAGCTGTGCAAACCAACCACGCTACCATCTGTCTGACACAGACAATCCCATGATATCATTGCAAGTGAGGTCACACTGCTGTCACTGAGCAGAATGACCAGGAGTTGCGTGGTGTCAATCAGGAGTGGACACAGGTGCGGGGACATGCTCAATGCTCCAGCCCAGCCGCCCCATTGCAGTATTTTTCCCGACCAGCCAAAAGCAACAGCTCACGCCTGGTTGGGTTTTACTCTCCCTCAGACGTCACCCACCCACGACTCCCCACAAAAAAAGACAATGTCCACTTTCTGTGTCCCAGGTGAACAAATATCTGCACACAGGATTTAGTGGAAATTCGATTACCCTGAAACAGTTGAGAAAAGAGAATGTCTCATGAACAGCAAACATGTAGGGTCATGAGGTCAAAGGCTCTTGTTTGCCCAATCATCACAAACCGAAGTCATTATTATCATTCCATTATTTAGCCTCAGATGTTCCCAGTGGGAACTTGATGTCAAGAAGACATATTCTGTTTGTAAACATTTTTTCATGACAACATCAAGTTATGTTTTGGTTGTTAGGTTGTCAGACCAGATATAAAGACATTTTTCTGGTCGCTAAAAAGACGTTAACAAAACCTTTCACATCTAGTATACAACAAGACCTGGATGTCACGAAAGCCGCCTTAATGACGTCATTGCAACCAGTTTGGCTGGCTAGGGTTATATTTTCTAATTGTGGAGGGCAATATTCCACAGCAGCTTTGCACTCCAGTATTTATAACAACCACAGTTGAGTCACCCCCATACAAAATCCGTTGCTTCTCCTACGTAGTGATCACATCTTATGTCCTTTCCAATACGTCAAGGGCTAAAGGAGACAATGAGTAATCCGTCCCAGGCATCAGTGACTTAGAACGAAACTGGCAGCTCAAGACCTTAGCACACTTCCCGCTGTATACTCCCACAGCAAAGCAAGAGTCTGATCAGAAAGGTGACTGAATAATCACATCCTTCAGATGAAACTGTACATGCATCTAAAGAGCCAAACAGGGACAGACAATATTAACAGTCTAATCAGTGATCTGGTTGGACGTTGGGTTGGAAGGCAAGCAGCAGAGAATGGCCAAACAGGCTGGTGTCAGCATTTAAGGTACAGTGCTTTCGGAAAGTATTCAGATCCCTTGACCTTTTCCACGTTTTGTTACGTTACAGCCTTATTATAAAATGTATTAATTAAAAATAAAAATCCTCAATCTACACACAATACCCCATAACGACAAAGTGAAAATAGGTTTTTAGAAATTGTTGTAAATTTATACCAAATCGAAAACAAAATGCCTTATTTACATAAGTATTCAGACCCTTTCCTATGAGACTCGAAATTGAGCTCAGATGCATTCTGTATCCATTGATCATCCTTGGGATGTTTCTTCAACTTGATTGGAGACTACCTGTGGTAAATTCAATTGATTGGACTTGATTTGGAAAGGCACACCTGTTTATATAAGGTCCAACAGTTCACAATGCATGTCAGAGCAAAAACCAAGCCTTTCAGAAGGACAATCATCTCTGCAGCCCTCCACCAATCAGGCCTTTATGGTAGAGTGGCCAGACAGAAACCATTCCTCAGTAAAAGGCACATGAAAGCCCGCTTGGAGTTTGCCAAAAGGTACCTAAAGACTCTCAGACCATGAGAAACAAGATACTCTGGCATGATAAAACCAATATTGAGCTCTTTGGCCTAAATGCCAAGCGTCACAGCTGGAGGAAACCTGGCACAATCCCTACGGTGAAGCATGGTGGCGGAGGCATCATGCTGTGTGGATGTTTTTCAGCGGCAGGGACTGGGAGACTAGTCAGGATCGAGGGAAAGATGAACAGAGCAAAGTACAAAGAGATCCTTGATGAAAACCTGCTCTAGAGCACTCAGGACCTCTGACTAGGGTGAAGGTTCATATTCCAACAGGACAACGACCCTAAACACACAGCCAAGACAACGCAGGAGTGGCTTCAGGACAAGTTTCTGAATGTCCTTGAGTGACCCGGCCAGAACCCGAACCTGATCGAACAGCTCTGGAGAGACCTGAAAATAGCTGTGCCGTGACGCTCCCCATCCAACCTGACAAAGCTTGAGAGGATCTGCAGAGAAGAATGGGAGAAACTCCCCAAATACAGGTGTGCCAAGCTTGTAGCATCATGCCCAATAAGACTCGAGGCTGTAATTGCTGCCAAAGGTGCTTTAACAAAGTACTGAGTTATGGGTCTGAATACTTATCTACATGTAAATGTGATATTTATAAAACCCTGTTTTTTCTTTGTCATTATGGGGTATTGTGTGCATAATGATGAGCAAAAAATAACAATTTAACAATTTTTAGAATAAGGCTGTAACATAACAAAATGTATAAAAAGTCAGGGGGTCTGAATACTTTCAAATGCACTGTGTATGTTGTGATAACATGGAATATTGGCAGTAGTAATCAGGTTATGTGATGTAGCTACATTTGTATGAGCTGGGAGATTATTTCCACTTACCCTCCTATATATGAGTGTTGATAAGCGGCTGTAAAGCCACATAAAGTACTAATGTAACAGTATTGCTTCCATACATCTCCTCGCCCCTACCAGGGCTCGAACAAGGGACCCTCTGCACACATCAACAACAGACACCCACGAAGCATCGTTATCCATCGCGCCACAAAAGCCTCGGCCCTTGCTGAGCAAGGGGAACAACTACTTCAAGGTCTCAGAGCGAGTGACGTCACCGATTGAAACGCTATTAGCGCGCACCACCGCTAACTAGCTAGCCATTTCACATCGGTTACACTAAGAAGCGGCAAATTCTGTGGATTATATTGAAACAGAAGATGAATGTTAATCTGCTGTGAGAAATACTACAAAAAACAATCACATAATCCAGTTAAGGGGATGGCGGTGTGTCGCTCCATATTAATCTCTCCTTTTGACCATGAATGACACTGATAATATGTTCATATTCAAGAACTTGTGGCTTGAGAGAGAGATTATTCTTGAACTGCTATTAAACTACAGTATATTAACTAGCACTATTGAAAATCATACAATGAAAATATTTAAATCTCATATGCAGCTTGGGACACGCACATGCCTAGACTTGTCCACTGTGATATTCCCTCATACATTGAAATGTTCCATGCTTCACATGTCCTGCTTTTTGTTTTTTCTCTGGAAAGTACCTCTTTTCTGATTGGAAATCAATATCATAATAGCTGACCTGACCTTAAGTCTTAACCTTTAAGTCCTCTAGGGACACTGACCAAATATACCAGCATTTTCCCACCATGCAGCTGAGGGCCCACAGCAGGTGCAGCTGATTAAAAAATCCTGCTCTCTTAAGGAAAGTTATGAGAGGGAAAAACTCCAGTATTTTCCCACTGGGAACATTTGCTTTTCGTCCATTTGGCTTGGATTCAGGTGGAATAGAGCGCTCAGCTCAGCTGGGTTAGACCCCATCAGTTAACTAACCTTGTGGCTCAACCAAAGAGGAAACTATACTTTTCATCACACGCTGAAGAGCTTTCAGTAGAACTGAATAAGACAAGCTTTGCATAAGGACTTTTTCATACCATGACACTGACAAGTGTAATGTAAATGATAAAAAATGTTGAGCACACTACATACTATAGAGTGTTATTCTAATGTTAAAGCTCATGTCATGTGTCATGTTTCTGTCGTGAGAGAAGCATACCGGTCAGATTGAGAAATATACAGTATATGGGCAGATCTTGAAAATGATTTAGAATTTTATTGTAAAACAAACGTATGTAGAATTGGTTGAATTCTGATGTACTCAACAAATCCTCAATGAAAGAAGGTATACACACACTTAATATGTTGAGAATGTATTGTAATGTTTTTTTAAATGTATAACTGCCTTAATTCTGCTGGACCCCAGGAGAGTAGCGGCAATTGGGGATCCATAATAAATACATGGGCCATAAATGTCTTGGTTAAGAGGCTGCTTATCTCTGTGGTCTGTTTTTAAAACACTCTCTGGTTTAAAAGATCTCTGGTTTTAAATCCTCTCTAGATCTCTGGAGATGGCTATGGTCACTCAAATAAAATGTTGATAGATGCCGTAAGTAAAGACTGTACCAGAACCTGTGTAAGAGAGCATTGCTAACTATTGAAAACAAAGGTTACGTATGGTTATGTGAGCTATATGGATCACTCCAATATATTGGTATCCCTCCGCGGCAGAGAGATTCATCCGAGGTGAGGATTTACAGATTTATTCCCGTGTACACCTGTGTCACGGCTGGGGTCCGCCCCTATATATAGACCCCATGGCTGCGACACATTCTCTACACAATTTTTGAGGCGCCTCTAGCACCGTAGAGGATTGGAGTGATCCATATAGCTCACATAACCGTGGTTACATACATAACCTTTATGTTTCACTATATTGGATCACTCCAATATATTGGTATACCTGTACGAGATTAGTCAGTGCTAGAGGGACCTGGCCAGCCAGCGGCGACGTCCCAGCGCGGGACCCGAGACGCAGGGGCCGTCAATGCAGAAGGGGGTCCCGCCACAGTCCCCGGAAGGGGAGGTGACGCCCAGGACCGCTGAACCAACCGCAGTGTGAGGTGCCACATTTACCCGATAGTACCGAGCAAAAGTGCTAGAGGAAGCCCAGCTGGCCGCAGCACAGATCTCAGCGAGGGGTATTTCTCTCAGTAGAGCCCAGGACGCAGCCACACCTCATGTTGAATGTGCCACCACAGATTCCAGCACTGGCATGCCAGCCAGGCAGTATGCTGTCGTAATCGTGTCCAAGATCCAGTGAGAGAGCCTCTGCTTTGATAGCCCAGCCCCCAGGACTCTCTCACCATAGCAGACAAAGAGCTGGTCAGTCTGTTGTTCTCACTGACCGTGTCCGCTCCACATAGGCAGCCAGTGACCTCACAGGGCACAGCATGCCACGGCGAGGCCTAGACTCCTCCGCCACTCCCGGGGTTCGTAAGCAGACAGGATAAAAGGGATATTCACATGCCTGTCTGACAGAACCTTCGGGAGGAATGAAGGGTTGGGGCGGAGAGATATATCCCTCCCCCCGGGGTCCATCCGGTAGCACTCAGAACTTTCCAAACGAGCATGGAGCTCACCCACCCTCTTCAAGAAAGCCACCTTCATAGAGAGGTGTTTCAGGGAGGCAGACTCCAATGGTTCGAAAGGCGGCTTTGCCAAAGCTGCCAAGACCACATCCAGATCCCAGCTCGCCATTGAGCGGGTCCTAGCTGGACGCAGACGATGAACCCCCTTCATAAACCTGGAGACCAAGGGATGGTGCACCACTGGCCTGTCCATCCACCCCACATGGCAGGCAGATATAGCGGCCAAATACCCTCTCAGTGTAGAGGCTGCCAAGCCCTCATCCAAGTGAGACTGCAGGTACTGGAGGACGTACTGCACCCCGCATGACTCGAGCACAACCTCAATACCAAGAGCAGAACAACCGCCAGCGCAACTGGTATGCCTCGGTTCTAGCCGGCGCCCTTGCACTATGCATGGTGTTCATTCCACCCTCCTGTAGTCCTAGCATGGATCATCCGAGGCGGTGTGGCCTTGGATGCCACAGTATTCCCCCGGCCTGAGACAGCAAGTCCGGTCTCAGGGCAAGCAGTACAGCTCAGAGCTCTAGTGTATTGATGTGCCTGCCGCTCCAAGAGGGTAGCCAACAACCGCTGGCCGACCTGCCCTTGGTCACACCCCCCCCAGCCGATCTGGGAGGCGTCTGTGCTGACCAGCTCCCGGCGGCACATCCTCAGTATCTCCACCCCACCTGAGAGAAGAGCGACAACGCCAGTTAAACAATGCCACTGTTGAAGTGGCTGTTGATGGAGCAGGCCCAGGGGAATCAGCAACGAGGCCGCCGTAAGCAAGCCCAACAGGCGTTGGCAGGTCAGGGCAGATACCACCCAACCCTACCGAATGTGGTTGGGGCAAGATGGATCGCCTGAACCCTTCTAGTGGGAAGGCGTGCTGTCATGAGGACTGAGTCCTGTTCCATGCCAATGAATGCCACCCTCTGGGTGGGCGTCAGATGACTCTTCTTGTCATTTACAGTAATGACCTGGGTCCTGGTCGGGGCACAAATCAGCCAATCGTCCAGGTAATTGAGGATCAACAATCCTCGGGACGTGAGAGGTGCCAGGACAGCATCCATGCACTTTGTGAAAGTGTGGGGTGCCAAGGAGAGGCCGAAGGGAAGAATCATGAATTCATAAGCCATTCCTTCGAAAGTGAATCGGAAGTACTGCCAATGAGCTGGGTGAACAGGAACATGGAAGTACGCATCCCTCAGGTCCAGCGCCACAAACCACTGGTCCTTGGACACGGCCTGCTACACGAGACTGGGGACAGCATGTGGAACCTCAGTACCTTCAAGTACCCATTGAGGTTGCGGAGGTCCAGAATCAGTCGAAACCCTCCGCCTCTTTTTGGAACCACAAAAAAAGTGGAGTTAAACCTACCTAGTCGTTCTGATGTCTCGGTCCTGCGGATGGCATCCTTGTCCAGGAGTGAGGAGATCTTCAGCCGCAGTGTTATCTTCAGGGGGTCGGCCACCGTGGTGACAAGGCCCCTGAAGGACCGGGGCCGGCACAGAATTGGAGTCGGTACCCCTCGAGCGTAGTGGACAACACTATGCTCCACACCCTCCTCCCACTTTGCCCTTTTGAGACCTGGAGAAGCGCAGAGGCCGGTGGAAGGGTGTCTCCTCTGGTGCCCCGAGCACCTGGTTCTCCCAGGCACGTCCCTATGGCAATGACGGTTGACACCATCACACCTGTCACAAAGGGAAGCCATAAGCTCAACCAAGACAAAAAGGCCACAGAGCAGGGGTCCGACGCCCTGGGAGAGCTTATGTGGTGACCCCCTTGGAGGAATAGGAACCCGGTGAGGGATAAATTACCCAGTACCTCTGCAAAAAACGTGGAAGACCCCTGTGGGAAAAACAGGCAGACAAAAAATACACCAACCAGGTAACGGATTTGATTTAATCGTTTTTTGGTTTTACGCCAACTGCAATATTACCTACTGGTTTAATATCCAAGCAGTAAAAACAGCACCATATGGAGTACCGCCTGTTAACGAACCCCAAAGTTAATGTCTCAAAGTAGTTTTCCACGATATTCACACTCTGCAGGGAAAAGAACAACAAAAAACACTGCAAGATAATTAAAAGAGAGGCGCGGGGAGCAGCATGTTAATTAAGCAATTCACAACACACACATAGATCAAACCAGTCGGCAAGTTGTGTAAGATAAATTACGGTTTGTGGCAGCAAAAGCCACCAATATATTAATGCACACGGAGTCGTAGTGTACCGCTAACGAAACACAAGCACGACAAACCACAGGCGGAAGCTACAGATCAATCACGCGCAGCGAGTGGAGCACTCACGAGGAGGGGCTGGCCATGCGGCCAGCTGCTCCAGGCTGCAAACTGCCAGTGAGTATACTTCCAAGCAAGATATTACACTTACCAGTGATTTACCAAGTGAACTTCAGAAAGTTTGTACCTCAAACCCTACGGACGTCCGCCGAGAAAATGAAAGAACGTGTCGCGGCAGTGGGGTCTTTATATAGGGGCGGACCCCAGCCGTGACATAGGTGTACACAAGAATAAATCTGTAAATCCTCACCTCGGATGTATCCCTCCGCCGCAGAGTGATACCAATATATTGGAGTGATCCAATATAGTGAAACAACATATATTACACTCTTAGAAACACAAAATGGCATGACAAATACGATGATTAAAGGAGCAATCTGCAATTGATACATTAATTGTTTACATTTTAAATGAATGACATGCACCCACTGATTCTTGAAGAATAACTTGCCTCATGAGCTTAGATCAGCTGTTGTACCGATCAGAACCCAAAATATAAACTTGTTTAACTCCAATTTTTGTGAACAAAGTAAATGTAAACAAACACTATATAGCCTCAAAATATGGTTAACACTAACATTTTGATATGTTGGATGGTCAGTCCTTACATCCATAGCTCTGTTAATTCATTTGAGAGTGGTTACATTTCTCCAGCCCCATCCTGAGTGACACTTTGTCATTTAAACAATACACTTAGGCTAATGTGCAGCTGTGACAGGTGGACTATAGATTGTAGATATGGCAATGTTCAACATAGACAAAAAGTCCATTATCGTAATTCCATTTGCCATAAATGGGTCAAATAACATTATACTGTCATATTAATACTTATGCCAATTTGCTCACCTTAAAGGGGCAATCAGTTGAAACAATAACTATCCTATTAAAAACACAGGATAATGAATTTTGATTGGCCAGACTGACATCATTGCAGCCAATATGTGATCAGCCCAGCGCCCAACTCCCTAGCTTCATCTTATTAAATAATAATACCAATGGGAATAGCTGTCTAAATGCTGAGCTGGCACATGGGCATAGGCACCGCCTGTTGCTGCACGGTGTTCCAAAACCAATCACTCTCTAATAGAACAGCTGATTCCTATGGTCTCTGACTCCTGAGACCATAGTATAGTTGTAAATGGGTTTAGATGTTGTAAGTAACCTCTTCATTTCCTATTCCGTCCACCAATGGTAACACAGCAATGTCATCCTGATATAGGAAAAGTCCATGATATGACTTTTGAATCAACTGCTTAGATTGGAAAGTGATTGGGAGGAAGCATATGCTTCCTAAAGCTATGGCAGCTACAGTATGTTATGTTTATGGTGAAGTAGCTTGCGAGAGCCTTGTAGCATTAGGTCAACTGACTTGGTGGAGAAGTTAGAGCATCACCTCATCAGATTGGGCAGCCAAATGATCCAATGCGTCTTGGTCCTGTATAGTCACGAATCAACTGCCAAGGAAAAACACTGCAAATATGGTCTGGACGACACAACAGAGTTACATGTCATGAATATTGGAGTAAATCAGCACACAATGGAGTCCAAACACTTGACAGATGCAAGCAAAAATGCTGGACACATGCTGGAAATACAGGATTCATGCTTTTAGATTTTTTAAGAATGTTTATTAGCTCCCCAAGCTAATATCTAAGCTTTGCTTCGAACCCAAATATTGAATGACTACAAAAAAAGCTTTTGCAATATTTTCTGATGAATATGGAGGATTATTAATGGTTATTTGAAAGTCTTATTCTACGGGACTGACAAGAAAAACAGCATCTGTAACCTTACAAATAACTGCCTAACCAGTCTGCTACCCTGTCATTCATCAAGTGTAACAAGAATTTAACTCTTTCTCTAAACGTTTACGTCATTCCCTGCATTACTGACCCCATGAACAACAGCAGGATTAGCTGTGTCACTCCCTGATCTGTTTCACCTGTCCCTGTGATTGTCTCCACCCCCCTCCAGGTGTCACCCATCTTCCCTATTACCCTCAGTGTATTTATACCTGTGTTCTCTGTTTGTCTGTTGCCAGTTCATCTTGCCAAGTCAACCAGTGTTTTTCAAAGCTCTTGTTTTTCCTAGTCTCTCTTTTCTAGTCCTCCCGAACCTTTTGCCTGCCCCTGACCTCGAGCCTGCCTGCCGCCCTGTACGGTTTGGACTCTGGTTATGAACTCATGCCTGTCCTCAACCTGCCTCTTGCCTGCCCCTGACCTCGAGCCTGCCTGCCGCCCTATACGGTTTGGACTCTGGTTATGAACTCATGCCTGTCCTCAACCTGCCTCTTGCCTGCCCCTCGTTGTTCAATAAATATCAGACTCGAACCATCTGCAACTGGGTCTCGCCTTGTGTCGTTATAAGCTGTTAACACAGTGAATGGATCAGCTGCACTGTTTACGAGACTAGAGCTGTCACCATAACAATCTCTCAAGCACACATACTTCATCTACTGTACAATAAACTGTACATGATTAACTGTACAATAAACTGTACATCAACAGCTTTTCAGCTCTCCTCCAACTCAAACAAGCACCTCAAATCAAACCATAGATGATGTTGATACATTTTGTGATTGTTTTGTTTTTTGCTCCTTTTCACTCACACGTCTCAAAATGTGCAGAAGCATTCACATGACTGCCATTGTTGATGTGTCTAATGCGTCTGTGAACGGATCGGTTAACTTTCCCACCAAAAACTGTCTCTCTGTGCCTCATTGCCTCACTGGCCAACAATGTGATATGCAGGAGCTGTGATGGAGCTGCATCTGTTTAGGCCACTCAGGATTAGTAGGAGGGAGAGAGGGAGAGATCAAGTTGTATTTATCACATGCGCCAGATACAACAGGTGTAGACTTTACCGTGAAATGCTTGCTTAAGAGCCCTTCCCAACAATGCAGAGTAAAAAAAAGGATTGTAAAAAAAAAAAATGAATCGCTTACACACAAAGTGGTACTTGAGGCACAGTCAGTGAAACCATTAACTCATGTACCTAATCTTCAGACCAAGTCTGCAAGAACATTATCTGCTTTACACTCAGTTTGCATTTGTAAAACACACTTTTTGCAAAACACTAAACAGTTCTCTACATTAGACACATCATTCAAAACTAACAGGTCTTGTGTTTCGTTTGGAAAACTGCCATCCAAAATGCCACACTCATTTACAGATGACCTACACCCAGTGCTCGCGTGTGAAAACACTTCCAGCTAATTTCTTGACTTAGAAATCAGAGCTTAAGCACTATAAATAGGCTTCAGGTTGGCTTTTTTGGTTTGGACAACAATGGAGGCCAGTTTTGGAGAGAGAGTTAGAGGAAGAGGAGTGAGAGTAAGAGTAAGAGGGGGGACGAGGAGGAGGCCTGTGGTGACAGACGAGGGGGCTTGACAGGGCTGGATACGCCACTGCAGACGCTACTTCCCCCGCTGTTTAGCCAGAGAGAACATCGCTTGTGATGTTGATGAGCTGCTGTGGCCAGACCCAAATAGGAGACAGGATGCACTCTAATTGTTTTTTTCTTTATAGTAACAAGCCTATTTGTTCATCTTCTACTGTATTTGTTTTGTCTGTTACTGTTCATCCCGAAATCTGAATGAAAATACAATGTTTTGAGAAAGACATACATTTTATTTTTCCCCCCTTGCATTTCTGTTTATAGTGTAAATATATACTGAACATGCATACATACTGTATATATGTCACGCCCTGGCCTTAGTATTCTTTGTTTTCTTTATTATTTTAGTTAGGTCAGGGTGTGACATGGGGAATGTTTGTGTTTTGTCGGTTTTGGGTGATTATATGGTAAAGGGGGTGTTGGGTGTATTGTATGGGTTTGTGTGTAGTGCATGTGTCTAGCGTTGTCTATGTAGAACGTTTGTAGCCTGTATGTGTATGTGCACAACGTTATTTAGCTTCACGGTCGTTTGTTGTTTTGTATAGTTTGTTAAAGTGTGTCGTGTTCGTTCATCTTCTTTAAATAAAAAGAGAAGATGTATCATTATTCCGCTGCATCTTGGTCCGTCTCTCCAGTACACGATCGTGACAATATATTTGTGCACATACATGCACGTGTGAGTGTTATGACAAACTGCCATGGACTCCACTGCACACTGAACATGCAAAATACACTAGATAGTAGTGTTTTACATTTGTCACATCCGTGTGTAGTCGGCGTGTATAAGAGCTAATCATTTGCCGGTTTGTGTGTAGCATTTGATGCAAAAACACAATTTTGAGGAAGAGTGAAAGTCGTTTTGAAGTGTTTGGTTTTGCAAGAGATGTGTGACGTTTTGCATGTTGTGTGTGTGTTTTGGGGTTTTGTGTGTAGAATCAAGAGAAAAGGAGCCATAGTTTCAGAAATCTTGTGTAAGCAATTGTCAAAAACTGTAATAATAAAATTGTAGCACAAGAGGAATAAAATGCACAAGAATGGAGCTACAGGGAGTACCAGTACCAGATCTATGTGGAGCTATATACAGGAAGTACCAGTACCAGATCTATGTGGATCTATATACAGGGAGTACCAGTACCAGATCTATGTGGAGCTATATACAGGGAGTACTAGTACCAGATCTATGTGGATCTATATACAGGGAGTACCAGTACCAGATTTATGTGGATCTATATACAGGGAGTACCAGTACCAGATCTATGTGGAGCTATATACAGGGAGTACCAGTACCAGATCTATGTGGAGCTATATACAGGGAGTACTAGTACCAGATCTATGTGGATCTATATACAGGGAGTACCAGTACCAGATTTATGTGGATCTATATACAGGGAGTACTAGTACCAGATCTATGTGGAGCTATATACAGGAAGTACCAGTACCAGATCTATGTGGAGCTATATACAGGGAGTACTAGTACCATATCTATGTGGAGCTATATACAGGGAGTACCAGTATCAGATCTATGTGGAGCTATATACAGGGAGTACCAGTACCAGATCTATGTGGAGCTATATACAGGGAGTACCAGTATCAGATCTATGTGGAGCTATATACAGGGAGTACCAGTACCAGATCTATGTGGAGCTATATACAGGGAGTACCAGTATCAGATCTATGTGGAGCTATATACAGGGAGTACTAGTACCAGATCTATGTGGAGCTATATACAGGGAGTACCAGTACCAGATCTATGTGGAGCTATATACAGGGAGTACTAGTACCAGATCTATGTGGAGCTATATACAGGGAGTACCAGTATCAGATCTATGTGGAGCTATATACAGGGAGTACCAGTACCAGATCTATGTGGAGCTATATACAGGGAGTACCAGTACCAGATCTATGTGGAGCTATATACAGGGAGTACCAGTACCAGATCTATGTGGAGCTATATACAGGGAGTACCAGTACCAGATCTATGTGGAGCTATATACAGGGAGTACTAGTACCAGATCTATGTGGAGCTATATACAGGGAGTACCAGTACCAGATCTATGTGGAGCTACAGTGGGGAGAACAAGTATTTGATACACTGCCGATTTTGCAGGTTTTCCTACTTAAAAAGCATGTAAAGGTCTGTCATTTTTATCATAGGTACACTTCAACTGTGAGAAACGGAATCTAAAATCCAGAAAAATCCAGAAAATCACATTGTATGATTTTTAAGTAATTAATTTGCATTTTATTGCATGACATAAGTATTTGATACATCAGAAAAGCAGAACTTAATATTTGGTACAGAAACCTTTGTTTGCAATTACAGAGATCATACGTTTCCTGTAGTTCTTGACCAGGTTTGCACACACTGCAGCAGGGATTTTGGCCCACTCCTCCATACAGACCTTCTCCAGATCCTTCAGGTTTCGGGGCTGTCGCTGGGCAATACGGACTTTCAGCTCCCTCCAAAGATTTTCTATTGGGTTCAGGTCTGGAGACTGGCTAGGCCACTCCAGGACCTTGAGATGCTTCTTACGGAGCCACTCCTTAGTTGCCCTGGCTGTGTGTTTCGGGTCGTTGTCATGCTGGAAGACCCAGCCACGACCCATCTTCAATGCTCTTACTGAGGGAAGGAGGTTGTTGGCCAAGATCTCGCGATACATGGCCCCATCCATCCTGAATATACTTTACAGGATAAAGTGACTAGGGATCAGGATAGATAATAATAAGGTATTTGAGCTAGATATGTATATGAAGGCAGGATAAAGTGACTAGGCATCAGGATAGATAATAATAAGGTATGAGGTACATATGTACATGAAGGCAGGGTAAAGTGACTAGGTATCAGGATAGATAATAATAAGGTATGAGGTAGATATGTACATGAAGGCAGGGTAAAGTGACTAGGCTTCAGGATAGATAATAATAAGGTATGAGGTAGATATGTACATGAAGGCAGGATAAAGTGACTAGGTATCAGGATAGATAATAATAAGGTATGAGGTAGATATGTACATGAAGGCAGGGTAAAGTGACTAGGCATCAGGATAGATAATAATAAGGTATGAGGTAGATATGTACATGAAGGCAGGGTAAAGTGACTAGGCATCAGGATAGATAATAATAAGGTATGAGGTAGATATGTACATGAAGGCAGGGTAAAGTGACTAGGTATCAGGATAGATAATAATAAAAGTAAAATAAAGAACAGAGTAGCAGCAGATGGTGTGTGTGTGTGCGCGCGTGCGTATGTATGTGTGTGTTGTGTCAGTATGCGCACGCGTGTGTCTGTGCATATGTAGTGTATGTGAAAGTGTGAGTGTGTGTATATAGTGTGTATACTGTATATAGTCGTGTGAGTGTGCATAGAGTCAGTGCAAGATAGGGTCAATGCAAATAATCTGGGCAACCATTTAATGACCTATTTAGCCATCTTATGGCTATTTAGCAGTCTTATGGTTTGGGGTTAGAAGCTGTCATGGAGCCATTTGGTCCGAGAGCCGATGCTCCGGTATCATTTGCCGGACTGTAGCAGAGTGAACAGTCTATGGCTTGGGTGGCTGGAGTCTTTAATGATTTTCGGGGCCTTCCATTCACACTGCCTGATATAGAGGTCCTGGATGGCAGGGAGCTCTGCCCCAGTGATGTACTGGGTTGTCCACACCACCTTCTGTAAGGCTTTGCGGTCAAGGGCAATGCATTTGCCATACCAAGCGGGTGATGCAGCCAGTCAAGATGTTATCGATGGCGCAGCTGTAGAACCTTTTGAGGATCAGAGGACCCATGACAAATAATTTCAGCCTCCTGAGGGGGAAAAGTCAGTGTCATGCCCTCTCCACGACTGTGCAGGTGGACACCAAGGAACTTCATGCTCTTGACCCGCTCCTCTACAACCCCGTCGGTGTGGGTGTGCTTTCCCCTCTTTCTCCTATAGTCCACGATCATCTCCTTTGTCTTGCTGACATTGAGGGGGAGATTGTTGTCCTGGCACCACACAGTCTCTGACCTCCTCCCTGTAGGCTGTCTCATCTTTGTCGGTGATCATGCCTACCACCGTCGTCTCATCAGCAAACGTGATGATGGTGTTGGAGTCATGCGTGGTCATGCAGTCATGGGTGAACAGGGATTACAGGAGGGGACTAAGCATGCACCCATGAGGGCCGTCTTGAGGGTCAGCGTGACGGAGGTGTTGTTGCCTACCCTCACCACCTGGGATCCAGTTCCAGAGGGAGGTGTTCAGTCCTAGGGTCCGGAGCTTGGTGATGAGCTTGTCAGCGACAATGGTGTTGAATACTGAGCTGTAGTCTATGAACAGCATTCTCACATAGGTATTTCCCCTCTTGTCCAGGTGGGAGTGGGCAGTGTGAAGTGCAATTGAGATTGCGTCATCTGTGGATCTGTATGCAAATTGGAGTGGGTCCAGGGTGTCTGGGATGATGGTGTTGATGTGTGTCATGACCAGCCTTTCAAAGCCCTTCATAATTACAGATGTGAGTGCTACAGGGCGATACTCATTTAGGAAGTTTCCCTTGGAGTTCTCGGGAACAGGGACAATGGTGGTCACCTTGAAACATGTTGGGATTATAGACCGCAACAAGGAGAGATTGAAAATGTCAATGAAGACACTTGCCAGCTGGTCTGCGCATGCTCTGAGAACGTGCCCTGGAATTCTCTCTCCTGGTATTCCGAGAGAGAGAAGGAGGGAGAAGCGAGGAAGAGGACACACATCAACACTCACAGTAGATGGAATATTTCCCATCTGGACAGACAGCAGGACAAGAAACACAGACATGAGACATCCATCAGAGGAGGGAGACAACTATGCTCTATGACATCAGAGGGCTACTATGGCTTGTTGACCAAACTTCCCCATGTAGGTGTGCCAGAGAAGATGAGAAATTCTTCAGTAATCACTGAAACATCTGCCCCTCCTCTTATATTCCCCCATAGAGAATATAACTGGCTTTTGACTGCTGAGACATGCTGGTCACGTCAAGCTAGTATTATTGATGTATGGTCCAACTTCCAAGCTGTCAACATTGTGTTTATTCCTGACGTCTTGCACTTCTGAGATTTTAACGATGATCTATGATCATGATGACAGTACAACTCCAAGTCTCATCTGATTACAAGTACATTGAGTGTAATAACACTGGCAAGGTATACAGAGTTCGTAACGGCTTTGCTCATATTGTCTGCGGTACTACTTTGGGTAACTGCCACCAAAGTATTTCTCAAGCGAATAAAAGAGGGAAAGAAGCAAAACAGGTTTCTGTTCAGGCATTGATTTCGGTTAATGAATGGGAAACAATCCAGGGGGAAGAGAAAAACGAAATAGTTCCTTTTGCATAATCACATACTTGGAAACCATTATGTGTATAATCAGTTTGATTTAAACTGAAATATGAATCCCTCCCCAATATGGATCCAGAGATGTATAACAGATATTATGTTAGACAACTGCCTTCATTCAACCTGAGTTCCAAACTGTGGGGGGAAGAGAATGGAGTACTGCCTAGAATGGGTGGTCTGTTCATAAAAATAGAATACCATAAATCCTCCTGGAAAATTACCACAGTCTGAGGGGCTTTGTCCCTTCTAGTAATTATTTTCTAAGGGTCTGTTACTCAACTGTCTCGACTCATGATGTATATAAACCCTGGATTGCTGATCCTATGTGTGGCCATTGAGAGGCTTTGAAGCCACCGGTCGGCCATATTGGCACTCCCCAGTAGCAGCAGTCCTCCATAGGAATGAATGGAATTCTACAGTATTTCAATTAAATGTTTCAAGTACAAAATTACATGTATAAGTATTATTTTGTTGTAGTGGGGATAGTAACATTATACTTTTGAATTATATTTAAATTGTACTTTTTTTATTTAGCTTACATAATATAATTTAACAGTATGCAATATGGTGTCTGTAGTGAATAAATGTGGCAAAAACGAAAACAAATGTAGACATTAATAAATACACTTCTATAGCTTCCAAAATATTTTTACAATGGTGGGAGTACCAAGATGGAGGCACGGTGGCCTCAACACAGCACCCCCTATTAGTCATCTAGTGTATATATAAATCATTGGTCTCACTCAATCTAACTTTAACATCTTAAATAAGGACCCAATACTTCCAATTATTTTCTGTGATTGAAACTCCAAGGCCAGCTGAGTCTATCCTGACCTGTCTGTTAGAGAAGGATGATTGAAAAAGACAGCCGCTGCAAGACAAGAGTGCCATTAATCGGGAATTCAATAAACACATAGCAGACTCCTGAGAAGCAGCAACTCCACCCTTGCAAATCAAATCAAATGTATTTATATAGCCCTTCTTACATCAGCTGATATCTCAAAGTGCTGTACAGAAACCCAGCCTAAAACCCCAAACAGCAAGCAATGCAGGTGTAGAAGCACGGTGGCTAGGAAAAACTCCCTAGAAAGGCCAAAACCTAGGAAGAAACCGAGAGAGGAACCAGGCTATGAGGGGTGGCCAGTCCTCTTCTGGCTGTGCCGGGTGGAGATTATAACAGAACATGGCCAAGATGTTCAAATGTTCATAAATGACCAGCATGGTCAAATAATAATAATCACAGGAGTTGTCGAGGGTGCAGCAAGTCAGCACCTCAGGAGTAAATGTCAGTTGGCTTTTCATAGCCGATCATTAAGAGTATCTCTACCGCTCCTGCAGTCTCTAGAGAGTTGAAAACAGCAGGTCTGGGACAGGTAGCACGTCCGGTGAACAGGTCAGGGTTCCATAGCCGCAGGCAGAACAGTTGAAACTGGAGCACCAGCCAGGCCAGGTGGACAGCAAGAAGTCATCATGCCAGGTAGTCCTGAGGCATGGTCCTAGGGCTCAGGTCCTCCGAGAGAGAGAAAGAAAGAGAGAATTAGAGAGAGCATACGTAAATTCACACAGGACACCGGATAAGACAGGAGAAGTACTCCAGATATAACAAACTGACCCTAGCCCCCCGACACATAAACTACTGCAGCATAAATACTGGAAGCTGAGACAGGAGGGGTCAGGAGACACTGTGGCCCCATTCGATGATACCCCCAGACAGGGCCAAACAGGAAGGATATAACCCCACCCACTTTGCCAAAGCACAGCCCCGAACACCACTAGAGGGATATCTTCAACCACCAACTTATCATCCTGAGACAAGGCCGAGTATAGCCCACAAAGATCTCCGCCACGGCACAACCCAAGGGGGGGCGCCAACCCAGACAGGAAGATCACGTTAGTGACTCAACCGACTCAAGTGACGCACCCCTCCTAGGGACGGCATGAAACCCATTGCAGATGGTCTTGTCAGTGGTGAGACTATAGCCATACAGTGATGTACTCTTTGGAAGTGGGTATCATTTTGCCTGGTCCCAGATTTGTTTCTGCTGTCTTTCCAACTCCTGGTGTGATCAATGGCCATAGGAGTTGGCAAGACAACACAAACAGATCTGGGACCAGGTTAGGTGTCATTGCATTTGGGGTAAATGATGAATGATGGTTTGGGTGAATGGTTAAGAGTTACTTTGTAGGATGATATGGGAAGTAGAGTGGATTTCAATTCCACAGGTCAGGTTTGATTAGACCATCCGTCACCAGACGAAAGGCAGATGCAATAAAGTGTCTCGCTACAGCTTTTGAACTGCCAGAACCAAATCTTTCCTATTTTATTAAATCAATTCATCACTGCTGCCAAAAAGTGGCAGCATGCAATTTAATTCAATCCATCTGAGGGGGAAGATTTCTACCTTCTACTAAGTTAAATTGATTAACTTCTAAATGAAAGTTTTTTTTCCCCTTGTCATGCAACTCACAACAAAGTATATATTGTACAAAATGTCACTGACTTATAAAGAAAGCAAATCTCTGCTATTGTTCTATAACAACTCTGGACCAAGCACAGAAACATAGGATTTAACGTCTGCTTGAGGACATGCCAATAGGAGTTCACTTGGCAATAAACTCATGACAGCACTGTGCAGTATTTGCTCTTTGTCGTCCGTTGGCAGATAACAAGTAATGCTCTGCTCAATCTTCTTTTAAATGGCCTAATGTAAATCTTTGCTGAGATCAAGCTGCAGCCTGACAGGGTCAAACAAAGTTCAGGCAATGATCATCGACCAATCAGAAGCACCGTACAATCAGCTGCCATCTAAGAAGTCTATCTGATAGCCATCAGGTCTTCCTATAAAAGAGCCATTTGAATAGGAACAAATTATATCCAAATAAGTCCCATTTTCTTTCCTTCGGTTGGCTCTGGGGTCACAGTCATTTGGGGTCACAGTAATGGCACCACTCATACATGAGTTAACCCCTTCTTTGCCTTCTCCTATTACCCCTGCTCTGATACCTTGACTTGGGGAGGAGCTGCACGATGGAGCAGAGGTAACTCAATTTTGTGAAATGGATGTCAATTCTGAATCATTGTGTGATCATTCATGTCTGAGTTTTTTTATCCTTAAGGTCCCTTACGAGCAATAAAGAGATGGAACAGAGATGAAATTAACGAGTCTTCTCTAAGACAAATTAACTTGAATTCAGATGACCATTTGAAGAGTATGATGAACAGAGATCTTATCCTTTTCCGCCCAAGATTCCAATCATGTCTGATGCATTTCTCTTTAACTGACAAAAGAGCAACAGCTGAGACATCATGAGGAGCTACAGTATATTAACATGGTATCATAAATCAACAACTCACGGGCACAATAGTATAGACAGGTACAACTGGATAATACCCTCAATGGAAGTTGTCACACAAATTTGCAAACATCAGGCTATATTATGTCACTTCCAGCTGTATTCAATCTGACCTATGAAATTGTAACACATGGAAAGTGCTGTTGTATTGTATCTCTAGCTAGCAATAGTGAACACTAAACTTGTAAGTCAGAGGACACATTCTTCCAACACAGGCAACTACCTCCGATGACAGCCAAAAACAGACCCACAGATACCTGCACGAGCACAGTCACCGAATCCTGACACTGTATTCTTCCACTGTGTTGTACTGTGCTGCGCATAAAGTTAGCATTGATTGTGGGTTTCTGGAACGTCTTGACTATTGTATATAATAGTCTATCATTTTTATTGGCAGCCATGTTAGATTTCAAATTTCCTTGAGCAAACAACCCAGAGGGCACACACTGGCTGAATCAACGTTGTTTCCACGTCATTTCAATTAAATGACGTTGAACCAATGTGGAATAGACATTGAATTGACGTCTGTGCCCAGTGGGAAGCAACTTTACCAGAGGAAACTGTTGATTTAATGTGAAAGAAAACAAACCTGAGTACAGCTGCACACTGGGCTAAAAAGAATCCCACGTGTAAAAGTGCAACCACAAATACAAGATGGATGAAATGAGTCAGATACTCAGGTTATTCAGGAGAGCAGTAGGTTTTTGTTTCAGCATGGTATGACTAATGAGCTGTATGATCATTAGCACCAAGATCTGTGATTTATTTGGGGCTTTTGTCCAACATTCGTTGCATTCTATGCACCTGTTAGATTTGGCAGCAATAGTGATAGATTCCATACCAGACCGGCACTGTTGATTATAACATAACAATGTTCAGACAAACCTAAGGACAGAAACTAAATTACCATCTAATGATCTGTTATGAAGGAATATTGAAATTGCTGAGGGCATTTTCAATACCACAGTCATCAGAGCTCTCATTTTGTTGGCGCAATCAAAACAAACATAGTCCATTCGAAAAGACAGGTGCCGTCAATTATAGGGAAAAAAGAGACATGATTTTGGTCACAGCTGTGAGTGAGAGCATTTTCTCAGTCTATGATTTCCGGCCGCATTGCGACACTGTCAAACTGATATTTACATCTGAATCCTCTGAATGAAACGACTGTATTCCTCCCATCATGTGGTCAGCCCTTTGTCGTCATCAAACAAAATACAACATACAGAGTACAGTGATGATTGTCTGACTGCACATGCAGAAACTAGAAACTACTAAATGAGTTGTACTACTACAGGTAACCTAGTGGTTAGAGCGTTGGGCCAGTAACCGAAAGGTTGCTGGATCAAATCGCTGAGCTGACAAGGTAAAAAATCTGTTGTTCTAGGCAAGGAAGTTAACCCCCGGGTGCGGTGGATGTCAATTATGGCAGCCGCCCACACATTTCAGTTGTACAAAAGTATTTGTAGGCCCAAGGAGGGGAATCGATTTAAGAGTATAAAAACTTTCTAAAAGGAGTTGACTGATAGAAGAGATAAGAAGTTACGGTAACAGGTGGATCCCAATGTTTTATGATAATGCCTCCCTGTGGTTGATACATGAATCCTGTGGATTTGCACAAACTCAACTATTTGACTAAAGCTCTACCTAGTGGCAAATGTGCTCACTTACAACCAAGAAAAATTATATGAACATAAAGATGAGCATAAGTAATTTATTTTTATGTAAAAAGTTTAAGTTGTTGCTTAAACTCTTGTGAGCCCAGGGGAGAACTAGTGTTGCATTAATTACCAAGATAACTATCAAACCAGCACAGTACAGAGAATGACACCCTTCTGTATTTTCTAGCTGCAATGGAAATTATTTGCACAGCTTAACCTAAATATCTACACTGACATTGGAAAAGATACACTGGATAATATTTGTGTAGCTACTACGGATACAGAGCAGGGAGTTTGTCCTTGAGACGCAAGGACCATATGGCAGGAACATGATAACCACCTGAGGGCAATGTTGTACAGCAAAGTGACCCTCCTCACCCTCTAGTGCTGTCACATACTGTACTGAACACACACCCAGCCAGGAATCATACCAGTCAGAGTGTGTGGCTCAATAAAGACACAGTCATGGTCTTATGGATGACTGAAGTTTATAGTTTGAACTAATGGTATAGTGTGTTTCATCAACATTTCAATTACATTTAGTATGAGAGGTGTGGTATGGTATGCAGCAGATGTGACTCTGGTATGCAGTGGAGTCATGCGTTAACCATGGTATGTAAAAAGGAAATAATTTTCTGAGAATAACGTGTAGGATTAAAGGTAATGTATATGGTAAACTATGTATACATGTTTATATTTAAGCAATAAAGCCCGGGGGTGTGGTATATGGCCAATATACCACGGCTAAGGGCTGTGTCCAGGCACTCCGCGTTGTGTTGTGCATAAGAAAAAACCTTTGCTGTGGTATATTGGCCATATATCACAAACCCCAGATGTGCCTTATTGCTATTATAAACTGTTTATCTATGTAATTAGAGAAGTAAAAATGTGTTTTTTGTCATACCCTTGGTATGCAGTCTGATATACAACGGCTGTCAGCCAATCAGCATTCAAGGCTTGAACCACCCAGTTTATAATAAAGCATATATCATGCTCATGGATTCTATGTATAAAGTCACTATAACAACGAACAGGAGAGAGGTTAAAATAATAGCCGCAATGTGAGACACATTATACAGAAAACATATAGGTTACAAATAAGTCCACATTTGTGGTATTACTAGTAACCTAAGCAAGCTTAAAAGACTCAACTTGAACTTCCTTCTTTTTCTGTCCCAGCGGGAATTTCTGCCAGGCACGTGTTTCTACATAAAAGAAAACAAAAGAAAACAGGCACAATGTGCCTTTCAACACTGCCAAAAACCCAAAGCGTGTCAAATACTGTTGGAGATTCAAAGTCTAGAGATTGCGTAACTTTCAGTGGAAACATATGTTTTCGATGTAAATGAGGACATGAAGACTGGTGGGGTTCCTGCTGATCTTAAACAAGTCTTTTATTTACTCTATTAAAACTCTATGCTGTGTGCCAACAACAAATACCTGTGGGCACCATCCATCTGGAGAGCCCCATCCATGCATGCATGCCTTGCATCAATGCCATGGCCTAGTCACACCCAGAACCTGTGCAACTAACTGTATGGATGATCAAATTGTGTTGCGCCACTGAAATGGTTGTGTAGTCCGAATTATTCTTTCTTTTTCAACTTACTGTTTGCTCTCTTAGGGAAATAGCTAAAGGGTGAAATAACATAAAAGTCACCTTTGGAACTGAGTGAATTAACCTTAAAAATATACACTGTATATTTAAAAGTCAAAATGGAGACATACTATTCTATATCCTCTCCTCTCTAAATTGTTTATTTTTTCTCTCTCCTCTCTCCTTTGTTTGTTCCCTCTCTCAAGGAAGTTATTCCATGCTGGGAAACATACATATATTTTCTCTCCCAAATGTTCCAGCTTTCTGCATAGCGCAAATCTGACAATTTTCAATATCCTTACTTTCCTTCTCAATGTCCCTCCACGGTGAAGGAGCTTCATCGATTCACTTGTTCCACTCTCCTGTGAAGAAGAAGCTTCTGTATTGTGGTGCGGGGGGGGAGGGATCGGGGTTCACCCCAGCAACCACAGGCTTTGCTCTGGATATGTGTGTGAAGATAGGTTGGTCTGAAAGCCTGCTTCCTGGGGCCTACATTTCACTGACATATAAGTCTGACAGCTAAAAGCTTTTACCCTCTCAGTAGCCACAGCGACCCAGTCCTGACAGTCTGTAAATGTGAGGTTATGGTGTATCCATAAGTATCTCCGTTCACCCCAACACTGAGGTTGTGTCCTAACGGGCCCTGGTAAAAAAAGGTAGCGCACTAAATAGGGAATATGGTGTCATTTGAGACGCACTTATGATTCTCTGCAACCAACAAGACAACGCAAAATCAAAATTCTGATTAAACGAGGCACAATTTTACAAATACCTTCTAAAGAGTGGGAGACGTGGAAAAGTGCAGTCGTGAAGTGTAGCCTGCAGAGGCATGTACTATACGTACTGTAGATAGTCAAACTGTTCCCTGGCTCACAGCCATATCACAGAACCCCCCCCCCCCCCCCCCATTGAATAAAGAAGATACTCAGCACCGGTCAAAAGTAGTGAACTATGTAGGGAATAGAGTGCCATTTGGGACACAGCCAGCCAATCTCTCCAGGAATAGCAGGCCCATTCAATAGAACAGGGCCTCTGAAGGAACAATCCAATTCAAATGACTGCCACCTTGCATAAGACAGACAGCTTCCCGAGATCTCAAGCTCACTCATTCATCATACTGTAGCAAACATTTACAGAGCTGAATGTTAATATGACATCTTTATAACTACATGTAAACCTTAACATAGTTCACATTGTTTGTTAGATGGACTGACACACACACATACACCGATTGTTGTTTGTATGAGGGACAGCCATTGTCAAGGGTAGCTAGGCTACACTAACCAGCTTTCTCTGTCCATGACTATTGTGTAGGGGCTTGTCCACCCATTTGCGTCAGATCTTTGCATGGGAGCTTAGAGTTTTGTGATGTACGTTCCCCTATAGAAATATAATTATGCATCAGAATACCATGTCTGTCATACTGAGTGTACCCATGAGTGTTCCAGTCAAATTGTTGTGGTCTAAGGGTCGTTGTCCCTTCTTGTAATCCTATTTCTATGCATACCACTTCCCCTGGTGTGTATAGTATGTATAGAGTGTGATATACCACTAGATAGCCTCTGTGTATGTTTAAGGAGGCAAGCCAAGCCTTAATGGTTCAGAAAACCGCCCTCTTAACCACAGTTCCAGACCAGAACTACTGTGTATAGCCTAGTCAGACAAAATGATTCCCCTTTTATAATCTCCACTTCACCCAGCTGTTACGTAAGCATTCATCCTAATCAAAGCTGTCACTGAAACGTTCACGAGAGTAGAGGGAGAGGGGAAAACAGTGGAAACACGATATAGATCAGTTGATGTGGATCCCAGGCACTTCATGGAAACATTGACAGAGAAAATCTATCTAAACATTTGCCCTTGGTTGGATGGGAGATTTTCATGACAAACAATAATTTAGATCATCTCCATGTTGGATAACAGACGCAGTGATGATGATGATGATGGTCTTGGGTGAAGCTGGAGGTGTGGGGAGTTGGGGGTAGTCATCACCGTGGTTATTATGGGCTCTCTCACATAGAATGATGGTCAGAGAGCTGCAGGGTCTCTAAGGAGCCTCTCTGACTGGCAGCATTACAGCATGTCCCTAGACGCGGCTGCTTGGTCTACCCCTGCCATGTAAAACAATTCACCGGTTCACAGGTTATCAATAAAAAAAGGGGGGCTTGGATTTGATGATCGTGTTTAGTATGTGTACTTTGAGAAAAGATCATTAATGAATGAAATAATTGTCTGACTTGTCATATTGGGCACTCCAAAGTAGGTACCTAAAAGACCATGTGACAATGACCCTGTTCGTTATCAGGTTTGACTATAGATTTTAAGAGTTAATCGTTTAACGCCATTGGATTATACTTCATGGTCATATAATGCCATTCGGTATAAAACGGTTTGTTATTATACAAGCAAGCAAAGAACAATCTCTTCCAAGGGTCTGTTCTGATTTTAATTATGTTTCATCCATTTTACTTGTTGCCATTGGAAGAGAACCATTGGTCTTCAGGGCACAGTGGGGAACTTGGCAAAGCGCTCTGGCTGATTATTATCATTTCTTTCACACTGATCTATAAGACAAAACGTTGAATTGTTGTGACTTATGGTTTCACATATATATGCAAAGTTAAACTCTGCTTCTCACAGCGGGCCACAAAGCAGTGTGCTTGCGTGCATTTGTGTGACTGTGTGCATGTTTGCTACAGCTATCGTTTCATAAGAGATCACTGAAGAACATGAGAACATGCTGATGCTGCGTGACCCACACCCTAGAGGGATTGTTTCATTAGATGAATCAATAAATATATTGCTTTGGCCACTATCATCCCAACAGTGCGTGCAACGTTCACCCAATGTTGTGTCTAGTATAATATTACATTGGGCTTTTAGACTCCAGAGTAGGCCATGAACATTAGAATGTCCCACCCCTTTGGAGACAGCAAATCTCTACCAAAATATTTGTCTCTCATTGGTTGGTGGTTGCATGCAATTGGTTTTGTAACTTCAACAAGGGACCAATGCTAAGAAGACCAGGGTCACGTTCATCCGGCACCAAACAGAAGAGTAGGCTGAAACTGGGAGGGACTACCTGGACTGAAGAGCGTCTGCTAAATGAATTAACTGTAAGCCACTCATTTTTATTTCCGTTGCGAAACTTTAAAAAACTGTTTCAGATGCGTGCCCTAATGAACACAGACCAGATTTGTGTGTTCTGATTCAATGTTCCTTGATAAGGCGTGAATATAAAATAGTAGTGCTATGGGCAAAGCAGACACCGCACAGAATAACAGTGTTCTCCAGTCAACAGGTGCTCCTCCTTGACTCACCATATGGCTTTGGTTAAAAGGCGGCGGCATCGGGATCAGGGCATGGACGCCTTGCACAGTGTTTTCTCTCTTCACACCTGTGTTAATTTATGGTATAGCCTCTCGTTTGATCAACACAGAGAGACAAAGGCCAATAGAGCTCTCAGGTAGAGAGGCGATGACTGTGTTTGATGTTGCAGCTCTGGGCCATTGCCTAAAGAAGATGGATTACCTATGTTCTAGTCATGAACACATTCTGGCTCTTCTTAAATGGGGCCATGCTGGCTATATGGCTATGAGTTGTAATTGATTTAGCCAATGAAATGCTCAAATCAAAAGAAACTACTGGGCCTCAGCCTCAGTGACCTCACTGTTATGGTCTGGAGAAAATACGTTTGCATTCACGTTAAATGTTGATAGCACTTTAGCCGACACTAAGAAATAGAATGCATTGGGATGTGGTTTAAATGCATTGTAGAGTTGTTTTCATAAACATGCGTGACCACCTTATAAAAGTCTTCTCATAATACATTTTTTTAAGCCTAGTTTGATAATAATTGAACGACAAATGATGTACACTAATCGACTTTTGGTCATTTTATTGGTTTTGGAAATGATCAACAGCAGCAAATGTAAAACCTTGTGAGTCCAGTTATACCACACTGACAGAGTTACAAAGAGTAACATTCAAAGCATTAATATGTAAAATGGCACCCAAAGTCTGATTGGTGTAAACTGAATTGGGATTGTAATGTCAAATCAGACACGTAATTAAGTGGTAAATTGTATTTTCTCGGTTCCTAGCTCCCTCCCCTCTGACCTTCTCCTCCAATGTGTTTTGAGGAGGCAAGGAGAGAGGAGAAGAGGAATCGAGAAAATACAATTGAGAATGAGCTTTGGTGTTGACAAAAAGGAAGTTAGTGAGAAACGGCGAGACTAGTAGCTATTGCAAGCAGAACCCTTCTGACGAGAAACCAAACAAATGACAAACAATACCTCTTCTGTAAGTTAGTTAATCACTGATAACTTAATTTTATCGTGAGGGTAAACATATTATTGTGTCTATAATGACACCATACAGAGGACATAATATCATGACACAACAACAACAAAAATTCAGTACTCAAACAACTTGTAACAAAAGCCACGTAACAAACTTTCAGATTTGCAGTGTGTTCCATGTGAGAAAAGCACTCACAATTTTTGAAAATGAGTTACGTGTTGAACATTTCATGTGACGTGATACATTTGAGGACAGGACAATGGTCTTGCAGAATGCAAGCTAACCCTAATGTTCATCACAAAGGATTCAACAGGAACAGAGGTAACAGCTAAGAATGTGTTCAGGAGGGAATAAACATCACAGTATACAACATTCAGCACAACATCAGAACCCACCTTGTCACTGGGGTTTGCTACTACTTTATGACAAGATCTACAAAAGGCATGTCCACAGAATACATAGTAAAGACAGACGCGACCTCTTCCAGCCATGTTTAAGGCAATTTAAAAGCATTCCCTACTGGTATCCCTCTCATTATTTTTGATCAATATACATTTTCACAGAAAGCATTATTACAATCGAACAAATAAGTTATAGACACAATCAAATAAGTCAATCACGTTAACAAGAATACAGAAATAAAGAATGACATATCTTATTTTAAGACAAAGATGAGTACAACAGACTGTGTTGGACATATTGGACCTCTGACATGAGATGCTACCTGCATGAGCTTTATCTGGCATCAGACCTACCGTACACATTTAAAGGCATTAATAAGCATCAGTAAGAGTGGGGATTGTTAAACACGGTGAACATCTTGTTTCAGGCAATGTTGAGAAGTCTTTGTGCCAGTTTCAAAGACATAGGTTAGGCATAGTTAGGCGATTACACATCAGCATGGCCCAAAAATATTTTGGGCATCTCAGATTGTTCTGGCAATTCTCAGATAAAAACTTAATTGGGAGGAAGGATGTGTAACATGCTTTTTTTGAGAAAATCATGATGAAAGTGGCCATTTTAGGCCCTTTTTAGACCTACCTATACATGCCTCCTGTCAGACCCTATGAGCCGGAAACAGTACATGGTACAGACATCACGGTGTCTGTAACAGTCCTGACCTGTTTTATGTTGTTTTTATGTGTTTATGGTCAGGGCATGTGTTTTGGGTGGGCAGTCTATGTTATCTGTTTCTATGTTGGTTTTGGGTTACCTGGTATGGCTCTTGATTAGAGGCAGGTGGTTTGCATTTTCCTCTAATCAAGAGTCATATTTAGGTAGGGCATTCTCACTGTTTGTTTGTGGGTGATTGTCTCCTGTGTTTGTGTCTGCGCACCACACGGGATTGTTTCGGTTGTATTTCGTTTTGATGTAGTCTGTTTCCTGCTCGTGTGTTCTTCCTGTCGTTATGTAAGTTTATGTTCAGGTTTCGTTCAACGTCGTTTTGTTATTTTGTAGTTTGGAAAGTGTTTGTTTCGTTTCGTGTTGCCATCATCTTTGTTAAATAAAGATGGCTTATTTCCCAAAGCCTGCGTTTTGGTCTGAGGATCCTTCTCTCCTCACCTCATCCGAGGATGAGGAGAGCGTCACCCGTTACAGAATCACCCACCTACCGAGGACCAAGCGGCGGGGGAGAGTTCAACAGAGCAATCAGGACTCGTGGACTTGGGAACAGATCTTGGAAGGAAAAGGACACTGGGCGCACATTGGGGAATATCGCCGCGCTCGTGAGGAGATGGAGGCAGCGAGAGCCCAACAGCGGTGGTATGAGGAGGCAGCAAGGAGACGTGGCTGGAAGCCCGAAAAGCCAGGGGAGCAGCTGGAGGCACTGGGGAGTGCAGAGGCTACCGGAGAGAGGAACCGGAGCTATGAGGGAACGCGTCTGGCACGGAAGCCAAAAAAGCCCGTAAGTAATTCCCAAAAAATTCTTGGGGGGGGGCTAGGAGATAGTGGGCCAAGGGCAGGTAGGAGACCTGCGCCCACTTCCCAGGCTTACCGTGGAGAGCGGGAGTACGGGCAGGCGCCGTGTTACGCAGTAGAGCGCACGGTGTCTCCTGTACGAGTGCATAGCCCAGTGCGGGTTATTCCACCTCCCCGCACTGGTAGGGCTAGATTGGGTATTGAGCCAGGTGTCATGAGGCCGGCTCAACGCGTCTGGTCTCCAGTGCGTCTCCTCGGGCCGGCATACATGGCACCTGCCTTACGCATGGTTTCCCCGGTTCGCCTACATAGCCCGGTGCGGGTTATTCCACCTCCCCGCACTGGTCGGGCAACCGGGGGTATTCAACCAGGTAAGGTTGGGCAAGCTCAATGCTCAAGAGTGCCAGTACGCCTCCACGGTCCGGTATTTCCGGCACCACCTCCCCGCCCCAGCCTAGTACATACAGTGTATACACTACGCACTAGGCTACCAGTGCGTATCCTGAGCCCTGTTCCTCCTCCACGCACTCTCCCTGTAGTGCGTGTATCTAGCCCGGTGCCTCCAGTTCCGGCCCCACGCACTAAGCTACCAGTGCGTCTCCAGAGCCCTGTACACACTGTATATTCTCCCCCTACTAATCCTGATGTGCTTGTCCTCAGCCCGGCGTCACCAGTGCCGGTACCACGCATCAGGGGTAGAGTAGGCTTTGAGAATACAGTGTGCCCTGTCCCTGCTCCCCGCACTAGTAGGAAGGTGCTTGTCATTAGCACGGTGCCTCCAGTTCTGGCACCACGCACCAGGTCTACAGTGCGCCATATCCGGCCAGAGCCATCCGTCTCCCCAGCGCCATCTGAGCCATCCGTCTCCCCAGCGCCATCTGAGCCATCCGTCTCCCCAGCGCCATCTGAGCCATCCGTCTGCCAGGAGCCTGCAAAGCCGCCCGTCTGCCATGAGCCTGCAAAGCCGCCCGTCTGCCATGAGCCTACAGAGCCATCCGCCAGACAGGAGCCGCTAGAGCCGTCAGCCAGACAGGAGCCGCTAGAGCCGCCCGCCAGACAGGATCTGCCAGAGCCGCCAACCAGACAGGATCTGCCAGAGCCGCCAACCAGACAGGATCTGCCAGAGCCGCCAACCAGACAGGATCTGCCAGAGCCGCCAACCAGACAGGATCTGCCAGAGCCGCCAGCGAGCCATGAGCAGCCAGAGCCGTCAGAGAGCCATGAGCAGCCAGAGCCGTCAGAGAGCCATGAGCAGCCAGAGCCGTCAGAGAGCCATGAGCAGCCAGAGCCGTCAGAGAGCCATGAGCAGCCAGAGCCGTCAGAGAGCCATGAGCAGCCAGAGCCGTCAGAGAGCCATGAGCAGCCAGAGCCGTCAGAGAGCCATGAGCGTCGAGAGCCGTCAGCCTGCCATGAGCGTCGAGAGCCGTCAGCCTGCCATGAGCGTCGAGAGCCGTCAGCCTGCCATGAGCGTAGAGAGCCGTCAGTCTGCCATGAGCGTCGAGAGCCGTCAGCCTGCATGGACCTGCCAGAGCCGTCCAAACAGGACCTGCCAGAGTCCTTCAGCCGGGATCTGCCCCTTGTCCCGGTGTTGCCCCTTGTCCCGGTGCTGCCCCTTGTCCCGGTGCTGCCCCTTGTCCCGGTGCTGCCCCTTGTCCCGGTGCTGCCCCTTGTCCCGGTGCTGCCCCTTGTCCCGGTGCTGCCCCTTGTCCCGGTGCTGCCCCTTGTCCCGGTGCTGCCCCTTGTCCCGGTGCTGCCCCTTGTCCCGGTGCTGCCCCTTATTCCGGTGCTGGTCCTTATCCTGGTGCTGCCCCTTGTTCCGGTGCTGCCCCTTGTCCCGGTGCTACCCCTTGTCCCGGTGCTGCCCCTTGTCCCGGTGCTAGCTGTTTATTTAGGGGAAGGTAGTGTTAGGGTGGTCATTAGAAGGGGTAGACAGAAGAGGGGAGTGACTATGGTGGTATGGGGACAGCGTCCTGAGCCGGAACCACCACCGTGGTCAACTGCCCACCCGGACCCTCCCCTGGACTTTGTGCTGGTGCGCCCGGCGTGCGCACCTTGAGGGGGGGGTACTGTAACAGTCCTGACCTGTTTTATGTTGTTTTTATGTGTTTATGGTCAGGGCATGTGTTTTGGGTGGGCAGTCTATGTTATCTGTTTCTATGTTGGTTTTGGGTTACCTGGTATGGCTCTTGATTAGAGGCAGGTGGTTTGCATTTTCCTCTAATCAAGAGTCATATTTAGGTAGGGCATTCTCACTGTTTGTTTGTGGGTGATTGTCTCCTATGTCTGTATGTATGTTCGTACCACATGGGACTGTAGCGTTTGTTTGTTTCGTTTCGTTTCGATGTCGTCCGTTTCCTGCACGTAAGTTTATGTTTAGTTATGTAAGTTTATGTTCAGGTTTCGTTCAACGTCGTTTTGTTATTTTGTAGTTTGGAAAGTGTTTGTTTCGTTTCGTGTTGCCATCATCTTTGTTAAATAAAGATGGCTTATTTCCCAAAGCCTGCGTTTTGGTCTGAGGATCCTTCTCTCCTCACCTCATCCGAGGATGAGGAGAGCGTCACCCGTTACAGTGTCATTATACTCCTCTGAAATATTCATTATGGCTATAATCTGAAATACATTTTTCCACATTATTTGTTTTAACATTAACAATAATATTATTAATATCTCAAATGTGCTCTTTTTGATTTAGCTTATTTTTAAACATACTGTTTGAAACAATATACTCTTCAAAAACATCACATTTCCAGAGTGGGCTCTCTGCTACTTGTAAAGAAATTATAAACGCTATACATAAAAATGTACATTATAGGCCATTAACCAATCACAGCCCTCCAGTATGATTGCACATTCAGCAAATCACCAGCAGAGGGAGTTCCCTTTGAATCCATTTTCCCATTCACTGTGTTGGTGGTACTCATAAAATGTATCATCATTTTAAAAAGTAGCAGAGAGACCACTGAAAATTGCATGTACGTGTAGCATATATTATTTAAAACAACCATGTCAGGCCCATGGGAAAAGTGGCTATCAAGCGCTTTAAAGTGCAGTGGCCTTCATCATAAGTTCAAAACGTATGAGTGACCACTTTAACAGAAACATGTCAGTGGGCCATATCAGTACGAGCCAGGCCTCAGGAGTGAGGGAGTAGAGTATTAATGCAACACAGCACATGTGCAGCTTGGTGTAGAGCCAAGGGATCAAAAGGAATAGCGGCATATAACGGGGAACACATAGGCAAGTCATCCCGAAAGGGCAAAGCACGACACAGTAAGCCTGATGTGGGGAAACAATCTAATTGGACTTCTCCAATAGAATATAGACAGACCACAAGGGTTCATGTTGGTGTGGAGTCAATCTGAAATGAGTTTGGTCCAAAGCTGGAGGCTTTAGGAAGCAGGAAAAAGGATGGATTTGGGAAGTTTGGGACTGTGGCTTTTCCCACACATACGTGTGTTTGGGCTTTTGGAGATCCGACACATATTCTGATCAAACAGAAAACAGGTGTTGGGTAATCAAAGCTGCTCCGGATGTGTGGCCGATGTTTGAGACCCACAAATGTTATGGACTAAATCAGAGACATACCCGGATGACCTCTGGTCCAAAATGTCAGAGTTAAAGGTGGGGAAACATGAATAATGGAATTTATCCAGATACATTAGGCTGGACTTTCATCAAGGTCTATTCACTGACAGTTGATTAAACGTGTGTGCGTGTGCGTGTGTACCCCAGTATCTCTCCCACGACTTTCATGGTGGTAGTTTCTCTGCGTTTTTGGAGAGACTTTGCAGCAGGGTTTTCTGAAGGTTTTCCTCAGATGTTTCAGGGACGAGGAACTTGAGGAAAAGGTCCCAGATACAGTAGACCAGGTGTCTGTACAGGGTAAGAGTCACAGGTTAAAAGTCAGCGGTCTCCCAGAAATCAACTCTCCAACATTTCCTCTGTCCAAAAGTATCCACCATTTAACTATCGCCAGTTACAGGTGGACATTTTAAGTTTGTTTAAAATGTTGAAAACTTCGTAATTTTGGGGCTTGCGACTTTTACAATGGGCCAAATCACAACCTGATATTTCTGCAATTTTATTGCAATTTCCCCCATTCACATCAAGGCATGATTTAGGCGAAAGCATACAGCCCAAGAGGACCAAAACCTAAGCTCCTACGAGGTTCAACGAGCCAAATTACTTCAGCAATGGAATCCTTACAATTGGCCGTGTTCTTCGTTCCAGTGATGAAAATTCATGAGACAACTCTCTTGATTTTAACAGCATGTTTCAAACACTACATGGACTTAGTTGAGTCGTAAATATATTATACTGTACCTTACGCACACACACCTTATTTGAACATTTCAATAAGAAGATTAGGGTGATGCATGCAGCTATAATCAAAACTGATGCATCTTAAGAACAAAGGGCTGGTAATGTATAAATCATCAGCTTGACCCAATGGAAACGTGTCTGGAAAGAGGTATATCATATGGAACACGCTATAAAGCTTGGCTGATGCCCACTGATTCACAACCAGCTCATCACTTAGCTTTAGAACCCTTTATCAACTCCTCATGTCATGTTCCTTCATAATCTATTGTAAGACCATGATGTCAGGCTCTTTAAATCATAGCCAGACAGACAGGCAAGTGTATATGACTTTGTTTTTTTGTGTGTGGTCACCTGTTTATGTAAGGGTTCTGCAGAGATTCCAGTGCAGTCTGCCAGCTTAGTCTGTATTTGTCCGAGCCCAGCATTTCTGAGAGCAGATCTGTAAACACAGAAGAGTACAAATATAGAACTGAGAGGCCATATAGGACTCCACAGAGAACTCAGAACAGCCAAGGTCACCAAAAATATATGAACTAAAAACATAGCTAGTTGGATAAAGTAAGACCAGCAGTCCCTGAAATGGCTTCTTAGAAAAATCAATAGTTCGTTTACAAACTACCGTAATACAAATGAATTGTGTTTGCAGAGGTAGATAGGAATGAGTAAGTATGGGCCATGAGTTTTTCCTGATCATTTGCTGTAATGGACCAAAGTTATAACCTAGTTTCTTTTTCATGGTCAGGTCACAAGGTCAGGATAAACTCCTGGGTCCTGTTTATTTGTAATGTTCATAAAATAGTACATTTGAACGTAAAAACTAAAATTAAGATTTCTTATTGAACATGTCCATAATCCCTCCCGGTTTCAGTCCATTTCCTTCCATTTGGTGCCTAATGAACATGAGCCTGCCTCTTCGTTATTAGTAATCACTTGCCTGGTAGTAGTTTCATGAGGCAGTGCAGGGATTGCTGCTTGGTGTCCTCCTCCTGTTGGTGGCTATGCGCCGGGCGGAGCTGGGCTGGTAGGCTGCCCCCCGGCCACACAGCCTCCTGCAGCATTTACATTTACATTTAAGTCATTTAGCAGACGCTCTTATCCAGAGCGACTTACAAATTGGAAAGTTCATACATATTCATCCTGGTCCCCCCGTGGGAATTGAACCCTGGTCCCCCCGTGGGAAATGAACCCACAACCCTGGCGTTGCAAGCGCCATGCTCTACCAACTGAGCCACACGGGACCAGGACCCGCACCCGCAGGTAGATCACCCAATACTGGGTACAGGTCAGGTTAGCCACACTCACGTCAGGTTAGCCACACTCACGTTAAGCCAACAGCAAGTGACAGACAACACACATCAGGGATGTGATCAGGAAAACATACTGTAGATATATTGAACAAAAATATAAACACAACATGTAAAGTGTTGGTCCCATTTTTCAAATGTTCCATATGCATAAAAAGCTTATTTCTCTCAAATGTTGTGTACAAATTTGTTTACATCCCTTTTAGTGAGCATTTCTCCTTTGCCAAGATCATCCATCCACCTGATAGGTGTTCCATATCAGGAAGATGATTAAACAGCATGATCATTACACAGGTGCACCTTGTGCTGGGGACAATAAAAAGGCCACTCTAAAATGTGCAGTTTTGTCACACAACACAATGCCACAGATGTCTCAAGTTGAGAGACCATATAATTGGCATGCTGACTGCAGGAATGTCCAACAGAGCTGTTGCCAGAGAATTTAATGTGAATTTCTCTACCATAAGCCGCCTCCAATGTTGTTTTAAAGAATTTGGCAGGACATTAAAACCGGCCTCACAACCGCAGAACACGCGTAACCACGCCAGCCCAGGACCTCCACATCCGTCATAAATGTCATCACAGTTCCTTTAGTTGAAATATCAACTTACTAGTGATGCACCGATATTACATTTTGGCCAATACCCGATATTTTACTTGCCCCCCCCCCCAACAAAAAAAACGATACCGATAACCGATATTAACATTCTATATTTATATACACACACACCAAAAAGTTATTTTGTTGGCATTTACATAAGTCTCCATAACCAGTAAAACCTATTTCTTTCACTTAATTGCTGTGCTGTTTCGTTGTTCATTTGTTCAGTCATTTCATTCTCCACCAGGATTTCTATAGAACGCCATTTGGGTCTTTGCGTGTCAAAAAAGATACACGTCAAAAAACACAAAATAATATGGTTCAGTAGCTCGCTAACTATATAGTTAGGCGTCATCATCTAAAATAACCTTATTTGATTAATGGTGGTTGGACCCATCTATGTGAAACTAGCCATAATAAGGATTAGCCACAATAGTGGATTTTGCAGTTAGCCTTCAAAATAAAAGTATGGCATAATTCTACTATTTCTATTCATTTGCATCACTGTCAATGACACTTTTATTTTGAAGGCAAACTGCAAATTCGGCTAATCCTTATTGTGGCCGGTCGACCCTCACTAGCCAGATGAAGCTAGCTGGCTGCTTAAAACGTTAGCTTTGGGCAACAGGGTTAAGTAACTGGCTAGCTATTTATTTTCATGAACTGAAGTTCAATTTCAATTAGCTGAACAACAAGTGGCAACCTAGCTAATACTTACAAGGATTCCTAAATCATTGCTAAGAATAATGAAAATGACTGCAGTTTCTACTGGTCATTGTTTTCAGGCTGGTTGTATTGGTGCTAGCTAGTGTCATGACGTTGGCCTGTGAGTAAGGTTTATGACCCCCCCCATAAATACCTTTCTTACTTCCCTCTCTCTTGACTCTACAGAGGGACTCTTGAATAGCCTTTGTTAAACAGAGAGTCTGGGAACATCAAACAAGTGGAGGGAAAGGAACCATATTTCCGTAATAGAACCAGTTGAAAATATGCGTTGGTACTTAATGAATATGATGTCAGTTCGGTTGTCATCTGATACATTATGACTGATGAAAGGACGACCTAAACTGTATCTGTTGAAAGTCTACACATTATAGTTATCAGATTCACATGGAATTGTTGTGCAATTCAAATGTTTAAATATAAAATGATTGATGAAAAGATCAAATGTAATTTTAGCTTCCAAATGAGAGATTTAGGTTTTCAAAAGTTTAGGGGTCTGCTCAATCAGTGGTCCAGCCCTGTGAAGAGACATGGGTTATAAACTATGAAACACACCCTTCTCCCTCCACTTTATAAGCCCTTGACGAAAATGTAACCTTCTGTTCCGGGTACATTAGGATGACAATCCGATGTCAGAAGGGTTCAGATAATAACTACAGAACGAAGCCAACCTCAGCATGAGCTTTGGTTGCGAATGGTATGAACTTTGAACTCTTATTCGCTACAGAAGTGATACCTCCTAGCCGTTGAGTTAGCAACAGCAGCTGCAGCCGTGGGCTAGGAAAGAACAGACAGGGTCTACCACACAACGACGTTACTACAACGTATCCAATTTACCATCAGATACATTCTTCCGAGGACAGGAAGATCTCTGTTGGCCAACACGACCAGCATCTACGACCAACCTACCGAAGCGCAGCTCAGAGTAAATATTTATTGCATTTTCCTTTTCCAAATGGGCGGTAATTTAGAATGCATAAGATTCTGTATTTACGATAGAGTAGCTGCCTACGGCCCGATAGAGACATCGCTTCTCCCTTTGTTCTTCAGTCTTCCCACTCTTTCACTCAAACCCAGACCCCTTTTCTTTGTGCAACCAGCTGTCATATCTGTTCTGTCCGCTAGGGGCGTTTTCCTTTATGACATAATTTTTAATCAAGGTATGATTCATTCTGTGTATATGTAATTCTGTGTGATTAGTTAGGTATTTAGTAAAGAAATCATTAAACCCAATTTTGTCAACTTGTTAGCCAGGGTTCGTGAAGATAACCAAGAAATTACAACTTTCAGATGAGACTGAAATAAGGTGACGATTAATATTGACTGCTATTGATGTAAAATATTACTAGGTCTTTAAGAGTTTATTCGGAAGATAACTGCTCTATAAATATTATTTCGTGGTGCCCCGACTTTCTAGTTAATTACATTTACATGATTAGCTCAATCAGGTAATATTAATCACAGAGAAAGGATTTTATAGAATAGGATGTCATATCACTTAATCCGGCATAGCCAAAGACACGACACTAGGTACCATGCTAAAGCTAGCTAGCTACCCCAGAAGTTGCGGTCGAACAAATATTACCAACGCGGTATTGTAAACACATCGTTCGTGGCCGGTGTTGGCTTGTTTGCAGACTTTTTTTGTACAACTTTGACAGTGCTACTGTATCTTCTTTTACACGCAAAGACCCAAACGATGTTCCATAGTATGAATGTCGTGAAGCTAATAGCAGTGGCACTATTACTGTGTAACTCCGATAGGGAAACATCAAAAAAATAGCGCACTTGGTAGTGTGTACCGGTGCTTGACCAGTTGGCGAAAGCCAACATCACCCACGACAGAGAACAGTTGATTGTCAAGGGCAATGAATTCCATTATCTTGGCTTTAATGGATTTCGCCTTTGAGTTGTCTTGATGATATTTTGTAACTCCTTCAAATGACTGCTCGACTTGTTGACTGCTTGATCCACACAGCAGAAATTGTGTGGGCTAGGTTAGGAATGCTGTGTTGCACGTGTAGCGCAACATTTTACGTGGCGTCATTACGTTATGTACCTACTGTATATACACAGTAGCTTTGACATCGTTTTTTAACATCGCCGTTAAACTAGACATTGGGCCGATACCGATGTTGGCATTTTTAGCTAATATCGACCGATTCCGATATATTCACCGATATATCGTGCATCCCTACAATTGACTTCTGACAAGGTAAACCGTCCACTTCTAAATGAAGACTTGAGTATGACGATGCTGTCACATGGAGAGGACATTTTACTCCCAACAAGATTAAAACCTGTTCGCAAAAAATACATTGAAGAGACAGTATGACACACACAAACAATAGGATCCACTCCACACTGACTTACAGCATAAAGGCACAGAACGCAACAACCCCCATCCACATGTGCAGAGGTATTTTGAGCACAAGGTAATGGCCGTACTACATTCCAATAGCCTTACAGAAATGCAGTAGATGGTATTAATCAACTAAACAAAAGTCGTCCAAAGAACGTGCCATGCTTGTAAAATGATCGGTGTGTTTACAGTCATACACACACAGGGAGAGAAGATTTACTGTTGGTCTCTTGAGTAGGGCTTACGCAAACAGTGTACACAAAAATAGTTTGTATCCAGACTGTATTCAATTGGATGAGAGACGTGATCAAAATCAATGAATAACACTCTGCAGATGTTACATAATACTGTAAAATCCACAAAAATATGGTTCATGGCACATTTCAAGGCCCTTAATTTAGTTATTTCATTATAGGTTTTTTCATTACACTGCTGAGGGACATGGACGGTTCTGAGAAAACGTGGATCTCGTTTTTGTTTTGACTATCTTAAACCCTGTCATTGTTAGTATGTTTCATAACAGCGAGGCTGGCTTACCAAACCAATACATGATGACATCTGTGTGGAACCACGATGCGGGACTGTGAGAAAATGTTACTATAAAAGCCTATGAAGGATTGCCTGCTAAGAACCTCTCTCAAGATTGAGCAATTATTATCGTTGCACATACAGTATGTTGTATGCCTCGGAGGGAGAGAGAAGATAAGTTCCTTTTAAAAATACGTTCCAATGAGTCTACTTCGGAGTTCAACTAACAAATAACAATGACTAGGAGTTCTAATGAGAAAATAGAACTTATGTAGAACAAGTCATATGGATTCCATCCTAAAATTTGATGCATATTGAGCTCAATACTTGTGCTTGACTGAAGAAACTGCCATGTCTCACAGAGCAGCTAGGAATTCTGGGAAGTGGACCTTGCATTTTTGTTTGCCATGGATCTCCTACTCTTCATGCCCCTGAAGTTACCTCTGCTCATTAAAAACTCAGAATGTGGACAATGATGAGTGTCCGTTCAACGCCACATACCAACCGGAGACAAGCGCATTAGCCTAAATAATGGTCGCTTACGACGACAGAACAGCAGAGACGAGTCAAACACAAGCACGTGAGCACAAGCTGCCGAGACCAAACATACTCTCTTCCAGACAAACATTAAAAAAGTGCATTATTCTTTCCCTAATTTGGGAAAATCTTTGGACTTTTCGTCAGATCCTTCTTGAAGCATTGGGAACCTCCCAAGTCTCCCCCATCTATAATGTCCTGGGAGGGCTGGTCTGGTCTGGTCTGACATGCACGCGGCCGTGGTTTATGTCTTGGGGAAGCTTTATAGCAGGTTTATAGCAGCCCGACTGCACTATTTCATCAGGAAACACGGAGGCCCTGGAAACACTCCCAGCAGGGCCTTGCACTCTTTGATACGCTGTGATGTCTTTCACAGTCAGCATCAGAGTACGTCATGTTCACATTGAAATAAGCTCACCCTAACTTGGTGCACCCGGTGAAGGTCTCCTGCTGTGAGTAACAATGTAGGGAAACCAACCTAAGAAGTAAGCCTACTAAAGGATGGTATGTTTCACAGTGGGCGATGTTGACTCTGGAAAAGATCAGGCATCTTGATATATCGATGAATGGCACCCGTGAATTCCCACCATCACATACTATCTAAATATATTTTACAGTACATATTACAGTATCATTGATGAAAACGATGCAACACAAAGTGCAATAGCTAACCAGCCTCTCAACATTAGCATCGGTGGATGGAATGCAGGCCTCTCTGGGATAACAAGACAAAAGCTGCACTGGTCCAGACAAACCATTTAAGGGCTGACGTTGGACCACAGCTAATGTAAGGTGATGGAACTAAAAAGTGAGTTGTTTGGAATCAACAGTAGTACATTTTATTTCGTACTACTGACCCGGGTGTTCAGTTTATGAAGTGCAGTCCATTTTGACTGGCAGATGCTTTGACAGGGACACGCAGCATTAGCAGGGAATACATTTCTCCACCTCAGAAAGAATGGAAAAAAAGGGTTACTACACTCTCCCCGCAGCCAGCCATGTTTAAACAGCCCCGTTTCAAATTCTAATAGGTGCTTTGATTTCTTCTGACACTGCAAAAACATCAACGTGATAACTATATTCCATTTGGAAAAGTGCCTAATTGACATGTGAAATTCGCTTGGAAAAAGTGACAGCCCGAGACGTGGTGTTGTTCGGGTAGGCAATGGAAAGGGGAGTGAGAAAGACAGTTAATTCATCGTCTGTGACAGACAGAGACAGACCGTGATGCACATGCTGGGAAGAACCCCTTAATATCAGCAGATGTGGAACATATTGGCTCTGCTAGTTGATTGTCATTTCTTCTCACTGGAACCCTTGGTGGAACACCCTAGCTGCTTCGAAGTGACATGATAGTTGAAGACGCAGTGGACTACTCTCTCACCTACATTTAATACCTTGATACACACAGGGTTGATGAAAAATGTATGGAAAAGCATCTTCTTGTTTTTGATGTAGACCAGAGGTGTCAAACTCGTTCCATGGAGGGCCTAGTGTCTGCTTGTTTTTGTTTTTTTTCCATTCAATTAAGACATGGACAACCATGTGAGGTGAGTTCCTTACTAATTAGTGACCTTCATTCATCAATCAAGTACAAGGGAGGAGCGAAAACCCGCAGACCATGGAATGAATTTGACCCATGTGACATGGACGATTATCAAAATGGATTTAAGGATTCAGAAGTCCATCATGAAGAATGCACTATAGCACTTGAGAATGAAGAACCTGTGCTTTATTGTTAGGGATATTCTGCCATGACTGTGGGCTGCGAGCCTGTCACACCAGTTTAAAATGTGAGGCCTGTCTGGGTTCAGGCTTTAACACTCATTCCATGTGATCCATGTAAAACCCTCTGGTGCCAATCACATAAACTGTAGTTATTATTCTGAAACCTTGGGTGAAAATAACACAAGGGCTCGGCAGCCAATAGTATAAACGCTTTTTCAAACAATAATGTGGAGGAGGACATGAAAGTGTTTTCACAGAGCTCAAAGAAATGGGGAAAATGAAAGGACTATTTTCTCTAAGGTCAGACTCCAGCACAGCTGAATTAGCGTACTAATTTAAAAATAGCCGTTGGATTAAACGTCCCGTCCAAATCCTGCATCACACTTCAGTTTAAATTACGACAACGCTTAAATTGGCTCGATGACCTAAGCAATATCTGATACATTTCCACTTCACTCAAGATTCAAAATTGTGTTGAGTTAATTACCCGAATCAAAACATCCAACAAAAGTCAGAATGATGGATTTTAAAGCATGGCAGGTGTTAGTGTATGCAGATGTACAGTGTAAGTGCACAGGGAAATTTAGAAAAAAAGGCCAACTGCTAGTATAATTCCCACAATGCTGGTGCCAAACAGAGCAAGATGCCTAGGCAGCCAAAAAGCTGAATTATATCAATCTATTTAGCTAGCAGAATAATCAAACTGGGAATGGAGGTCTGCAGCCAGCCTTTAAACAACTCATTACATGTTAACAGACTGTTCCACAAACCCAGAGGCACACTGGACTGAGACAAAGTGTTCCTCCTCAGTGCAACGTGCCCGCTTTAGCTCACAGTAACCATTTGCATCAACAATACTAAAGTCTGTCATACACAACAAGAGCATTTTTCTCCTCAACCACCTAAACCAAGGTTCAGGGAAGGATTCCAAGAGACTTAAAGGGATATTTCGGGATTTTGACAATAAGCCTTTATCTATTTCCCCAGAGTCAGATGAACTTGTGGATACCATTTTTATGTCTCTGCATGCAGTTTGAAGGAAGTTGCTAACTAGCATTAGCACAATGACGTAAAGTATATGGGTATCTTGCTAGCATGCTAGTAGATACCCATAGACTTCCAGTCATTGCGCTAACACTAGTTAGCATTGGCTCACAAAACTACCTCTACCTTCCTTTATACTGAACACAGACATAAAAATAGTATCCACGAGTTCAATCCCGAAGTTTCCCTTTACTGGAGGACTTGTTTTTTTGTAAAAACTAAACACAACCACACGGAAGTAATAAAGATTGAAAGACAAACAAATAAACACGTATTTACAATACGGTCGGTTACACGAGAGCACCGTCTTTATCCGCCGGCTGCATCCCCAAAGTGGCTCCACATGGGCTGTGCTGCAAACTCTGTCAGATGAGAGCTAGCCTTATGAATGAACATGGCCTTCAGGTACAGACCAACAACACTGGCTGGAGAGGAGGACAGCTGGGGATTATTTCTGACCAAAGAGACTACCACATCGTGCAACAACAAAATGAATGCTACTCCTCAGTCCAAAGACAATTGAAAATCGTATGGCTAGGCCACCGCTAACTGCCAATCACCTGAAACACAATGCCATTCTCCATGTATCAGAGCGCTAATGACACATCCACAAAACGTCTATTTGGAACTTTAACCATAAACAAAAAGAAACAACTTAGGACCTTGAGATAGGATAAAAAGGAACAAAAATGTCTTCCGACAGACGGATGTCATCTCATCTGCGTGACGCCTTCCTTCCTCAACACCGGTAAAACCACCTCTACTTGAGTCAGAGGCACTGTGGCTTCATTCGAACTCTGATAACATCTCTGGACATCGATGTGAAGCCAAGACATTGTTTACTCTGGGTCTCAAAACCACCTCTACTTCAGTAAGAGGCGCTGCGGCTGCATTTGAACCCCGATAACATCTCTGCACATCGATGTGAAGCCAAGACATTTTTACTCTGGGTTTCAATTAGTCTCGGCCCTCAAGGCCAAGGGCTACATCAGAGGTTTGTGTAAAGTACGAGAGGAGAAATCTCAGGCTTAATCAAAGTCAAGCCAGAGTTTACATCTCCGAAGAGGAGGACATTGGGCAGATGGCCTGTGAGCAATAAGGCGAATCATCGAGGGGCTCTTGAGAGGTCTGTCTGTCGAATCCTGGTGGATGTCTGCTGTGAGGAAAGTCCTTAACTGTCTGTGTGTCCAGAGCCTGGGGGGGTGAGAGCGAGTGAAAGAGACAGATGGACAGAGAAAGAGGCACAGCTAAGGCTGATAGTTCTGTGTGAAGATGGGTGTGTGGGACAGGGGCACCAGAAGGCATCATTTCCAACTTATAAACAGTCAGGATGTTGGCCCCCACCCCCACCATAAAAAAACTGTGTCCTCTTCACTTTAGAGCTCTCAGGAAAGAGCACATATTTTTTTCTTATGACCCAATGTCTTGAATGTCTATAAATTGGAAAGGACTTACAGGAAGTCTGCCACTGAATAACGCTGAATGACTCATGTTAATTACAGGCCCAGCAGAACCTCATAAGGGATAGAGGTTGGGGGGCTGACAAATAATGACACAGCAGAGTGGGGGCTATTCAGTGGCAGTGCTGGGGCCTGTGGCGCCATTATGAAGAGTGTCTTTAGCACTGCAGGCATACTATAGACACACACTACTGGGTTCACTGCAGCTCCCACAAAAGGGGCTTGGGAGGCAATACTATGAATCTCCTCTGGATCTGACAATGCCTTGGAGGGAGACTCATGAGGCTGTTAAAAACCGGGGACGAATATTGTGTGTGAAGTTCTGTGAACACGTGTGGTTAGACACTGGCCTGCCGGCAAAGTGTGCTCATCAGAGGGAGACTGATAGCTTGGTGAACACCTCAAATAACCCCTATTGACCTCAACAGAACACACTATGCTGTGCTTCTATGTAGGTCTATTAGGCAAGCTTTTCAAATTGCGTTCAATCTGAATTGTGTAGTAGAGACAGTGAGAGCATTTAATTAAAACTCACACAATGCTATCCAAAATATCGTAACAATCTCCCTCTGTTCTTTGCACACAAGTGGTCAAGAGAGGTTAGAAGACCAAATGAACAAGAAAAAGATGGTAGAACAACATGCTAATAAAGATTCAGAAGCATTTGTGAATTACTTTCATTACAGAACCATGGACTATAAATTGATGGTTCTAGCTATTAAAATAGTATAGTCATCTTGTTGCCAGAGTTCTTTACGTTTCTTAAATTGATTAAAATGGCAGTCTCCACTGTGATTGTTCATGGAATGCACTTCTCGAGTTGATATTAAAATAACCACGAGCCAGACTTGTGCTGTGCTTACAGGGAACCAACAAGAGTGGGAAGCCATTTGGATGGGACAAAATTAGTAGTTGGCCAAATAAGCCAATGTTTTTGTTATGAAGTGTTAATAACACATGATAATCAAGCCCCACTCAATACAGCCAACTTCCTGGTAAGAATGGAGGAGTGTGATCGTCTGGGGTGCATTTCTCTTCAAATAGATCCATCTCCACTGTGGTCTTTATTCTGAAAACCTTGTATGGTGTCTGGTGTCCTAATCATTCTGGCATGCCTAGGTATGTGAGGAGAGCGCCGCATCAGAGAGCTAGTGCTTCTCATACCTGGGTTCAAATAGTATTTGAAATATTTCAAATACGTTGACTGTTTGCTTAAGTCTGCCTGGAATGTGCCAGATGGGTGGGGTTTGCACTCTCACGCCTATTTCATTGGTCCCATTCCGCCAGGCGAGCTCAATCAAACACGGTTTACGTATTGGAAAGATTTCAAATACTATTTGAATGCAGGTCTTGTGCTAACACGTTCCACTGAAACCTCTGCTGAGCCGGTTAGCATCCAAAAGGTGTCTGGCAGACTGAGACCTCCAGGCAGCCTCCAGACTCCAGGCAGATTTTGGATTTTGATGGGAATTAATTGTTGGTCCCCAAAAAGTCCTCAAATATAGTAAGACATAGCTGTGTGTGCGCGTGCGTGCGTGCGTGTCGGGGGCTGTTTTTATTGGGAGTATCGTGGCGCCTCATTCCACCGGCTGGTCAAAACACTGACATCTGACGTTACCAAACCAGATTACGTGTGTGGCTGGGGCAGATTTGCAGAAAGACTGATTTCACAGTCTAGTGCATTGCATCCAGGACAGTTAGAGGCCATGTATTTACCCAGTGTCCATCTCAAATCGCCCTTTTCCTGCTAATTGTCCTCTTTGATTCACTTGTGCATACGGCAGACTCCCTTGAACCAATTTCTGGTGACAAATGGCATGTAATTCTATACCAACGATTGTGGTCTGGAGACCTATGGCATTATAGCTACCATTAGAAGCACCAAAATAATTCTCATTACAGTCCATCTAAAATATATTACTAAGAAATTGCATAAAGTTGATAAAGATTGGATACTGCTACAGTATGGGTGGAAATCAAAGAAAGTATAAGGAAAAAGTTATACACCTAACATTCCAATAGGTGCCAAGCCAGTACCCAAATCCTAACACTCAATTACCATACATGGATCGGATGAGTTACTTTGCCAATAGCTTGTTTCATCGTTTTCATTCGCAAACTCTTCACTGCCATAGATATTAGTAAACGAGAGTGATTGAATATATGCAGGCTATGAGACGGTTATAGAAGACATAGTAGCAGACCAGTCAGTCTGGGTGAAATACACGTCTCACACGAGAAATGAGAGGAGGAACCTGCCAGACAGTATTCCTCTCTGTTAGTAATTACTCTTGTGGGTTGGGGCTTGCCAGGAAAGAGCAATTTACGGCAGCAGGTGACATGTCATCCTGAAAAGAAAATCACCCGGCAGAATTTCCTTGCGGTCGGAGCGGCACACTACGAGAAGAATATCAGGAGCCATGAGCGACCGCCAGCCCATGATAAGCATGGACTGAGAGGGAGAAAGGGTGATGGAGAGGAGCTGTACTCGCCAAAATCCCAACCTTACGGGAAAAAAAATTGCTGTCAGAGTGCATTGCAGCCAGAGTGCAGTATAACTGCAGTTACAGTGCAGTATAAATGCAGTTAAATTCTGCAATTACTGCGTCTTTAATACCACAGTCGACTGCAGTTACTGCACTTTTACTGAGGTTTCAAGACTGCAATCTTTATTAGTAATAAAAAGTACCTCAAAGCTCCGCAGACAACTATAATCAAATCCAAGATGTTAACATCTCTGGGGTAGGGGGCAGTATTTTGAAAAGTAAACTGCCTGCCTGAAAAGTAAACTGCCCAAAGTAAACTGCCTGTTACTCAGGCCCAGAAGCTAGGATATTTATATAATTGGTAGATTTGGACAGAAAACACTTTTGGTCACTTTTGAATGCTGGCGGTGCTCTCACTCTAGTGGTAGCATGAGACGGAGTCTACAACCCACACAAGTGGCTCAGGTAGTGCAGCTCATCCAGGATGGCACATCAATGCGAGCTGTGGCAAGAAGGTTTGCTGTGTCTGTCAGCGTAGTGTCCAGAGCATGGAGGCACTACCAGGAGACAGGCAAGTACACTTGTGTGGGTTGTAGACTCCGTCTCATGCTACCACTAGAGTGAGAGCACCGCCAGCATTCAAAAGTGACCAAAACATCAGCCAGGAAGCATAGGAACTGAGAAGTGGTCTGTGGTCACCACCTGCAGAATCACTCCTTTATTGGGGGTGTCTTGCTAATTGCCTATAATTTCCACCTTTTGTCTATTCCATTTGCACAACAGCATGTGAAATGTATTGTCAATCAGTGTTGCTTCCTAAGTGGACAGTTTGATTTCACAGAAGTGTGATTGACTTGGAGTTACATTGTGTTGTTTAAGTGTTCCCTTTATTTTTTTGAGCAGTGTATTTGAATTTAGTATTTTTGAATTTCACGCTCTGCAGTTACACTGGATGTTGACCAGGTGGGACGCTACCGTCCCACCTACTCTAGAAAAATGAATCAACCCGAGTGACACTTTCAGAAACATAGCCTAATCAAACTGTCAGGCCATAAACACTTCATGGCAGGGCAACTATAAATACAGTGCATTCGGAAAGTATTCAGACCCCTTGACTTTTTCCACATTTTATTAGGTTACAGTCTTATTCTAAAATTGATTTAAAAAACATTATCATCCATCTACACACAATACAGTAGGTCATATGATTGAGTGTAGTCTGGCCCAGGAGTGTGAAGGTGAACGGAAAGGCTCTGGAGCAACGAACCGCCCTTGCTGTCTCTGCCTGGCCGGTTCCCCTCTCTCCACTGGGATTCTCTGCCTCTAACCCTGTTACAGGGGCTGAGTCACTGGCTTACTGGTGCTCTTTCATGCCGTCCCTGGGAGGGGTGCGTCACTTGAGTGGGTTGAGTTACTGACGTGATCTTCCTGTCTGGGTTGGCGCCCCCCCTTGGTTTGTGCTGTGGTGGAGATCTTTGTTGGCTATACTCGGCCTTGTCTCAGGATTATAAGTTGGTGGTTGAAGATATCCCTCCAGTGGTGCAGGGGCTGTGCTTTGGCAAAGTGGGTGGGGTTATATCCTTCCTATTTGGCCCTGTCCGGGGGTATCTTCGGATGGGGCCACAGTGTCTCCTGACCGCTCCTGTCTCAGCCTCCAGTATTTATGCTGCAGTAGTTTGTGTCGGGGGGCTAGGGTCAGTTGGTTATACCTGGAGTACTTCTCCTGTCTTATCCAGTGTCTTGTGTGAATTTAAGTATGCTTTCTCTAATTCTCTTGTTCTCTCTTTCTTTCTCTCTCTGAGAACCTGAGCCCTAGAACCATACGTCAGGACTACCGGGCATGACGACTCCCTGCTGCCCCCAGTCCGCCTGGCCTTGCTGCTATTCCAGTTTCAACGGTTCTGCCTGCGGTTACGGAACCCCTACCTGTCCCAGACCTGCTGTTTTCAACTCTTAATGATCGGCTATGAAAAGCCAACAGATTTATTCCTGATTATTATTTGACCATGCTTGTCATTTATGAACATTTTGAAAATCTTGGCTCTCTCTAATATTCTCCTTCTCTCTTTCTTTCTCTCGGAGGACCTGAGCCCTGGGACCATACGTCGGGACTGCCGGGCGTGGTGGCTCCTTGCTGTCCCCAGTCCGCCTGGCCTTGCTGCTGTTCTGCCTGCGGTTATGGAACCGCCACCTGTCCCAGACCTGTTGTTTTTCAACTCTTAATGATCGGCTATGAAAAGCCAACTGAATATTATTCATGATTATTATTTGACCATGCTTGTCACTTATGAACATTTTTGAACATCTTGGCATAGTTCTGTTGTAATCTCCACCCGGCACAGCCAGAAGAGGACTGGCCACCCCTCATAGCCTGGTTCCTCTCTAGGTTTCTTCCTAGGTTTTGGCCTTTCTAGGGAGTTTTTCCTAGCCACCGTGCTTCTACACCTGCATTCTAGCTGTTTGGGGTTTTAGGCTGGGTCTCTGTACAGCACTTCGAGATATTAGCTGATGTACGAAGGGCTATATAAAATAAACTTGATTGATTGATTGAATACCCCATAATGACAAAGCAAACACAGGTTTAGATTTTTTTTTAAATGTGTATAAAAATAAAAATATCACATTTACAGAAGTATTCAGACCCATTACTCAGTACTTCGTTGAAGTACCTTTGGCAGCGATTACAGCCTCAAGTCTTCTTGGGTATGACGCTACAAACCTGGCACACCTGTTTTTGGGAAGTTTTTCCCATTCTTCTCTGCAGATCCTCTCAAGCTCTGTCAGGTTGGATGGAGAAGGTTGCTGCACAGATTTTTTCAGGTCTCTCCAGAGATGTTAGATCAGGTTCAAGTGCGGGCTCTGGCTTGGCCACGTAAGGACATTCAGAGAATGATGGTCCCGAAGCCACTCCTGCATTATATTGGCTGTGTGCTTAGGGTCATTGTCCTGTTGGAAGGTGATGCTGCCACCACCATGCTTCACTGTAGGGATGGTGCCAGGTTTCCTCCAGATGTGACACTTGGCACTCAGGACAAATAGTTCAATCTTGGTTCCATCAGACCAGAGAATCTTGTTTCTCATGGTCTGGTAGTCTTTTAGGTGCCTTTTGGCAAACTCCAGCTCTAGGAAGAGTCTTGGTAGTTTCAAACTTCTTCAATTTAAGAATAATGGAAGCCACTGTGTTCTTGGGGACCTTCAATGCTGCAGAAATGTTTTGGTACCCTTTCCCAGATCTGTGCCTCGATAGAATCCTGTCTCATAGCTCTATGGACAATTCCTTCAACCTCATACCTTGGCTCTTGCACTGACATGCACTGTCAACTGTGGGACATTACATAGACAAGTGTGTGCCTTTCCAAATCATGTCCAATCAATTATATTTCCCACAGGTGGACTCCAATCAAGTTGTAGAAACATCTCAAGGATGATGAACGGAAACAAGATGCACCTGAGCTCAATTTTGAGTATCATAGCAAAGGGTCTGAATACTTATATAAATAAGGTATTTCTGATTTTTAGCTTTAATAAATTAGCAACATTTTCTAATAAGCTGTTTTTTTGCCCTAGCACTACACAGCTGATTCAAATTACCAACTCACCATCATTAAGCTTTGATTATTTGAATCAGCTGTGTAATGCTAGGGCAAAAACCAAAACGTGCACCCAGGGGGGCCCAGGGGAGATTTTGGGAAACCCTGGCTTAACCCACCATTTCAATACACATGGCTCTCTTTCACTGAGCTTTAACCAACACATTGTTGTACATTTTAACTAAGATGAAATACCAGTGAAGGCAATTACAATCAGTGCACAGAGGCGCCCCAATCAAAATACCTTAAACTAAGGAATTTAACTAATTTATTCAACAGTTAAAGGGAATATAGATTGAATACTTGGCCGAGAATCAGTAATGATGAATGAATACTGGTGACTAGTCAGGCTAGTATGCATAAAAGACTGTCAAGTAGGGCCTGAAACTATTCATGTGTTGTTGACATTGGGCTGCATTGCTTTTAGCTGAACACTACTATTTTTGGTCAAAGGAGCATTGATAGGACCTCCATTTGAACTAAAATTACCAAACGACTTTTTTGAAGGGTCACAGAACTATGCCTCTGGTTTGTTGTAACAGAGCACGTCGTCCCCATGCAGCTCAGCATTACCGCTGACTTCATGTCACTGACTGTTTATGACAAGTGCGTTTATCGCTTATCAGGGCTAATTTTACCCAGCCTCAGATCGTGTTGCTAGTTGGAATCAAACAATATCTCCCCTGGACCCTTTTGGGCTGACCGTGTTGACCAGAGTTGACTCCATTATGTCCTTGATGTCCACTGTCAGGAGCACAGGGGTGAATGCCACTAAATGGTCAGGCTTAAAGGGATATATCACTCAAATTAGAAAATGACATCGGCATATTTGTTTCCTGACGCTGAAAGAAGGACGAGATGAGACCGCAATCCACACTTTGGATTTGCTTACCTAGCCAATGTCCCCAACAGCTAACTTTCGCACTTTTGAACCAAAAACCAACAGAAGTCAATATGTCCGATATAAGCATGTATTAAATTGCAAGTATCCTCCAGACACAGCTAGCTGACTGCATTAGGGGGAATACAGCGTTGATAGAACAATGCATTTCATAACGTTTGCTTTGGCAGAAAAAAAACTCACCAAGACCTCAACCTTGCCTGGCAGAACACTAGAACCCATAGAGGGTGTCCGGACACTTTCATCCAGCCAAGATGTTAAGCAGTTGTGGGTGACTTGATTGCAACATAGTCACGAGGAACCTTCCCTCCATCAATGGCCTTCCCATTGGGTACTACTTCAACACTGATATTGCTCATTATTTTGGTCTCATTTTGATCACACAGTTGAAGAGGGTGCCGTGTTACAACAGGCTGTTCAGGATGTCACACCTCCTCAACAGAACAACGAGTGATAGGGTTACATAACAGGGCTCTTTTGCATCCCTGCTATGCCAAATCTGCTGGAAAAGAATGGCCTGACCACCAGTGCAGTGGACTCAAACAAAAGCTGGGCGCCTGCAATGGGGTCTTCCTCCACCGCTCCTTCACAGCTGGGTGAACAACTCATAACTCACAGAGTACGAAGAACAGAAAGACCCTCTGTGCAATGAAAATAACCAGCACCACTGTTAGAAACCACCATCTCGGAGGGAAGTCTATTTTGGGGCCAATCATTTAGGCTGAACAGCTGAACTCGCCCTGGCTGTCAATGAAAAGCATTCACCATTAAAGAACAACAAGGCACAAGGCCTCATACTTTGTTAACTCCTGATAAAAAAATTCAGCTTTGACACCTCCCCAAAAAGACGACGGCTAATGAAACATTTTAGTTGAGAGGAAGAAACAGTGTGTCTTCTGGGACAAGGCGGAATCCAAGCCAGGACATCAACAGAAAAACATTGCCATGAAACAGCTGGTGTTTTTTTAAGTTCTCAATAAAAATAATTCAAACAAACTATTGGGTAACAGTAATACACATCTGTAACGTTTCGGGCCTGTCCACCAGCATACTGGCAGGACCCATCATTCCATCGTTCCTCTCCGAAAATGGATGTTGGCTGTGGACTCAACATGCCGGGGAGCCCTGCTGTACACTACAGCGCAAATGACCCATTTGACATGGGTAAACATCTCACCGCATGGATCTGCTCCACACATGGCAGCAGAGCTGGAGAGTCGGGCTGTACAAGCTGTGCTCAGACTCGTCCTCAGCAGAGTGCAGACACTGTCTTTAAAGGCAGGAGGAGGGAGTGGAATAAGAAGGCCAGGCTGAGTCGAAGACGCATAAACAAGTAGAGCCGGATCCAGAAATATATAGATGCAATTAGCCTACCGAGATGATCATATTTGTCTCTAGCTCTGCATTGTGTCATTGTGAAAATAAAGGTACTTAAATGTGTCTTATCCAATTTAACAAATAAGAGAATGCAGTGTGATCATTATAATGTGTGAGTGTGTGTTTAGCGTGTTGAAAATACACCAATGCTGCTATTTTAAAGTTATCATTACATATTAGGCCAACGACATCGTTAAATCTGGAAGTCTAACCAGAGAGTTCAAAGGCTCATTGCATCCCTGAACATGTGTGGTCATTGCTAAATCAAGCAGAGACTGAAACTCCTTTAATTAAAGCCAAACCACATGCTATCACCGTGGCTGAAAGCAAAGCTCCACGGCTGCAGCGCCACGTCTGGTTCCAGGGCAGATATTAACACAGGCTAAAGGGAACAGGGGAGAGGGGGGACGCTCCCGTTGACAAGTTTAAAACGCACAGTCTACACTTCCTTCATCAAGCTGTCATCGAGCCCCGAGGCCCCCGGCTCACACTGTTTATGAAAAGTATTCATATTCCAATCAAGGAATAAAAATAAAGAATTGTGTCATTGCACGACAGGTGCAGCGAGGCAGAGGGGGAGGGAGGGAAGCGAAGCCCAACAGGGTTAAAGATGTGAAACGTACAGCAGAGCGATTAGCCGCCACACCTCCACCACGAACAAGTGCTCCATTCAAAGCTCTGAGAAAGAAGGTAGTGTGCTGACGGACTTGTAGGGTATTTCAGGTGCTACTCCAGCAGGGAACACCTGTACTTTGTCTATTCTGTCAAGGGTCATATTTGGCTTGCTGTCGATGCATTACCCAAATACTGAATGATGTATTTTCTGGACTTGGAGAGCAAATGTTCCACACTGGAATATGTTATCAACTATGCTCAGCTCAGGCAAAAGGTTGCACTGAAGTTAAGCTACTTCATCCAACTTGACTACTAGGAGGTTTAATCATCACTTCTTTAATCACTGTTATGTCATGCCAATAAGACTGTGACATTCAATGCTGGGACAACAGTCCCGTGTCTCACAAACTAAACTTAAACTACAGGTGTCAGAAGTGGGATCCAGAATTACCAAAAAGAGGAAACTATAATTCTATTGAACTGATAAGACCGGGGCTAAAGGGTGTAAATGAAATAGAATGGGAAAACAGTACAGGCGATATGATACAAAGAAGGAAGTGGAGAGGACACAGACACCTATTTGTCAACACCTCTTCTCACCTTGGGAATGCAACAGGACAAATTTGAGAGCAATGTCATGCAAAACAGATCTCAGATTCCCTTGGCTTAAGATGGTCCCTTGAGTACTCTGATGACTGAAGGATACGGCACATAACAAAACAAGCATATCATCACCCTGTGAGACCACCTTATGGGGAAATGTGTTATATTTAAAGCTTACGTCATTACTCACTTTTCTGAGAGGAGTGTTTGTGTGAAGGTCATATCTGCGCATATGAAATAGCTGTCATTCACAAAGCCTAAAGAAAACGTTGCTACTGTTCCCTGTGTGAAGTTATACAGTATATATATATATAACATCTCACTAAGAGGATGATTTTATCCAAAAATACTTACAAAATGTATGCGCTTAATGTTTTGTATGTGTTTTTGTGATCCCTGCAGGAATTTAACCTATGACCTTGGCGTTGCTGGCACCACACTCTTAGCAACTGTACCTGACAGTGTATGAGGAATATTGTTCAATGAGATAAGGTTTTCAGTCATTCCTTCGATGCCGTTCCTCTGAAGATTGTGCTTGCTTCATGTACAGACAAAAGACACAAATCTGGCCTCGAGTGGATTTTCCAGACTTCTGTCTAAGGGTGAATATTTTCATCTATGATTGTCCCAGTTTCCAGTCTATAAAATTATGCATCTCCCTAACCAATGCCTTGGACCCCATTTACGAGAGCAAGTCTCCAGCCAAATTCTTCACACAGACCCAGACGTTGTGTGTTGGAGGCCGGCTCCATCACTCGTGGTTCTTGATTAAAGCAGAGCAGACATGCAAGCGGTGCCGTTTACTGGCATGGATCAGGTTTCCATAGCCTGCATCTCCTTTGCATTTTACTAAACGCCTATGTCATATTAAATAGGTTTAGCGATGGTTTCTTGCCGTTTTCATATTGTAGTAAACAACTTAAATATTTAAGTAAACAACTTAAATACTCCTACTGAAATGAAGTCATCGATGCACTGCACTGAGAAGTACTGTGAACCTTTAATCAAATACGGTAGGGTCTTGAAAACCTGAACAGATTCAGACAGTAGTCAACAGTAGCCAAAGCTATAGGCCTAGTAACTGTTTAGAATAGCTAACCTTGAGGCCAATCCTTTCCCTTGTGTTAGAGAATTTAAAGTGTGAGAGAATTTAAACCAAATGTGTTTGCCTCTACTGCCATCTCCAGAGGCATGGGGGTCCTTAGGGCCTGTCTGTTAGGGTAGAGTTAGCATAGCTGAGCAACGTGTGACAAGATGAAGAGAGGACTGGTTGCCACAGTGAGAACGGTCTCTGCTGACAGACTGATGCTTTAAATAGTGGGGACCAACAACACTGGGGCCACTAATACAGGGCCCTCTGTCTTTAGGGAGGGTTAGGTGACTTAGATCACACAAACCCGAGAACATTGTACGCATGTTGGGTTTACTGCTACAGGGTCAGCTATACTTGTCTATGACCAAACTTCTGTGAAGCTGTTGCTGAAGGCATTCTCTGAGAAGGGAAGCCAACCAAACATATCAAATTCAAGAGTCAGGGGTACCTTTATGACACCAGAAGAACCTTTCTTTCCATTCAAGAAAATATGCTTAATGAGCCTAAATTAAAAATTTCAATAACCGAAAAAATTTACCTTTATCAACTATCATTATATTAATCAAAATCCTTATTTTAATCTTAAAGAGAATTACAGTTTTTACTTATAGAACTGGAATGAAAAATAGGAATCTTTTACTTCATAAACAGGATTGGTCTTTGAATGCTGTATTTAGCACGTGGCCAATCACATCCCAGTCTGGCTGATGCTCAGCTCACACATCAAAGCCCAGGGGCCACTGTGATACGATATTTTCCGATGCTCCCGTCGAACGGAAACCCTTGTAAAAGTCGTCTGAGCGGCAACAGTCATTGAGGAGAAAATCTCATTAGGAAAACAAATTAGCCTAAGCATTATCACAACATTGCCAAAATGTATTTGAATGGAACTAGGTCAAGCTTTTATACACCATCCTTTAGGCTTAATTCCAGAGTAGGAGTGTTAATGCTGATATAGGATCAGTTTTGCATTTTAGATCAGATGAATACGATTACAGTGCATTCGGAAAGTATTCAAACCCCTTGACTTTTTCCACATTTTGTTACGTTATAGCCTTATTTTCTAAAATGTATTAAGTAAAAAATGTTCCTCATCAATCTACACACAATAGCCCATAATGACAAAGCAAAAACAGGTTGAAGGAATCCTCCATAGAGCTCCGAGACAGGATTATGTTGAGGCACAGATCTCGGGAAGGGTACCAAAAAATGTCTGCAGCATTGAGGATCCCCAAGAACACAGTGGCCTCCATCATTCTTAAATGGAAGAAGTTTGGAACTACCAAGGCTTTTCCTAGAGCTGGTCGCCCGGCCAAACTGAGCAATCGGGTGAGAAGGGCCTTGGTCAAGGAGGTGAACAAGAACCCGTTTGGCCACTCTCACAGAGCTCCAGAGTTCCTCTGTAGAGATGGGAGAACCTTCCAGAAGGACAACCATCGCTGCAGCCCTCCATCAATCAGGTCTTTACGGTAGAGTGGCCAAACGGAAGCCACTCCTCAGTAAAAAGCACGACAGCCCGATTGGAGTTTGCCAAAAGGCACCTAAAGGACTCTCAGACCATGAGAAACAAGATTCTCTGGTCTGATGAAACCAAGATTGAACTCTTTGGCCTGAATGCCAAAGAGGAAGGAGGAAACCTGGCACCATCCCTACGGTGAAGCATGGTGGAGGCAGCATCATGCTGTGGGGATGTTTTTCAGTGGCAGGGACTGGGAGACTAGTCGGGATCAAGAGAAAGATGAACGGAGCCAAGCACAGAGAGATCCTTGATGAAATCCTGCTCCAGATCGCTCATGACCTGACTGGGGCAAAGGTTCACCTTTCAACAGGACAATGACCCTAAGCACACAGCCAAGACAACGCAGGAGTGGCTCTGAATGTCCTGGCCTAGCCAGAGCCCGGACTTGAACTCCATCGAACATCTCTAGAGAGACCTGAAAATAGCTGTGCAGCGACGCGCCACATCCAAGCGGACAGAGCTTGAGAGGATCTGCAGAGAAGAATGAGAGAAATTCCCCAAATACAGGTGTGCCAAGCTTATAGCGTCATACCCAAGAAGACTCGAGGCTGTAATCGCTGCGAAAGGTGCTTCAACAAAGTACTGAGTAAAGGGTCTGAATACTTACGTAAATATAATATTTCAGTTTTTTATTTTTAATAACTTTATAAACATTTCTAAAAACATGTTTTTGCTTTGTCATAATGGGGTATTGTGTGTGGATTGATGAGGGGGAAAAAACGATGTAATACATTTTAGAATAAGGCTTTAACATAACAAAATGTGGAAAAAGTCAAGGGGTCTGAATGCTTTCCGAATGCACTTTATATAGGGAGGTCGGATCTGATCCTAGATCAGCTCTCCTACTCTGAGACGCTTTGTGAATGCTGGAAAAGTTATCAAAACTGCTTCTAATATCCAGGGACTCCAGAAATAAATGTCAATACAAATTAAATGCATTATCAAGTTACTATCATTAGGTCTATCAAGTTTTAGGATACCTTGGTAGGCCTATTGATCACAGCAGAGAAGAACATACTGTTTCAAAATCAGTTTCACCCCCCAAAAAATGAAAACAGAAGCAACTAATCGCATATCATAGGCCTACTGTAGGTACAGAGGCACAGTAATAAAGCAGCAGGGTGAGGAAACTTGGAAATAATTGATTTCCAAAGGGATTAAATATAAAATATTTACTTTTCTTCCAAAGCACTGTAAACTTGCAATGTGAAATAAATAATAGGATTCTGCGAAATGTGAAGAAAACATCTGGCTCAGAGCAAAAGGAATAACATTCTTTTACAACACGAGCTCCTGACAGATGGTATTGTGAAGCCATTTGAAGGGACCATGACAGACGCGTTTGTGTGAGTGAGTGAGTGAGTGAGTGAGTGTGAGTGAGTGAGAGTGAGTGAGTGCCCTGAGTGAGAGCATGTCGGACTTGGACAGTGGGGAGAGGCAAAAGGTCATTGGAGTATTGGAGAAAAATCTCCCCCTGCTTGAGACTACCCTGTCAAATAAATGACTGTGACACACATGGAGGCATGCACAGTAACAGGCTACTTGACCGCCAAAATAACGATTACCCTCCGAAGAGCCAACATACCTGTCCCATATGTGCACCAACCAGAGAATGTAAGCGGAGCTGGAGTGGAGCGAGGCGTGGAGCGTACCCAGTAGAGCTCACTTCACCAGCTCAGGGCATTCCCGGCCCAGCATGCATCTGTAGTACACTTGTGTGCTGCCATAGCCCCTTGCTTTAGCTACTGTCATTGAGTTCACTAAATATTTTCATAAAGAAACTGATAAAACACACAGATGCTAAATCAATGTGACTTACAAAGATCAGGAGGAGCAAGAGCAAGAGCAAGAGAGGGCGTGCGGTGATGTAGTGTCCACAACTGAAAAGACACGTATCCCGAGAGCATGACTTACTATGTAAACATGCTAACAGAAAGGAATGAGGAGGGTAGCTAGCTAAGTGTGTCATTGTAGCAAAGTACACACTACCGTCCAAAAGTTTGAGGTCACATAGAAATGTCCTTGTTTTCCATGAAAACATACGTGAAATAAGTTGCAAAACGAATAGGAAATATAGTCAAGACGTTGACAAGGTTATAAATAATGATTTTTAATTGAAATAATTATTGTGTCCTGCAAACTTTGCTTTCGTCAAAGAATCCTCCATTTGCAGAAATTACAGCCTTGCAGATCTTTGGCATTCTAGTTGTCAATTTGTTAAAGTAATCTGAAGAGATTTCACCCCATGCTTCCTGAAGCACCTCCCAATAGTTGGATTGGCTTGATGGGCACTTCTTATGTACCATACGGTCAAGCTGCTCCCACAACAGCTCAATAGGGTTGAGATCTGGTGACTGTGCTGGCCACTCCATTATAGACAGAATACCAGCTGACTGCTTCTTACCTAAATAGTTCTTGCATAGTTTGGAGCTGTGCTTTGGGTCAATGTCCTGTTGTAGGAGGAAATTGGTTCCAATTAAGCGCCGTCCACAGGGTATGGCAAGACGTTGCAAAATGGAGTGATAGCCTTCCTTCATCAAGATCTCTTTTACCCTGTACAAATCTCCCACTTTACCACCACCAAAGCACCCCAAGACCATCACATTGCCTCCACCATACTTGACAGATGGCGTCAAGCACTCCTCCAGCATCTTTTCCTTTTTTCTGCGTCTCACTAATGTTCTTCGTTGTGAACCGAACACATCAAACTTAGATTAGTCTGTCCATAACACTTGTTTCCAATCAAATCAAATTTATTTATATATCCCTTCTTACATCAGCTGATATTTCAAAGTGCTGTACAGAAACCCAGCCTAAAACCCCAAACAGCAAGCAAATGCAGGTGTAGAAGCACGGTGGCTAGGAAAAATTACCTAGAAAGGCCAAAACCTAGGAAGAAACCTAGAGAGGAACCAGGCTATTCCAAACTTCCTGTGTCCAGTGTCTGTGTTCTTTTGCCCATCTTAATCTTTTATTTTTATTGGCCAGTCTGTGATATGGCTTTTTCTTTGCAACTCTGCCTAGAAGGCCAGCATCCCGAAGTTGCCTCTTCACTGTTGACGTTGAGACTGGTGTTTTGCGAGTACTAGTGAATGAAGCTGTCAGTTGAGGACTTGTGAGGCGTCTGTTTCTCAAACTAGACATTCTAATGTACTTGTCCTCTTGCTCAGTTTTGCACCGGGGCCTCACACTCATCTTTTTATTCTGGTTAGAGCCAGTTTGCGCAGTTCTGTGAAGGGAGTAGTACACAGCGTGGTACGAGATCTTCAGTTCCTTGGCAATGTCTCGCATGGAATAGCCTTAATTTCAAAGAACAAGAATAGACTGATGAGTTTCAGAAGAAAGATCTTTGTTTCTGGCCATTTTGAGCCTGTAATCGAACTCACAAATGCTGATGCTCCAGATACTCAACTAGTCTAAAGGTCAGTTTTATTGCTTATTTAAACAGAACAACAGTTTTCAGCTGTGCTAACATAATTGCAAAAGGGTTTTCTAATGATCAATTATCCTTTTAAAATTATAAACTTGGATTATCTAACACAACGTGCCATTGGAACAAAGGAGTGATGGTTGCTGATAATGGGCCTCTGTACGCCTATGTAGATATTCCATAAAAAAATCTGCCGTTTCCAGCTACAATAGTCATTTACAACATTAACAATGTCTACACTGGCCTCCCGAGTGGGGCAATGGTCTAAGGCACTGCCTCGCAGTGCTAGCTGTGCCACTAGAGATTCTGGGTTCGAGTCCAGGCTCTGTTGCAGCCGTCCTCGACCGGGAGGCCCATGGCGCGGTGTACAATTGGCTCAGCTTCGTCTGGGTTAGAGAGGGTTTGGCCGGCAGGGATATCCTTGTCTCATCGCTCACTATCGACTCCTGTGGCAGGCCGGGCGAAGTGCACGCTGACACGGTCGCCAGGTGTACGGTGTTTCCTCCGACACATTGGTGTGGCTGGCTTCTGGGTTGGATATGCATTGTGTCAAGAAGCAGTAGGGCTTGGTTGGGTTGTGTTTCAGAGGACGCATGGCTCTCGACCTTCGCCTCTCCCGAGTCCATACGGGAGTTGCAGCGATGAGACAAGAATTAGATACCACGAAATTGGGGAGAAAAAAGGGTGAAAAATAAATACAAAAAATACAACAACAAAAAGTCAAATACACTGTATTTTGGATCAATTTGATGTAATTTTAATGGACAAAAAAATTGCATTTCTTTAATAAACAAGGACATTTCTAAGTGAGCCCAAACTTTTGAATGGTAGTGTATTTAAACAAAAAAATCATATCTCTTAAAAGTTTGTTCCTTTTCGTTCAATTATCTATTCCTCAGGCGAGTATTATTACCTCTTCCAAGGAGCTTTCGGTTTTGATGGGGATATTTTATAAAAAAATAAAAAAAAAATGTCAACTCTGCATCTCTGCCCAGCCTGTCAAGAGTGGCCCGAAGGGTGTTGAGCATCCCCAGTGGCTCTGCAAGGGCGGAGAGGGTATTCTCCGGTGCTGCCCTGCTCACCAGGCACCATCGCATCACCCAAAGACTCTGGCCAAACTAGTGTTTCTAAAAGTGAATTCAAAGGCCTAATAAGGCATTTTTCGTTTCACAGCCTATATGCGCAATTTATAGATAAATACACTAAAATGTTGTTTAAATGCTGAGCGCTTAATGTTCATGCCAGCCTAGTGTGTTGCACTCGCCAATGCTTCACCATGTATTTATTTGTAGGCTTTAGCCTTGAAATAATAGGCTAATAATAATAATACAGTGGGAATAATTCATTTTCAGTGCTTTTTACTGTCACCTTTTATTGTTGTTCATTGAAATCTGATGGTTTGGTTTCAATACTTCACAGCCAAATGATAGGTCCAGTTAGTCACAGAAATAGATGGGTGTTGTATCAACTGTGATTTTAATGAATGGAGCGAATTTGGAGCGGCAGTTTTTCTTCCTGTGAAGCGAGGAGCGGTTTTCACAGTGAGCGATGAGTGGGATTTCCGACCGCTCAACTCTGCTCACATGCTCTGGCATCAACTACTGACCAGACGTTCCTTACAGCCAAGTACACAACATCACTCAGGTGCAAATTCTTTAGGACGGAGATTTTGCTCTTGCACAATAGACGAACAGTTTCCAGTTATTCAGAAGAAACCACCACAACCACGTTGGCCCCTTTTATAAACTCCTTGAGATATGTAAGATACCTTAGTTGTTGGACAAAATAATACTGGAACAATACTGTATCCACATTAGCCTTTTCCTAATTGCTTAACTACAATAAGAGTTTGGGTGCACAGTAAATCTAAATTAACTCCACCTACACAGTCAATGTTCTGAAAAGGTCACATTTCAAAATGATTAGGTTCCTAATTTCCATATGTTCTGATATACAGTACAAGATATGGGAGGTCAGTGGCTGACTGGTGAGTGGTGACAGATGTGTTCTATGGCTGTCCATGCCAAAGAAATAGAATGGAGTAGAGTAATAATTATATTTCTATAGTCCATGCATTAGTACAGTACCTGTCAATGAGGGTTCCAAACAGCAGCCGGATAGTCTTCTGGATGTTGTCGGTGCACAGCCAGCTCCACTGGTTCTTCAACAGCAGACACATGATGTCTAGGGCCAAGTCAGCTAGGGCCGTCTCCACCATTGTGGACAGTGCCACAAAACACACACACACACACACAAGCAAATGACACACACACACATACAAGTAAATGACACGCATGCACACACACTTTACTAAGTAGCACACATGCTTAAAACAAGCACATTAAAAACCATAGGTTTGAAGCCTTGTTTATGTATCACTATTTACCATGCATTAGCAGTGGTCCAAAGTAACATCATTTAGAGAGCAATTGCATCTCATTTTCAACTAAAAATACTAAATAGCATTCTGGCTATGAAATATGAAAATCTCAAAGCAATAAAGCCTCATGTAAGTGTTAGATATCTACTGTATGTCTTCAACATTATTGACAAAAAATTTGTCAGAGGGAATCTGTCAAAAAAGAAAAACCTATGATCCGCACAATGTCAAACATTGACACAACCTGTAACCTCTTGCTCGTGGACAGATTTCTCAGCATAGACAATAAAGGAATTTCTCTTTTAAATACCCCCAACAAATGTTTGCCAAGACTTCCCTCTCGTGGTGACATTATAGTACTTCAGGAGTATGCTGGTCACAGGATTCCGGTTGTTTACCTTTCACCCTTGAAATGTTCTGGAGAGATCTGGAACAGGATGTTTCAGACCTGTCTGGTCAGCGAGAGGGAGCCAGACGGCTCACCATCAAAGTCTGGCCCACATCTGAAACATGTCTCCTTCAGACAAGACAATGAGCAGACTTTAAACATGGAAGCCCCAGCAATTTGGATTCAATTAAAAGGGACATACTCATTCCAATGTCAAGTCTTGGGAGATTGCTTCCATATGAAGTCAATGGGATCACCCATTTTTTCTAAGGCCATTCACTGGATTGGAGACAATATCTTACAAGATCTTAACAGTTAGAGGACCTTAACCTTCTGTGCTGTTCACATTCCAAAACACTGCACATTCAGGGCCAGTAACTGAACTTAAACTAAGTAAGAAAAGCAGCAAATCCTGTTTTTATGAAAAGTACAGTAAAAAACAGCATTTCACAATAAATGACGCACAGACAGATACTGCCGGGAAGAACAGAAAGCGGTCATGACGCAAACATCCACTATCACGAGCCAAGGTTGATGTAAGAACTTGGTTCCTGTTTTGAACTGATGGGCCAATGAACAATATTGTGAGCGGTGTCATCATGTAAGTTTACCCATCCACCACTACTAAAAAAATCCACATTCCTTGAACAGTCCTTACCAGAATCTTGAATGGATGCACCTGGTAGAATATTCTGTGGGCACCCACAGCCTCCACTTCTCCTCTGAGGCCTGGACTTCTCCTCTGAGGCCTGGACTCATCAGACCAAAAGGACATATGTCCACCGGTTTAATGTCCATTGCTTGTGTTTCTCGGCCCAAGCAAGTCTCTTCTTATTATTGCTGTCCTTCAGTAGTGGTTTCTTTGCAGCAATTCAACCATGAAGGCCTGATTCACGCGGTCTCTTCTGAACAGTTGATGTTGAGATGTGTCTGTTACTTGAACTCTGTGACGCATTTATTTGAGCTGCAATGTAAGGTACAGTTAACTCTAATGAACGTATCCTCTGCAGCAGAGGTAACTCTGGGTCTTCCTTTCCTGTGGCGGTCCTCGTGAGAACCAGTTTCATCATAGCGCTTGATGGTTTTTGTGACTGCACTTGAAGAAACTTTCAAAGTTCTTGACATTTTCTGCATTGACTGACCTCCATGTCTTAAAGTAATCGTTTCTCTTTGCTTATTTGAGCTGTTCTTGCCATAATGTAGACTTGGTCTTTTACCAAATAGGGCTATCTTCTGTATAATACTGATACCTTGTCAAAACACAACTGATTGGCTCAAACGCATTAAGGAAAGAAATTACACAAATTAACTTCTAACAAGGCACACCTGTTAATTGAAATGCATTCCAGGTATCTACCTCATGAAGCTGGTTTAGAGAATGCCAAAAGTGTGCAAAGATGTCATCAAGGAAAAAGGTGGCCTCTCAAATATAAAATATATTTTGATTTGTTTAACACTTTTTTGCTTACTACATGATTCCATATGTGTTATTTCATAGTTTTGATGTCTTCACTATGATTCTACAATGTAGAAAATAGTTAAATAAAGAAAAACCCTGGAATGAGTAGGCTGTGTCCAAACTTTTGACTGGTACTGTGCGTGTGAATACAGTTGAAGTCGGAAGTTTACATACACTTAGGTTGGAGTCATTAAAACTCGTTTTTCAACCACTCCACAAATTTCTTGTTAACAAACTATAGTTTTAGCAAGTCGGTTAGGACATCTACTTTGTGCATGACACAAGTACATTTTCCAACAATTATTTGACAGATTATTTCACTTATAATTCACTGTATCACAATTCCAATGGGTCAGAAGTACATACACTAAGTTGTCTGTGCCTTTAAACAGCTTGGTAAATTCCAGAAAACTATGTCATGGCTTTAGAAGCTTCTGATAGGCTAATTGACATAATTTGTGTCAATAGGAGGTGTACCTGTGCATGTATTTCAAGGCCTACCTTCAAACTCAGTGCCTCTTTGCTTGACGTCATGGGAAAATCTAAAGAAATCAGCCAAGACCTCAGAAAAAAAAAATGTAGACCTCCACAAGTCTGGTTCATCCTTGGGAGCAATTTCCAAACGCCTGAAGGTACCACGTTCATTTGTACAAACAATAGTACGCAAGTATAAACACCATGCGACCACGCAGCCGTCATATCGCTCAGACCTTTTATACCTGCTGTAAACGGTGTATGTGATGAATACATTGGATTTGATTTGACTCATGTGGCTCTATTTTGGCTGTTGAAAGAATCTATTCTAGTGTTCAGCGGCTGCTCAGATAACCTGAAAAATATGCCACAAAGAACGTCAATGTGGCACAATGTAGTGTGGGAAATGCTTAAATCTAGAATCCTTAAAGGCTACATCCATTTGTGAACTTAGACATGAATGATATAAACAGTGGTGGAAAAAGTACTCAATTGTCATACTTGAGTAAAAGTAAAGATACATTAATAGAAAATGACTAAAGTAAAAGTGGAAGTCACCTAGTAATATACTACTTGAGTAAAAATCTAAGTATTTGGTTTTAAATATACTTAAGTCTCAATAGTAAATGCAATTGCTAAAATATACTTAAGTATCAAAAGTAAAAGTATAAATCATTTGTAATTCCTTATTTTAAGCAAACCTGATGGCACAATAATAATTTAAAAAAATATATATGTATATATTGGTGGATAGCCAGGGGTACACTCCAACACTAAGATATAATTTACAAACAAAGCATTAATTTGTGTTTAGTGAGTCCACCAGATCAGAGGCAGTAGGGATGACCAGGGGTTTTCTCTTGAGAAGTGTATGAAGTGGACTTGGATCCTTTCAAAATGTAACAAGTACTTTTGGATGTCATGGAAAATGTATGGAGTAAAAATTGCATTAATTTTTATAGGAATGTAGTGAAGTAAAAGTAGTCGAAAATATAAATAGTAAGGTACAGATACCCCCAAAAATGACTAAAGTAGTACTTTAAAGTATTTTTACTTAACTTTACACCACTGGATATAAACGCATTGATTCTTGAAGAATATAACTTATAAAGGCCTAATGCGCTTAGTTCAATTATTGTACCCTATCAAAACCCCAAATATAAGCTTGTTTTACTGAAATGTTTATAAACAATGTAAATGTTAACAAACCCTGTATAGCCTCAAAACATATTAAAACTATAATTTTGATATAATGGATGGTCAGTCCTTGCATCCATACCGATAGGAAACATATTGTGGGAAGTGAGTTGGCAACTGGAGGGTTGCTGGTATCAAATCCTAGATGCCATTGCCTGCCGTTGTACCCTTGACCAAGGCAACAACAGCTTCCCGGTGCCCACCGCACCTCTCCAAAACCTGTATGTGTGTCTTTCGGAGGGGTTGGGTTAAAAACGGATGTCAAATTTCGGTTGGAACTTGTGTGCAATTTACCAATAAAGTGATCTTAATACATTTGAGAGTGGTTATATTTCGCCGTCGCTTAGCTTTTTACTAAAACAGATGCGGGGTTCGCTTTGTTATTGTTTCAATTAAGTATTCTAGCTTTAATAAGGCTCAAATGCCAATCTGTCTACAACACCCAATACAATAAAAGCCAGGTGAACGTCAATGTTTTAGCGTTGCTTCCCAAATGATACCCTTTTCCCTTTGTAGTACACTACTTTTACCCAACCCAAATGACACTTTTTTTTGTAGTACACTACTTTTGACCAGGACTCACAGCGCAATGTATAGAATAGGGTGCCATTGGGATGCATTAATGCTGTTAAGGAAGTACGAAACATTTTGGGAGATTTACTTTCGTCTTGTTCTTTTTCTGTTTATCATTTTTGTTATAAAGAGTAATATACCAATCGAGTTATTATGCATGTTGAAAGGTGCATTGTGGAGCACATTCATTGCATTATCACAGTTAATGTGTTGCTGACTGTTTACATCGCATTCATTAAGGCTTATCAAACGGCTTTTTATATGTATCCAATTCTCTATTAACGGAAATAAAGGAATTCCAATGATGTAACCCTTTTGAAACCTTCACGTTTACTTTCGATTGCACTCCTCCTGCACTATAAACGAAGACAGGCTTATCATTTGACATCACACTAAGGTGAGTAGACGTTCTGATTGATTTAACCTAATCGTCAATGTATGTATCCAATTAAATATATCTCACTATAGAATCTTATCTTCGAATCTTAAAATACAATTTCTCTATATCACGTTAGGTAAGGCAAGGTGAACTTCAGGTGACACGAACATGCACTATAAAACATATGGTGGGAAGGGGGAAAATAGGTGTGCTGGTGAATAGTAAACCTCACTGATCTAATTTGTTCAGTGTGGTTGAATCTCGAGCTGGTGTGGGAAAATATTAATTTCCGAACTCATGAGCCCACGTAGGTCACTCATTAACATACGTTGGGTGCAATTTCACACATTCCATGTGTAAGAATCCTAGAAAAGATTTAGGCTAAGTAATAGAGCTAAACTATATAGCTCAGAGATATTTGTTTCATTCATGCATATCGCTTTTGAGAAGTTTCCAATGATGAAGGTGAGTGGTCTCCAATAAAGGTAGCCTACCTGTATCAGTTTAAGTGTGTAGGCCTAATGATGTATTCATATATAGGTGTTTTAAGGTAAGTCGTTATGATATGCATGATTCGCAAATTAATGTATTCATATATAGGTGTTTTAAGGTAAGTCGTTATGATATGCATGATTCGCAAATTAATGTTAATATCTTAATTTAATAAGCAACGAAAACAAATGTGTAACTTAATATTGGTGGGGTGGGGTTCAATATTATATAACATATATAATATTAGTAAAACAAAGTCAATCACATTATCTAGGCTACAGTACTTGCCTCCACATTTCGCTTTAGGTTTCTATTTCTCCGGTGGGCGTCAGCATCACTAGAAGGGGGAAAGCAAGGACTCTGGGCTTAGGAGTCAAGATGATACCCTTTGTGGCGTTGGGCAAATATTGTAAGTATTTTCCTTTTTATTAAACACATCTTACTTTAGCTTAGTTATAATGACAAATTGACTTGTGTTCAAAGTTCATAGCCTATATTTTTGTTTATTTGAAGAATTTGTAAAAATGTATTGCGTCACCTTATGGGGCAATGCAAATACAAATAAAAATCTAATCATCTATGTATAATTGCAAAACAATAACTTCTGCTTTTGTAAAAACTTGTTGTTGAATTCCTACAAATCATTGGAAAGTAGTGAAGGGGATGTTCAAGGACATTCTAAAAGTCATTCTAGATCTAGTTTTGTGATTTGGGGTGGAAATAAGAATAGCCCAGTAGACTGTATGCCATTCATGTATGTTGCATCTACTTTAATAACATATCCCTCCATAACCCTTTTAAAAATACATTTGTACATGTTTTTTTATATTGTAAGCCTACAGGCCTATTAAACATTTACTTTTGCTCTTTTCCAGTTCCTGTCGCTATAGTTGTGATCATAGTTTTCAGTGTCAATGGATACATTGAGGATCCTCTTTTCGACTGCCTGCAAGATTCAGACTATGCCGAACTCCTTGAAATTGTGAACAGAGGTCTTCCCTTCACAAAGACACCTCATCATATTGCCATCATCGGTGGTGGTATTGCTGGACTGACTGCAGCAAAGTTTCTGGAGGACGCAGGGCACAAGGTACAGTATCTTTTGTATAATTTACTGTATCAATGTCAACACAATTAATATCATTGACATATGCTAATTTACTTACTGAGAAAGGAATTTAGTGTCAGTATTGTAATTGTCTGGTTATGACTAATAATAGGCCTACAGTGCAAAAGGGGGAAACTGATAGTGTTTGTTTTTTTGGACAAGGTGACTTTAATAGAGGCAAGTGATCGAATTGGAGGACGGGTGGAGACCTACAGAAATAGAAGAGAGGGATGGTATGCAGAGCTGGGTGCTATGAGGATCCCTAGCTTTCACAAGTGAGTAAAGCCTATTGTCCTACCACATGAAATAAGTAGCTACCTCTTATCCCGTCTTCATATGTTATTGTTCAAAAGAGGTCAAGCATCCTATCTCAAATGAATCATTATCAGATACTGGTGCATGTCCTATAGAGTTGCATAAGAATGATAGCAAGTGTACTTTAACCATCAATACAATGTTAACTATGGCATTTTTAATTCAACAGAATTCTTTTATCATTTTCATCAAAAATGGGCCTTGGACTGAATCCATTTATCCAGGATGACATCAACACATATTACCATGTGAACGGGTTGCTGCAGAAAACATATACGGTTAAAGAGAACCCAGACGTGCTGAACTATCCCTTGACTGACAAGGAAAGGGGAAAATCGGCTGGTCAGCTCTTTGACTTGGCCCTGTGGAAGGTGTGTGCAAAGGGAGGGGGGGCACCCACCATTCGCGTTGCAAAATAATTGTAGACATGTTATTCAATCATTGCACCCACACAGCTTGTGCGCGTCAAAGAACATCTGCGTAGCCAGGCACTAAAATAGAACTTGGTTCTATTTGTGACGCTTGATGCACTGCAAGTCCCACCTCTCCCATATCCTCATTGTTTTTTAGGAGCATATACCCACATGGGTGATTGAAAGATGAACTGAGGGGCCTCCCGGGTGGCGCAGTGGTCTAGAGCACTGCATCGCAGTGCTAACTGCGCCACCAGAGTCTCTGGGTTCGCCCCCAGGCTCTGTCGCAGCCGGCCGCGACCGGGAGGTCCATGGGGCGACGCACAATTGGGCTAGCGTCGTCCGGGTTAGGGAGGGTTTGGCCGGTAGGGATTTTCCTTGTCTCATCGCGCTCCAGCGACTCCTGTGGCGGGCTGGGCGCAGTGCGTGCTAACCAAGGGGGCCAGGTGCACGGTGTTTCCTCCGACACATTGGTGCGGCTGGCTTCCGGGTTGGAGGCGCGCTGTGTTAAAGAAGCAGTGCGGCTTGGTTGGGTTGTGCCTCGGAGGACGCATGGCTTTCGACCTTCGTCTCTCCCGAGCCCGTACGGGAGTTGTAGCGATGAGACAAGATAGTAATTACTAGCGATTGGATACCACGAAAATTGGGGAGAAAAGGGGATAAAAAAAGAAAAAAAGAAAAAAAAGAAAGATGAACTGAGGTCCACACTCCAGTCGGTGGTGGTAATGCACCATATAGTTGGTTGCCAACCGCAATATAAAGTCCAAAGAAGAAGCCTGGAAGGAGGAGAGATTACTAGAAACGAACTCTGTTTATACTTTTATCTGTGGATTAATTGTCGGAGTAGAGGACCTTGTGCATTTCAGGTAAAATAACAACCCAATGATTAAATTAGATGGCGCACACGGACGCACGCACGCGGTCTGGTCAGCATGTTTAGACTCCTGTGGTGGAACACTGTGTAATATGTTAAATGTTGTTATATACAGGTATGTGTCACATAACACAGTTATAACAAATTATTTATACAAATTATTTGTTGTAGATAAGGGATGATATGAAGACAGCTGGCTGCGAGACCATGTTGAGAAAATATGACTCGTACTCAGTCAAGGTAAGAAAACACTTGGTTGCTTATAGGTAACCATCAGACAAGATGCAGGATTATTGTCAGACTCTAAATTGGTATGCACTTTGCCACTTTCCTTACTAGAAACGGGAACAAATGTATTTAAATATCTTTATTCAGCCATTTTAATGAGTGTTGTTTTCTGACAGGAGTATCTAGTGAAGGAGGGGAACCTGAGTCGTGGTGCCCTGCGCATGATTGGAGATATCCTGAATGAGAACAGCCTCTTCTACGCATCACTTACTGAGATGCTGTATATTCAGTCGGATATCAATGACAACACTGTGTAAGAACACCACTATGCACATACAATCAAATTAGTCACCCTGCCCTACATCTAGTGTTTGTTAAGTAGTGTATTAAAGTAGTGGAATGTTCTGTTTTTCAGCTATTACGAGATCACTGATGGGTTTGACCATTTACCAAGGGCATTTTACCAGGCCCTCAACTGCACTATCCTTCTCAACTCCAAGGTCCGACTCATCAGTCAAACCAGCAGCAATGTGACCATATCCTACCAGGACTGGCGTGATCCATCCTCTCTGACCAACCTCACAGTAGACTATGCCCTGGTGACAGCTACAGCAAAGGCCACTCTCTTCATGGACTTCCAACCCCCGCTGTCACCCCAGAAGATGGAGGCCCTGCGGTCCGTGCACTACGCCAGCTCCACCAAGGTGGTCCTCAGCTTCAGCGAGAGATTCTGGGAAAAGGATGGTATCAAAGGGGGGAAAAGCATCACGGATCTCCCCTCTCGTTTCATCTACTACCCTAGCCACAGCTTCCCAGGCACGGCTGGGGGGGCTCTCCTGGCATCCTACACCTGTTCCGATGACTCCACTCTGTTCCAGGGGGTGAGCGAGGATGAGCTGAAGGCCTTGGTGCTGGATGACCTGGTAAAGATCCATGGGGAGGCTATACGTCCTCTCTGCACTGGAGGGTTGGTGAAGAAGTGGGGTCTGGATCCCTTCAGCCTGGGGGCTTTTGCCATTTACACACCTTACCAGCAGACGGACTACGCCTCGGACCTGTTCAGGAATGAGAGCAGGGTCCACTTTGCTGGGGAGCACACGGCACTACCTCACGCTTGGATTGAGACTGCCATGAAATCTGCACTAAGGGCAGCCAGGAACATCAGTAACCTGGAAGGATAGACATGTGGGGCCTGGGCACATCGGTTTTATTTTGAATAGCTTGAGAGGTTGAATGTTGACAAACTAAATGACGAAATCCAATGGCCAAACTAAAAACTATTTATTTTGATAAAACATTTTTAGTAATGTCTGATGATGCATTCGGTAGTATTCATGTGTTCTGTTTACTGGCCTATTTACAAGTCCTCTTCAGGGCAAAATGTTCATACTTTTTCCCCTTTCTAACCTGTTATTTATTTTTGTGTGTACTGTTTTAAAATGGCCATTTTGTTAAATAGCCTACAGTATTTTACAACATAACTATGTCAAATGATGTTGTCACACAGATGTTATAGAGATGTTATGAGAAGCACTGTGTAGGTGTAGTTCTTGGGCCTATTTTTTTATTTTAATTTTAATAAAGCTGCATTGCAACCAAATACTTTGATTCCCTAGCATGTCCAATTTAGGCCTACCTGTTGAATAATTGTACTGTGGCATATCATCATTTTAGGCAAAAGGCTGTTATGGGTTCGATGCATAAGGGAAAACATCATGCACAGTTCTCTTACAAAAGAAAAACATTATAGCCTATTTCTCATTGTCCAGCTCCCATCAATGGGCACCCTTCTGCACCATCTGCGTGAACCGGTTGGTTATAGACAAGGTAGTGTCAATGAAGCGGTCAACACAGCTCACGAGGCAAGTCTCTGTCCGTGAATCCATTTTTGAACTCGGGCTCCCCTCCATGCACTTGTCGAGACAGACATATGTGAAGTTATGCCCCTTCAAAAGAAGCAATGAATCAGCTAAGTCAACTTCCATGTGGAGGTCTCAAAACAGAAATATAAGATTCCGTAATCAACTCGCAATTCGGTTTGTCCATTCTGAGAACACATTTGATTGTATAATAAAAAAACAAATGCAAGATACAGTTCAGAATAGTTCATGTACCTAGCTTTAGTTAGCTAGCTAACTAACAGTAGCTAACTTCGTAGCATAAATTCTGATGTATGTAGCTAAGCTACCTACCTGGGCCTGAAACTGCGCTTTCTGTTGTTCAATTGCGATCATCCTTTGGAGCTCTGAAGCATCAGCCTTTTCTGACGAATTTAAATCAAAGCCGTCCATTACAGTATCTAGGATTGGTTACAGTCGGGTTAATTCAACCGGTAACGTAAGAGCTGATAATGACCTTCTCTGTAGGCTTGTGCGTTTGTTGCTCAGTGGTTTGTTGTAGGTTTGCTCCATCACGAAGATAATTGACGAGATAATTGACTAACATGAGTCAAGACTTTCCAATATTTTCAATGTTCAGCCTCTATTTTAAGTAAGGCCAACCCATTTTTTTTCTAAAGCCACAATATGTAACTTTTTGGGCTACTTGACCAAATTCACATAGAATTGTGAGTTATAGATATATAATTCTCATTGAAAGCAAGTCTAAGAAGCGGTATATCTGTTCTGTGTGCGATATTCCTATGCTTCCCCTTCTAAAGTTTAGTTTTTGCTATTTTACTTTTGGTTTCATACACCAGCTTCAACCAGCTGAAAATATAATATTTTTGGATATGGAAAATATATTTCACAGCTGTTTAGATGGTACAATGATTCTCTACACTATACTTGCTTGTTTTGTCACGTGAAATTAGGGGAACTATTCACATTTTTGCAAACAGGAAATGGCAGAGCATTTTCTGTATATTGCACCATTAATAAAACAATGTGAACGTTTTAATAATAGGATACCCACATGCAATCTAATGGATAGATTCTGTTCAGGGGATAGTTCACCCAAATTATATATTGGTTTCCTTACACTGTAAGCAGTATATGGACAAGGTATGGCATTTGAGGCACAAATTCAATGCAAGTCAATGGATCTTACAATATATTAGCATTTTCACAGTGGTGGAAAAAGTACCCAATTGTCATTCTTGAGTAAAAGTAAAGATACCTTCATAGAAAATTACTCAAGTAAAAGTGAAAGTCACCCATTAAAATACTACTTGAGTAAAAGTCTAAAAGTATTTAGTTCTCGTTCAAATATTTTTATTGAACACACACAGGAATGGTGTATAGGTATGAAAGGCAGGTATACAATTTTTAACTAAACATAAAAGAGCAGACAGAAATAAAAAGATCCAGAGTTCTGGGTACAAAACAATTATTACAAAACAAGACATACAAAACAAGGACAGGTAGAAAGAAAGAGGGTGGGTGTCACCCCCCCTTATTCCCCCCCTTTATCCCTCCCCCCCTTATCCCTTCCCCTTATACCCCTCCCCGCTGCTCGGGTGGCGGTGCCAGCACGTGCTGCCCAGAGGTGGATTAAAATATTACAATGGAGAGTGCGTTAAAAAGTACAAATTCACAGCGCCGAATGGTCCAAGTAAGAGAGGAAAGGCTGCCAGATTTGATCAAATGTTAATAATTTATTGTTCAGAATATATCTAATCCTTTCTAAGTGTACAGTGTTTGCCAATTCGCTGAGCCATAATTTGGTAGTGGGCGCTTCCCTCTTTTTCCAGAACAACAAGATTAGTTTTTTTGCCGAAATGAGACTGTAAGAGATGAGTTGTTTTTGGGGGTTGGTTAGTCCGATTAGGGAATCAGACACTCCCAGGATTATCAGAAGCGGGTCTGGGTCAATTGAAGTCTCCAGAACTTCAGAGAGGATCCTAAAAATTCCACACCAGTAACCATGCAAGCTAGAGCATAGGGCAAAGCAGTGGAGAAGTGTACCCTGTGCAGCCTGACATTTATCACACAAAGGGGATGTATCAGGAAATATCCTATGCAGTTTGGTTTTGGAATAGTGTAATCTGTGTAATACCTTGAATTGTATGAGCCGATGTCTGGAGTTAATGGAGCAGGTGTGGATATACTTCAAGCTATCTTCCCAGTCTGCCATCGAAATGTCAGTCCCTAGTTCTTCCTCCCATTTTGCCTTGATGGCCTCTGTAGAGGGTGTGCTAACCGATTGAAAAGAGTCATATAAACGAGATATCAGTTTGTCTGAGGTGGGGGATGTTTTTATGCATCCGTCAAACATGGAAGGCTTAGCGTTCCCAAATGTTGGGAGGTGTTTAAAGTATTTAGTTCTAAATATACTTAAGTATCAAATTCCTTATATTAAGCAAACCAAATAGCACCATTTTCTTGTTTTTTATTTATTTACGTAAGCCAAGAACATACTACAACACTCAGATCTTATTTTACAAACGAAGCATGTGTGTTTAGTGAGTCCGCCAGATCAGAGGCGGTAGGGATGACCAGGGATGTTCTCTCGATAAGTGCATGAATTGGACCATTTTCCTGTCCTGCTAAGCATTCAAAATGTAACAAGTACTTTTGGGTGTCAGGGAAAATGTATGGGCGTAATAAAAATGACATTTTTTCCTTTGGGAATGTAATGAAGTAAAAGTAGTCAAAAATATAAATAATAAAGTAAAATACAGATACCCCAAAAAACTTCTTAAGTAGTACTTTAAAGTATTTTTAGTTAAGTATTTACACCACTGAATTTTCACGCACCAACCTAAAGTATCTCAAAATGGATTGTGTAACTCAATGAAGTCACTTATAGATGATTGGATGTCATAAGGTGAATGCACCAATTTGTAAGTCGCTCTGGATAAGAGCGTCTGCTAAATGACTTAAATGTAAATGTAAATTTGGATATGAAGGACAGAAATGCAAAAATAGGTACCATTGACTTCCATTGGAGTTGTGCCACAAATGCTTTACTTTTATTTTTATTGAAACAGTAGCCAGGTAAACAAAACCAAAGCATTGATTGCTGTCGTACCTTGTCCATAGACTGTTTAAATTGTAAGGAAACCAATATGTCATTGATTAATTTGGGTGAACTATCCCTTTAATATAATCACTGCTATCTATTCAGATTAAAAGGGTAATCTGCAGTTGCTGTATCCATTTTTTTATTTATAATTTAATGATGTACTGCGGTGTACCCATAGATTTTTTAAGAATGTAATTTATAAATGCCTCATGAGCTTAGTTCAACTGTTGTACCCCATCAGAACCCAAAATATGAGCTTGTTTCACTCCAATGTTTGTAAACGAAGTAAATGTAATCAAACACGGTATAGCCTCAAAACATAGTTAAAACTATACCTTTGAAATCATGGATGGTCAGTCCTTGCTACCATATCTCTGTCTATGAATTTGAGAGTGATTAAATGTCTCTAGCCCCATCCCTTTTACCGAAATTGTTATAATACATTCGGTAACATATTGCAATGTGCAGTCTTCTATTTTTGCAGATCAACATTGTCCCTAACGTTTGCTCAAAATTGATGTATGTTTCTTATACTTTATTATTGGAAATAGCCTATTAAACCAAGATCAATCAAACATTGCATCATTGTTTGCGTTAAAATGTAGTTTGTGTGGCACATGAGAATAACATGAAAAAGCATCCACAGTCGACTATCACCCAGTGCCTATATACCCCTGATCAGCAGTGGACAAAACAGCAACTACATCCGGGTAAGTTGTGTGACCTTGGTTGGTTAATTGTCATGGCGGCCATCGTCAGGATAAGTTCTGTCTGTCACAGAGGTGTCAAACGTAAGTGTCTTTGTGTGTAACTGTATGTTAATTACACATTTGTGTGTATTTCATATTGTTGTTCTTGAGAATTACAGATTGTTGCCAAAAGTAACGTTACATATTGTAATGTGCTAGTAGCTAGCAAGCTAACGTATTGTTAGCTGATGGATGAGCAACGTACGACTTTTCAAATTCATAGTGACTTCACCTAGTCGGCTCGGGGTCTTTTGGTTACTGGCCCAAATATCTTAACCGCTAGGCTTCCTGCACGAGCTGTCACTGACGTAAATTATTGGCGTCACTACATTGAATCAAATCTGTTTACGCATCTCGTAAAATAGCCTGAGCAACTAAAATGATCAACCTCGATTCTAAACTCTTTGTATCAGTTTTAGGCCTCATGCTTGTTAGGAATTAAGGCCATCTCAACATAATCAACGTAATCTATCACTTTTCAAAATATTCTATATACATGTTAGGCTATTCTTCCCCTATCAATCCCACATAATGTGGCATGAATCCAATTCATCCATACTCCTACAGTATATGGTCTTTGGCTGCCAAAACTTCAGTTCCTCGAATATCTGCCATTACCATATGTGACCTCTAGTTGTACTTATACTACTTTTAACAACTACCAAGACACACAATTCACACAAACAAGTTACCACAAAAAAATGTATAAACCAGATAGGCTACCTGTGATTGCTGACAACCACAATAATGGAATGGTGTATTCATGATACTCCTTGCAGTTTGAGGAAAGAAAGACGCCTCCTCTGATTTATAAAGGCCTATGTGTAATAATATTCACATTTTGGAACCAAGCCATGTGTGAACAACTGTCTACATTACAGTGTAGCCTAAGCTTTATTAGTTTTTGTTGCTTTGCCTTATTTTATAGCCTACTTATAATTGAACAGTAAATATTGTGATTTAGTTGAAAAATTGCTCATGACACTGATTTCTTGTCTTCTCCCCACAGCTCTGTTTTATCGTAGCTCTCTCCTCTCTCGACCCCTGGTTGCACAGCAAAAGGACCAGGACTGTCCTTACCCGTTGACTGCTAGGATTCATGGATCCTCATCTCTCTATGGTTTGTTTCCACGATATAAGAGCTTTGCCGATAGCCTAAAGTTTGCCTGTAGCACTCAAAGATTAATAATAGTATGTTTGTGATTTTTGTGACTTCTTAAAGTAATCAATGTTCAGGCTAGGATACTTATGTAAGGTGATAGTGGTAGGCCTATATTATAAGTATTAGAGCCTACAGCCCTACACCTAAGGGGATTCAAGTAATTTTTTTGCTGTCTCTTGTATACTGAGCTGTCTCATGCAAGAAGGATTTGAGAGAGGGGGTTAAGTCATTTATTGTCAGGGAGCCGGTTAGTGATGTCCCCACTGACATGTTGTTTGTGTGTTTGGTACATACAGTCCATTCGTTAAGTATTCAGACCCCTTTACTTTTTCCACATTTTGTTACGTTATAGCCTTATTCTAAAATGTATTAAATCGTTTCCCCCCCCCTCCCGCATCAATCGACACACAATATCCCATAATGGCAAAGCAAAAACAGGCTAATATATTTTTGCAAATGGATAAAACATTTACATAAGTTTTCAGACCCTTTACTCAGCACTTTGTTGAAGCACCTTTGGCAGTGATTACAGCCTCAAGTCTTCTTGGGAATGACGCTAAAAGCTTGGCACACCTGTATTTGGGTAGTTTCTCCCATCATTCTCTGCAGATCCTCCCAAGCTCTGTCAGGTTGGATAGGGACCGTCGCTGAATAGCTATTTTCAGGTCTCCAGAGATTTCCGGGCTCTGGCTGGGCCACTCAAGGACATTCAGAGACTTGTCCCAAAGCCACTCCTGTGTTGTCTTGGCTGTGTGCTTAGGATCGTTGTCCTGTTGGAAGGTGAACCTTCCCCCAGTCTGAGGTCCTGAGCTCTCTGGAGCAGGTTTTCATCAAGGATCTCTGTGTACTATTCTGTTCATTTTTCCCTCGATCTTGACTAGGTTCCCAGTCCCTGCAGCTGAAAAACATCCCCACACCATGATGCTGCCACCACCATGCTTCACCGTAGGGATAGTATTGGCCAGGTGATGAGTGGAGCCTGGTTTCCTCCAGACGTGACGCTTGGCATTCAGGCCAAAGAGAATCTCATCCAGAGAATCTTGTTTCTCATGGTCAGAGTCCTTTAGGTGCCTTTTGTCAAATTCCAAGCTGGCTGTCATGGCCACTCTACCATAAAGGCCTGATTGGTGGAGTTCTGCAGAGATGGGTGTCTTTCTGGAAGGTTCTCCCATCTCGACTGAGGAACTCTGTCAAAGTGACCATTTGGTTCTTGGTCACCTCCCTGACCAAGGCCCTTTTTTATTTTGATTTAACTAGGCAAGTCAGTCAAGAACTAATTCTTATTTGTTCTTCTTCTCTCCGGATTGCTCAGTTTGGCCGAAAGGCTAGCTCTAGGAGGAGTCTTGGTGGTTCCAAACTTCTTCCATTTAAGAATGATGGAGGCCTCCGTGTTCTTGGAGACCTGCAATGCAGCAGAATTGTTTTGGTAACCTTCCCCAGATCTTTGCCTTGACACAATCCTGTCTCAGAGCTCTACGGACAATTTCTTTGACCTCATGGCTTGGTTTCTCTGACATGCACTGTCAACTATGGGACCTTATCTAGACAGGTGTGTGCCTTTCCAAATCATGTCCAATCAATTGAATTTACCACAGGTGGACTCCAATGAAGTTGTAGAAACGTCAAGGATAATCAATGGAAACAGGATATACCCGAGCTCAATTTTGATTATTTTCTCACAACACATGGCATGATGTTTGAACTGTGATATCTAGGGAAGCATGAATCTTGAGAACCTAAGCAACAACTTATGATAGCGGGCCACAGGAGGTTGGTGGCATCTTAATTGGGGAAGACGGGCTCGCGGTAATGGTTGGAGCGGAATCAGTGGAATGGTATCAAATACGTGTTTGATGCCATTCCATTTGCGCCGTTGTGGCCGTTATTATGAGCCGTCCTCCCCTCAGCAGCCTCCACTGGAGCATGTTCTCAAAGATATAAACCTCAGTTATGAACTGACTGGGATAATTGTTAAACGCAATAACAAAAATCCATAGGCTAATAGACAAACGTAATTGCTTCTATGTGCTAAAAACATGTCAGGCCAACTATAAATCTCTATCTGGCTAAAGGGTTAAAAAATACATGTAAATACACTGTTTTCAATGATGAGTCTTTAAATGATTACCCCCTCTCTACACAAGAGGTTAGTTATGCATGTGGATGTATGATTGAATGTTTTGTTATTTGCCCTTTTGCAGCCGGCTCTGGGTCCAAAGCTGCCTCCCTGCATTGGACAGGAGAGCGTGTGGTGAGCGTACTGCTGCTGGCAATGGGGCCTGCTGCCTATTACTTCCCCGGACCTGCTGTTGACTACTCGCTGGCTGCCGCCCTCACCCTGCATGGCCACTGGTAAGATGAGTTTCCCCTCAAATTGTTCATTGGTTTAAAGGGCACTGGCCAGTGGTCTCACTTCCTTATTCTGGTTAAATATTTTTACTTTCATATTTCCACAAACGATCCTTTCCGGACTAAAATTGTTGTACGTGTTCCGAATAAGCTCAGACCATAGTTTTTCAGCTACAGAAAATGACTTGTGTTGCGACTACAGTCGGAAGCTTTTATGAAGGACAATGGTGAATAGAATAGAGTAGGCAAGTGGTTGGGATAACCAACCAAGTTTATGTCCACTACATTTCTGCTCATGCAAAAACAGTTTTGTTCTTAGCATTTATTTTAATTTCATTTACGAGAGCTTTTAGATTTTTGAAGAGGTGGGCTAAATGTCTCCCTGGAGCACTATGCCATTGCTAGACCACTGACTAAATAAAAGGCAGGTTTAAAGTACAAATCCTAGTCATGGGTGGTGTTAATACCCCTTGGTTTTTCGTTTTGGGTACTTGGATATCCTCAAGGCATGTCCCTCTAATGAAAACCAGCTAATTTCCAGTTGTCAAACGTGTTGCCAACTTGTCACTGAGGAGTTGAAATGCACACTCATATGATAATTTTTTTTAAACATCAAGATTACACTTAAGAATGCTAGTCATGTGTAATACACAGTGGCTTTTCCATTTGTGCTACTTTTGTTAAGTGCCTTGGACTATAATGAAGCAATTTTTAAAACTGCGCTCAGTACTATTTAACTTTGCCTTACTTGCTAAGGCTAATGTTTGAGTGCCACTATTTGAACTGGAGTCATCAAATAGCACCATTGTCCAGTTAACTGAGGAACACTATGAGTACGCCTACGAAGCTCTGTCCTCCAAGGCCACTGCTTTGTACATTGGCTTATCTCTTTAGGCATCTTTCAAGGATTTCACCATTTCTCATGCCTTAATGCTTCCAGTTCAGTTTGTTCTCAATGTAATGGTGTTGCTTCCGTCCCTCTCCTTGCCCTGCCCTGAGCTCAAACCTGGGACCCTCTGAATACATCTACAACAGTCACCCACAAAGCATCGTTACCTGTCGCTCCACAAAAGCCGCAGCCCTTACAGAGCAGGGGAAACGACTACTTCTAGGTCTCAGAGCGGCGTCATTGATTGAACGCTACTAGCGCGCACCGCTAACTCGCTAGCCATTTCACATGGGCTACATAAACAGGACAAGACACCCCACTCTGTAGTCTAAACAAAGAATAGCCTAACTAAGGTCGCATGCTGGTTCCTTGAGCTATTGGTGTGTTCCTCAAGGACTTGGTGGCTCCTTGGTGGGTCTTCAGTCATTCAGATTATGCATTTGTCCACTTCCCTCTGCAAAACATTACCCTGGGGAAGCCAAAGATTATGAAGTCAGGACTTTGTCTCATAATGACTATGAAGTTAGGACTCAGCTGGAAGACATACCTTTGGTCAGTGGAGGAAAGGGAGAGCGAAGGGATGTTGAGAGGCAGACCTTCAGTCTGCTGCTCTTTTCCTCCACTGAGACTGACCATCAGATGCAGGTACCATCAGCCCAGGATAATTAAAATAAGCAAAACATTTCAAATGTATTCTCACGCAGCTGTTCCTCAAGTATTACAACAATTGATCAATTACCTGTGTGACTATATAGCCTACCTCAAATGTTTTTATATAAAAATACATTAAATGACCGAAGAACAATGCATTGGCAGAGCAATTCAAGAAAAGCCCATGTGGTGATCGCTTACTGCACAAACCTCATTGCTACAGTACTCTTTTTAATTGGTTAATGTTGCATAGGCTTACGTTTTTTAAGTCAGGTTTTTTTTAAATCTCTGCGGTCGATCTCATCTTGCAGTTTGACTCAGTGATCTTGACTGAGAAAAGGTTGGTGACCACTGTTCTAGAGTTTTCCCTGTTAACACTATCAATGTTTCCTTTTACTGTGGCAATTGTGATAGAATCAATGCAATATTAGCCACTTTCAATGCAACATACCGAAACAAAAGCAACTATGCAAGAGATTGTTGTATACAGAACACATCGGTGTTAGATTCTATTGCATTGACACCACTACTCAGCCCATACTCTACACAGACCGGTGCGGCATAAACAATTAGAGCTGCAGTAGGACTATATGCAAATAGCCCATTGCCATATATGGATCTGCGCCATTTACTTTGAAATGGACTGTGTTTACAACATGAGCGGTCGTGAGTAGATGTGCTTGTTTTGAGATCAGAGCGAGAGATGCATGTAGCCACATGTGCACATTTTGTTCATATCCTTTGCTAGTTAGTGAGTTATCCCAGTTATAGATAATCAGCAATAGGGGAGTGATTGCTTCCTACAAGAGCACAAAACTCTAGACATATTTGAAAAACGAGTCAGATAAGCTTTTTTTGTCTTAAAGGGGCATTGTTGTATTTGAAAACAGGCTTGAATAAGCTAAGTAGGCAGAGGGTAGAATAATTTGTCTGATTCTCTAAAATAATGCTATGGGAATAATAATAATGCATTTTATCTATAAAGTGGTTTCTTGCATCAAACAAAACATTTTCAGTCACTTATCTGACGGACAAGTGGATAAAAAAGGTTCATGTCAAGCCCTGCATGTTTTTTTCAACGGTCTCATGGAATATAGGCCTACATTGAACATCACACATTGGCTGCTACTGTAGGCTGAGTGATAGAACCGCTATTTCAATGTTAAAATGTTATGGGATGCATTTTCATACATTGTTTTGATGGTAGGCCACGCTGGTAGGCCCACATTATGATCAAATAGTCACAGTAGCCTACTTGGCCACCGCTAAATGTAAATTAAAGCAGCTACAGCATCTGTGTTCACAGTAAACACGTTCAAGTTTGCAATCAGACCTGAAATAAGCTCAGTGCCCCAAAAAATTTAGGGGAACATTGGTTAACGCTGTTTAGCCACTTCTATTTTGCCTTAGCGTTTACCCACCTTTTGCGCAAAAATACATTGAAGGTATATGGAGCGTTACTTTGCTCACCACGGTTATAGTTTACCCACCTATTATTCCTTTTTTTGTTGCCAGTGATTACGTAATATTGTGGTTTTAAGCCGTCTCATACATTTCTTGTATTGTCTTCTCTCTTCAGGGGGCTTGGACAAGTCTTAACGGACTACGTTCACGGAGAACCGAAGATCAAGATGGCCAACGCAGGCCTCTTCCTGTTGTCGACTGTCACCTTTGCCGGTCTCTGCTACTTCAACTACAACGATGTAGGCATTTGCAAAGCGGTGGCCCTCTTATGGAGCAAATGATTGGATTGAGGCTTGGGATGGGTGGCGTGGGCACTGGGATATCAGCCGTCTTGTTCTGGTATGATTGTGAACATTCAAGGGATTATATGTACATTTTTATAAATATATAATTTCACAATATTACCAGTGATTCACAAGTGTCGTAAATCATGTTGAGTCAGGATTTATTTTGGGGGGGTTGAACTTTTTTTGTTGCATGTTTGTAAGTTCTGGAGGTTTTGTGTTGGGCATCAACAGGTCTGTTTTTGGCATGTTAATAATCTTCTATTGATTTATGTGGACTAAACTAAATAAGTAGTCCCTGACCCCTACCAAACACGCATACTGCAGTTGGTTAAATGTTATACGGTTAACTTTTACCTGGGGCCTGTTAAGGAGGGTGCAATTTTTCACAACGCTTAGATAGAAATGCATTTTGTAGAACAGATGTGATGATCTTATGTAGATAGAATAGGGAATTGTCAGGTTTATTCAATGCATTTCTAGCTTCCTCTCACTGAGTGCACGCCTGTTATCAAACTGCTAATATTCCAAACACTTGTGTATTGCTTATTATCTGGGGAAGTATCCACAGTGATTTACATATTTGACCTGAATTTCAGATCCAGTATGGCAAATGACTTCTCATCTCTTCTGTACTAACTTAATTTATTATGTAGGCGTTGCATTCTTATTTGTGGGATGATTGTGGTATGTTTTGTCTGTCACCAGTCTGTAAATACCAGCTAGTGCCCTTCAAGACCATTGTAGTCAGCTTAGTGCCACACATTTAGTCTGTTTGACCTTGCTGGTCTGGTTTGATTGACATGAGCAAATGGATGTGAGCACTGGCAGTATTTAAACCCCATAGCCATACTGTTCTGGACTTCAGGGGTCTGTTCAGAAAGGGTGCAATGTTATAGAACATTGAGATATGCATGTCGTATAACTGATATGATTTGTCATGTGGAATTGGGCATCACCACAGCTCTATTCATTAAATGTCTAACTGCAATGTTCTGAACGTTTCACCTCACTGAGCACATCCCAGGAGCATGTAGAAGAGTAGCCATACTGATCTGTACACCATTGCACTTCCTCCTGTACCAGGCCGTGTTTTAAATAATTATCCAATGACACTATCCTGGTTTTGTAATGTGCATAATTTACTTTCTCAGCTGTGCCTGGCATCATACTCTTGCTTGAGTATTTAGCATAGTACAATCTTGTTGGCAGGAATTTCACTTTTCATTTCTGATCAAGTGTGTGTATGTATGAACAGCTGCTAAGCGTCAAGTTGAGTACAGCTAGCATCAAATATTAAATGAAGTCAACAGCGGGCGCATGCACTTGGTCAAAATGGCAGAGGTTTGTTTTTGTTCTGGTTCTGTTGGGAGTGTTGGCAGAAAAGTAAGAGTTGGCCTTGTTAAATATCTAAGAAAGATGAAGGTATGTCTTTGTTCTCATATTACTCAAATGTCTAAAAGCTTAAATGGCTTTGGAAATTCAGCTGTGTTGTCTGTTTATTAGTGCCTGTTGATTTATACATCACCAATCCGTTTAGATTGTTACTCACAAATTAGCTTGGGAAGAAAAATGCACCTTTAGCCTTTTCAGAATAAATGTGGATATGGATTTGATTATGTATTAAATCAGTTTAATACAGAGCATATACAGAGGACGGTAGACTACACACAGGTAGAAACCGTGTCTGATAACTGGTCAGAATGACTAAGCAATCAAACTTAAGTTTATACTACTACTCTATAATGGGTATTTAAGCATTAAAAAAAAAACATTTTATAAACCATCCCACTGAAAAATAACTTTCTATTCAATAAACACTGAGTATTTACAGTGGCTTAACAAAAGTACCATAAACTCAACATGCCAGTAAGCGCATACTACAGTTCTCATCCACACAATCCTCAGGCACCTCCCTGAGAACTAACTTCATGAGCTCTGCATCTGGTCCAGCCTCAAAGCTCAAATATGACCTAGACAACAGTGATGACTCAAATCTGTACTGAGATGTACCAGGAATTAGTTCCATGAAGAACACAGCCTCATGTTGTGAGCTGCCAATTTGGTCAGGCAAAGGTTGCTCCTGGGGGAAAATAGAGGGAGGGGGTTACCTTTGTCTTGTCAATGTGAAGTTTGTTTGTGCGAACAGCTGGTATGAAGGTACAGTAATGATCACACCTGGGTTGTGTTCAGTAGGGAGAAACTATGAAGTGGGAATGTACTTCCTGATCTTATCTCATAAGGAGAACACCGATTTTTGTTTTTCTTGAACAACTGCTGAACCCAACCCAGTTGTCAACCCAAACTAAGGCTACAGAGACTGTACAGAGGGTGTCCATTGCTTTGTGGGAAGTTCAGCTGTAAAATGTGAAATTAAGCCATACGTTAAATGTAACGTAGATGTAAGCACTTCATTTCAAAATGTATGCTTACCAGTGGTTTAGCAGAAACTCCTTGGTCCCCATTCTTGCAGCACACCATATACGTTTGCTTACAAGGTGATGTCACAGAGAGAATAACAGCACTTCCTCTGGGCTTGTCAATGTCATTGTTTCTATATACTTGGATATTGAACCGGCAATCATCTAGAAAGCAGATAACAAGAAAAAAATATGCATCCAACAGAGGGAAATATGTCTTGCAGCAATATGCGTAAAGTACTTTTGCACGTTTTTGTCATAAGGATGTCACATGATCTTCCCTGATGCATGGGGTTGTGATATGCAGCAAGCGCATCAGTAGCCTAATCTCTGTATTATACGTTGAGGGCCGGTTTACTGGACACAGATTCAGGGGTTAAAGCCCCAAAACAATCTCATGACTTAAACTTAGAGGTAGACTCAGCGAAATGAAGTTGCCACGAGCAACGCTGCAGATTTGAAATGAGCGAGATTCAAGACTTCACTCTCATCATTTTGTACATGTATTAAACCGTGAGATGCCAATTCCATATGACAGAAATCCTTCACAGTGATGGATAACTTTAACCCCAGCAAATTGGGTTCTCTAGGTACATTTACCTGCTTTGCATTGCTCCTTATTCCGCTCTTTAAACGTGAGAACGTCTTCATCTACAACCAGGAATCGGTTGTTCTTGATTTGGATCATTTTTTGGAAGCATTTATTATTCTCCTTTTTAAAATCATCCGACTCTAAATCTGCAGAAGAGGAGGGAATGTGTGAACACAACAAACAAAAAACATTTGACAGTGTGATATACACAGTGTAGTGGCTTCCTTTCCTCTTTACCATAGCCACTGCCCAAGCCTGAAGCGGGTTTGTTTCGTACGCATACAGTCCACACTCAAGGTTTCCAAACGGCCAAACATTCAATGACATCCAGGGATATGGTGCAACAAAAATGTTTATTCTTCTTATATCTAACAAAAAAATGATTCTCCAATCAACTTAAAGCATAGATTACTTGATATGGTAAATACATAATATGACCTGTCTGTATGGTCAAAAAAATATACCGCTCCCGCATCTAGCAAGGACTCCTTCCCCCGAAGGCCCAACTTCCTGCCTTTATACTAACACACTTAACACAGTACAATGAATGGGCAAGAGGGGGGGCCAAAAACTGAGTTACACTAACAACAAATGAATATATCTCAATCAGGTAAATATAAATCATAAAGGTACGTACCTAATATTTCATCATATACATTAATATATTTACACAAATGTACATGGAGCTCAGTATGTTCAGTCTTTTATACAAATATGTCCAAATCGGCTCTAACACACAGAGTATACAAAACATACTGACCAGGTGAATCCAGTATGACCCCTTATTGATGTCACTTGTTAAATCAACTTCAAATCAGTGTAGATGAAGGGGAGGAGACAGGTTAAAGAAGGATTTTTAAGCCTTAAGACAATTGAGACATGGATTGTGTATGTATGCCATTCAGTGGGTGAATGGGCAAGACAAACGATTTAAGTGGCTTTGAACGGGGTATGGTAATAGGTGCCAGGCGCACCGGTTTGTGTCAAGAACTGCAAAAGACATCCAGCCGACTCGACACAACTGTGGGAAGCATTGGAGTCAGCATCCCTGTGGAACGCTTTCGACACCTTGTAGGCTGTTCTGAGGGCAAAATGGGGGTGCATCTCAATATTAAGGTGTTCAGTGTACATGTTTTAAAGTAACTGTCCAGTGTTTTCAGATTTATATGAAATATGACCTATAATTAATTACAATACGAGTTAATTAATAATAAATTAATATTTAATATATAATATTAATATTATTGGAAAGAAAAACGATTTAAAGTATATTAAAAAGCAATTTATCTGTGTTGGAATGGTGTGAGCGTACACCAACAACAGAATGGTATGGGCATATACCGGTCCTCAGGAGGATGACATCAGAGAGGAAGAGGCTAAGCGAAAGGATCCACTCCCGTCAAAATCTGTCCACGTGGGAATACAGCGATAAGCAGACCAGTAAGCAGACCGCCTGCCTTGCCGCCTTTAGGACAATGACTCCCATTGTTAGGGCGGAGACAAGACCATCTCGTCATTATATACAGCATCTCTGATGGCATCATCCTCTATGAGGAAATAGAAGGCATTTTTTAAATGTTCTGTTTGAGATACAAGTTTGAGGTGTGGTTTTTGAAGTGTTTTTTCTCCAATTTATGCCTTGGCCACAAACACGAGTATAGCATGAGTCAACAACATTATTTGGGTATGAGCTAACAGAATGTGAGATTTTCACTGGACAGTTACTTTAACATTCTATGTTTTCAGCTGGAACTAAATAGCACATGGTCTAGGTAAGATGAGCCACATCTACATAACTTGTAATCGTAATTGTTAGAAATGTATATTACCTCCATGTTCGACTTCACAGGGAATCAGTCCACACAGATAACATGAAGAAAACACAAAGACACAAGGAGCAGAGGGTGACATCTCTGACAAAGCTTTGAACATTATTCACATTCTTTTTTTAAATGGTAGTTTACACATGTGGATTTAAAAAACAAAATTCAGTCAACCTTTTAAAGCACCACTTTACCTTGAAAAAAGATGTCCTCCTTGTCTACTACCGCAAACTCAACACACTTAAATTCGGAGCTGCTTGCCATCTTCTCAGAATCAAACATGAACGTCACTAGAGGCAAAAATATGTTATGAGGCCTATATTTATGACAAATATTGTCAAACATGTATTTATCCACTCACTGGCCATGTGCCCTTCATATATATAGATCTATACGTAGGCTAGTTAAAAAACCTACTCAAGTAGCCTTTTAAAATACTATAATATAGCTTATATAATTTACATTTAATAAAACACTAGTAATTAGAATAGCCTCTGTCATACCAATGCAGATGTGGGATTTTCTTTCAAACACCAGAGGGAGACATTTCACTTGATTATGCTATGAATCGAGCTGCACTGAGGAAAACCTTCCCTTTTCTTTACATAGACTGACCAGATGAGAAATGAACCTCAATATCAGGAAGGTGTTCCTAATGTTTTGTACACTGTAATCGCCATTCCAGGACTACAGTTTGCGCTATCCGGGATCATTGGGACGTCCCTACCCTAAACCCTACATTTACCGTAACAATTTTAAAGGAAAACTTCAAATGAGGTAAGGATGTCCCAATGATCCCATATTGCAAGGACACTAGAGCTATCATCTTTGATCCATCCTCAAGATCCATTGGCAGACAGTCATCCGATCATACACATAGCCCTACTTTTAGTGATAGGAAACGCTGCCAATTCAGTAAACAGAACCCAACATGTTTATCATACACTCATATTATTGTCATTATCGTTGAATCAATGTAAATCGTCTTAATAAAACTACCCAATTGGCCTACTCTCGGGCTACATGTGTGTTTTGTTCCACACGTGTTTAATGCCGTGTTCAAAACAACTGGGAGCTCAAAACTCTGAAATCGATTTGAAACAGTCATCCAACTCGAAATTCCTACTCGGGAACTCTGGCCTCTTTTTAGCGCTCAGATATGAAGCTCACTAAAGTCGTGATTTGACCTCGTATTTTTCCTCGTTATCAGTTGTTTTGAATGCGGCATAAATGCCTGGTAGGGAGGGCACAACCAGGAAGTGGTTTCAACCATTTAGATTCTACAGTATTCTTAAAGATATCTTACCTCGGAAATATCGCCTTCTGTAGGCTATTCAGTCATGCCTTGAACTTAGAAAAGTTTATTAAATCTGTTTCTAATCTTCCCAGAGATATTTTGTACCGACAGATGTAGCCTATTCATGTGTGGCACCTCCGACACTCGGTCGCATTGTTGCTAAACCCAATTTATGCTTTAAACAAATGAGGCTGTGATGTAATCGCGGCGCCTCCGAAGGCTTGCAGAGGCCAAATCGAGCACCACAACACTATGCGCCTCCCAAATTTTGTAACGCAAAAAGTAGAAAGGGGGCTAATGACTGTTTCTCTAACTTCAACTATAAACGTTTGGGAATATGATGACATCGTTAAAGTAGTGTCCATATCAATTTTGGACAGGTAACTAGTAACTAATCAGTAACGCGACTTTGGGATGACCCAAACTCAGTAACGTAATCTGATTACATTCAGTAACTTTTAGAAATGTAAGTTACCAATTTAACAACATATTGCTAGATAAATCAATGTTCAAGTTTATATAGCTGGCCATATATGGATGTTAAATTTTACTTTATGAGTTGGTTATGTAGGCTCCTTCTAACCCATCGCTTTCTACTACATATAATAATAATATGATTAAATTATATCTTATATCTTTACCAAAGTCTATCAGAATTCCAGTGATTCCAATAAATATTACACCCCTTGAACTTCAAGAATAGGACTTGGAAATATGGAAGTATAGATTAGCCAAATTGTTTTACCTGAGCATAACCCCAAAACTAAGGATTTATTAGCCAGCCCTACTCAGTTGTTTAGGATTTTGTTGTCATGGAGAACTGATTGGGCTCATTGATTCGATGCTGGGCTCATCGATTCGATGCTGCGCTCAAAGAATGGCATTCTTTGAGCACTACTGAAAAGTGCTATTTACATGTGAAAAATTAATGCCATATGCGGCATTTGCTATAGGCCTATTGTTTACCTTTTTGTTGGTGACACTTTGATATCTTGATAATATGCAACTGTTTGAAGGGCAAATCATCAAATTAAATAATAAGAAAACAGTCACCCCGCCTCTGTTTTGGTAAAAAACTGAGGGATGGGCCTGGATAAATGTAACCCCTCTCAGATTAATAGACATAGCTATGAATGCAAGGACTGATTATCCATGATATCAAAATTATATGTTTAACTATGTTATGAGGCTATACAGGGTTTGTTTACATTTACAATGTTTACAAACATTGGGGGGAAACAAGCTTATATTTTTGGTTCTCATGGAGTGTGACAATTGAACTAAACTCATGAGGCATTTATAAAAGTTATATTCTTCAAGAATCAATGGATATATATACAGTACCAGTCAAAAGTTTGAACACACCTATTCACTCAAAGGTTTTTATTTATTTTTTACTAGTGAAGACATCAAAACTACTATGAGATAACACATATGGAATCATGTAGTAACCAAAAAAGTGTTCAATAAAATATTTTATATTAGAGATTCTTCAAAGTAGCCACCCTTTGTCTTGATGACAGCTTTGCACATTCTTGGCATTCTCTCAACCAGCTTCACGAGGAATGCTTTTCCAACAGTCTTGAAGGAGTTCCCACATATGCCGAGCACTTGTTGGCTGTTTTTCCTTCACTCTGCGGTCCAACTCATCCCGAACCATCTCAATTGGGTTGAGGTCAGGTGATTGTGGTGGCCAGGTCATCTGATGCAGCACTCCATCACTCTCCTTCTTGGTCAAATAGCCCTTATACAGCCTGGCAGTGTGTTGGGTCATTGTCCTGTTGAAAAACAAATGATAGTGGGACTAAGTGCAAACCAGATAGGATGGGGTATTGCTGCAGAATGCTGTGGTAGCCATGCTTGTTAAGTGTAAATCACAGTGTCACCAGCAAAGTACCATCACACCTCCTCCTCCATGCTTCACTTGGGAACGACACATGCCGAGATCATCCATTCACCTACTCTGTGTCTCACAAAGACATGGCGGTTGGAACCAAATATGTAAAATTTGGACTCATCAGACCAAAGGACAGATTTCCACCGGTCTAATGTCCATTGCTTGTGTTTCTTGGCCCAAGCAATTCTCTTCTTATTATTGGTGTCCTTTAGTAGTGGTTTCTTTGCAGCAATTCGACCATGAAGCCCTGATTCACGCAGTCTCCTCTGAACAGTTGATGTGGAGATGTCTGTTACTTGAACTCTGTGAAGCATTTATTTGCACTGCAATCTGAGGTGCAGTGAACTCTAATGAATTCATCCTCTGCAGCAGAGGTAACTCTGGGTCTTCCTTTCCTGTGGCGGTCCTCATGAGAGTCAGTTTCATCATAGCGCTTGATGGTTTTTGCAACTGCACTTGAAGAAACTTTCAAAGTTCTTGACATTTTCCGCATTGACTGACCTTCATGTCTTAAAGTGATGATGGACTCTCGTTTCTTTTTGCTTATTTGAGCTGCTCTTGCCATAATATCACACTCGGGGCTCCCAAGTGTTGGGAGTACCGTAGGGCGGCGCACAATTGGCCCAACGTCGTCTGGGTTTGGCCGGTGTAGGCCGTCATTGTAAATAAGATTTTTTTCTTAACTGACTTGCATGGTTAAATTTAAAAAAATAAAAAATGGACTTGGTCTTTTACCAAATAGGACTATTTTCTGTATACCACCACTACCTTGTTATAACACAACTGATTGGCTCAAACGCATTAAGAAGGAAAGAAATTCCACAAATGTACTTTTAACAAGGCACACCTGTTAATTAAAATGCATTCCAGGTGACTACCTCATGAAGCTGGTTGAGAGAATGCCAAGAGTGTGCAGACCTGTCATCAAGGCAAAGGGTGGCTACTTTGAAGAATCTCAAATATATTTTGATTTGTTTAACACTTTTGTGTTAAACACTTATGTGATTCCACATGTGTTATTTCATAGTTTTGATGTCTTCATTATTATTCTACAATGTAGAAAATAGTTGAAAATTAAGAAAAACCCATGAATGAGTAGGTGTGTCCAAACTTTTGACTGGTACTGTATATAAAAGAAAATATGTTTTCCAAACAAGGCACATTTGTTTTGAAAGCATGGTGTAATTTGTACCCAATTTTAAATGAAACAGATTGAGGTTATGATCAAGTTGCTTCCTGTTAGGATAATGGCCATGAATACAAAAGGAAACTTTATTCTATATTTAGTTTTTTGGTGAGAACATAATTAGCATAACTGATCAACTCAAATCTGTAGTCCCAAGGCTGTCAATTTAGTATGGCATAAACACCACACTAATACATTTACATAATTGATCTCTTACAGACATGTCTGTGGTATTGACCAAAATGCCAATTATAGTTAGTTTGTAACTATTAAATATTTCTTACATGCTAAATACTGTAGAGGGTTTGCTGTCTTGTGAACATGTATTATCAAAACTCAATGCACAGTACACTCATCATATGATTTATCATCAAACATGTGTACCGACTTCAAGGTGAAATTGAGAAGATATGAAAATATGTTTGTTTGAGAACTAATACTTCATAAAAAGTCATTATAATAGTAGGAAACCATGATAGTCAGTTGATTGAAATAGCACAGCTCATCCTAAATCCAGGGAAAAGAGGGTTAACTCAAATTGCAATATTCCACTAACTTGCATTCAACCTATGGTCAGGAATTCAACATTACTTAAAGTTTGTCGAAAACCCCTGGTTTATCTTTGCATTTATGATGATATAACATTGAGCGGTTTCACATTCATGTCCCATATATGGTTTCCCTTTTCATCTGTGCCTAGACTGTATAAATCAGCGCTCATAAAGTCAGAGATGGGGTGACATGAGGGGAAATGGTTTATCTACCTACACCAGTTATTGCATTAACCACTTTAACATGCTCGCCTACGAATTATTTCCCTGTCAAGTTTGTCAAAGCATTTCTCCTCGTTTTGACAAACAGACAGTTTGGTTCAATTTAAGTGGGACATTGCAGTAACTGATGACACAGGCAGGCTATGGTATAGTTTGGCCTCACTGTGAGAGGATGTGAGTAGAGTCAGAAAGAAAACATGCTGAAATTAATGAGCTCTGCATCTGCAGCATTGCATATTTAGTATTTTTGATGAATGTCCATGGGGACAAGAGTGACGCCACTGGACATAAGAAAATGTACAGTAACTGAAATGATTAGGAAATAGCTCTCAGCTTTAGACCACACACTGCTGAAAGGACACTGTACTTATTGTACAAAAATAACACTTTTGGATGTTAGATGATCGGAAATGCAGAGAGCATTTCAATTCAGACCTGGGTCAAATACACATGTCAAATGTGTGCTTGATTTAACCGTTTGCACTTTGGGTACTATGCTATTGGTTCCGTTGTACTGGCTAAAATTAATCAAGCACAGCTCAAGTATCTGGAAGTATTTGTAATACTGTAGGTCAGGGTTCCCCAATAGGCCAAATTAAGAAAAAAAATTCTCTCAACTAAAATCACCAGGAAATCAGCTCCCAAGTATTCCCACGCATACATGGAGGCATATGTGATCGTATCCCAATGTAATAAAGGTCTGAAGTGTTCTGTTTTTGTCAAATATATCTGTTTGGGATTCTTGCAGTCAATTTGCAGTGTACAAATTATTTATAACTATGTTCCACCCCATCGGCCCACGGCTGAATGTAATTGGTGACCCATCCATATCATGCGATAATGATAACTAGAACGATAAGTTTATAAATAATATGACCACAGTTTAAAATTATAATTTAAACGAATACTACTAATTTGATGGTTGTAGTCATCAGATGTCCCATTAACAACCACCCATATCGGCTAACTTTTTAATTTCACATTTCTCAAGTATAGGCAAATTATCATAATGAATGATAACAGCAAAATGCCTGTGATAAGTGATTGTAATGTTCGGTTTATCGTTCCAGCTACAGGCTACTGGCTAAAAAGGTTCTGTGAACCCTTTGGAAATGCCTGGATTTCTGCATAAATTGGTCATAAAATTTGATCTGATCTTCATCTAGGTCACAACAATAGACAAACAGTCTGCTTAAACTAATAAAACACAAACAATTATATGGTTTCATGTCTTTATTGAACACCCCGTGTAAATATATATATTTTTTTTAAGTATGTGAACCCTTGGATTTAATAACTGGTTGACCCTCCTTTGGCAGCAATAACCTCAACCAAACATTTTCTGTAGTTGCGGATCAGACCTGCACAATGGTCAGGAGGACCACTCCAGAAGGCGTATTTTCTTCTGTTGAAGCCATTCTGTTGTTAATTTACTTCTGTGTTTTGGGTCATTGTCCTGTTGCATCACTTAACTTCTGTTGAGCTTCAATACGCGGACAGATAGCCTAACATTCTCCTGAAAAATATCTTGACAAACTTGGGAATTCATTTTTCCGTCGATGATAGCAAGCTGTCCAGGCCCTTAGGCAGCAAAGCAGACCCAAACCACGACGCTCCCTCCACCATACTTTACAGTTGGGATGAGGTTTTGATGTTGAAGTGCTGTGCCTTTTTTTCTCCACACATAGTGTTGTGTGTTCCTTCCAAACAACTCAACTGTAGTTTCATCTGTCCACAGAATATTTTTCCAGTAGCCCTGTGAAACATCCAGATGCTCATTTGCGAACTTCAAACATGCAGCAATGTTTTTTTTGGACAGCAGTGGCTTCTTCCGTGGTGTCCTCCCATGAACACCATTCTTGTTTAGTGTTTCACGTATCGTAGACTCGTCAGAGATGTTAGCACATTCCAGAGATTTCTGTAAATCTTTAGCTGACACTAGGATTCTTCTTACCCTCATTGAGCATTCTGCACTGTGCTCTTGCAGTCATCTTTGCAGGACAGCCACTCCTAGGGAGAGTAGCAACAGTGCTGAACTTTCTCCATTTATAGACAATTTGTCTTTCCATGGACTGATGAACAAAAAGGCTTTTAGAGATACTTTTGTAACCCTTTCCAGCTTTATGCAAGTCAACAATTCTTAATCTTAGGTATTCTGAGATCTCTTTTGTTCGAGGAATGGTTCACATCAGGCAATGCTTCTTGTGAATAGCAAACTTAAATTTTGTGAATGTTTTTTATAGGGCAAGGCAGCTCTAACCAACATCTCCAATCTCGTCTCATTGATTGGACTCCAGATTAGCTGACTCCTAACTCCAATTAGCTTTTGGAGAAGTCATTAGCCTAGGGGTTCACATACTTTTCCCAACCTATACTGTGAATGTTTAAATTATGTATTCAATATAGACAAGAAAAATACAATACTTTGTGTGTTATTAGTTTAAGCACACTATGTTTGTCTATCATTGTGACTCAGATTCAGATCAAATTTGATGACCAATTTATGCAGAAATCCAGGTAATTCCAAAGGGTTCACATACTTTTTCTTGCCACTGTACGTCAGAGGGACTGTTTCAATTCAGACAGTTTCACCCGCATATAACAAGAGATATGATAGGTGCTATCGTCCCGTTGGTTTAGGATTATCCGTCATGAACAGGTCATTAGAAATCTGTGGTGTGTTATCTCCAGACATTTTACTTCTCTACACGGCATTAAATGACATTACAATTAACAAGGATTAACAGGGAGGAGCTTGTTCAGCGACCATCCAATCTTGGAAGACCAAAAGAATATGTTTCCATGCTGTATATAAGAAACGTCTTATTGGCTAAATGAGGAAAGTCTCGAGAGTTAGACTAAACTGTCACGTTCCTGACCTATTTTCTGTTAGTTTGTTATATGTGTTAGTTGGTCAGGACGTGAGTTTGGGTGGGCATTCTATGTTTTCTGTTTCTGTGTTGGTTTTGGGTTGCCTGGTATGGCTCTTAATTAGAGGCAGGTGTTTGGCGTTCCTCTAATTAAGAGTCATATTTAGGTAGGCGTTGTCACAGTGTTCGTTGTTCGTTGTGGGTGATTGTCTTCCGTGTCTGTACACCACGCGGGACTGTTTACGGTTTGTTCGGTTTGTGTAGCCTATGTTCCTATTCGTGCGTTTTTCTTGTTTTATGTAAGTAAGTCATCTAGGTCTGTCTACACCGTTTGTTGTTTTTGTTAGTTTAATCAAGTTCGTGTTTTCGTTAAATAAATATGTCTTTTCACTACGCTGCGCCTTGGTTCCCTCTATACTCCTCCTCTTCCGAAGATGAAGAGGAGGAGGACTGCCGTTACAGAATCACCCACCAAGAATCCAGAACCAAGCAGCGTAATTTGGAGCAAAGGGGAAGTATACAGGACTTGTGGAGTTGGGAGCAAATATTTAACGGAGAAGGACCATGGGCTAAAGTGAATCACCGTCCATGGGAACAGCTGGAGGCAGCTCGGAGAGTGGAGGAAAAGAGAGAGAGGAACCGGAGTTATGAGGGAACTCGTCTTGCACGGAAGCCCAAAAAGCCCGTGAGTAACACACAAAAATTTCTTGGGGGGGGACTAAGAGGTAGTGGGCCTAAGAGGTAGTGGGCCTAAGAGGTAGTGGGCCTAAGAGGTAGTGGGCCAAGGGCAGGTAGGAGACCTGCGCCCACTTCCCCGGCTTACCGTGGAGAGCGGGAGTACGGGCAGGCGCCGTGTTAAGCAGTAGAGCGCACGGTGTCTCCTGTAGGAGTGCATAGCCCAGTGCGGGTTATTCCACCTCCCCGCACTGGTAGGGCTAGATTGGGTATTGAGCCAGGTGTCATGAGGCCGGCTCAACGCGTCTGGTCTCCAGTGCGTCTCCTCGGGCCGGCATACATGGCACCTGCCTTATGCATGGTTTCCCCGGTTCGCCTACATAGGCCGGTGCGGGTTATTCCACCTCCCCGCACTGGTCGGGCGACCGGGAGCATTCAACCAGGTAAGGTTGGGCAGGCTCAATGCTCAAGAGAGCCAGTACGCCTCCATGGTCCGGTATTACCGGCGCCACCTCCCCGCCCCAGCCTAGTACCTACAGTGCCTACACTACGCACTAGGCTACCAGTGCGTCTCCTGAGCCCTGTTCCTCCTCCACGCACTCTCCCTGTAGTGCGTGTATCCAGTTCGGTGCCTCCAGTTCCGGCACCATGCACTAAGCCTCCTGTGCGTCTCCAGAGCCCTGTACACACTGTTTCTTCTCCTCCTACTAATCCTGATGTGCTTGCCCTCAGCCCGGTGCCACCAGTGCCGGTACCACGCACCAGGTATAGAGTGGGCTTTGAGAGTCCAGTGTGCCCTGTCCCTGCTCCCCGCACTAGCATGAAGGTGCGTGTCCTTAGCCTGGTGCCTCCAGTTCCGGCACCACGCACCAGGTCTACAGTGCGCCTTATCCGGCCAGAGCCATCCGTCTCCCCAGCGCCATCTGAGCCATCCGTCTCCCCAGCGCCGTCTGAGCCATCCGTCTCCCCAGCGCCGTCTGAGCCATCCGTCTCCCCAGCGCCGTCTGAGCCATCCGTCTGCCATGAGCCTGCAAAGCCGCCCGTCTGCCATGAGCCTACAGAGCCATCCGCCAGACAGGAGCCGCCAGAGCCGCCCGCCAGACAGGATCCGCCAGAGCCGCCCGCCAGACAGGATCCGCCAGAGCCGCCCGCCAGACAGGATCCGCCAGAGCCGCCCGCCAGACAGGATCCGCCAGAGCCGCCCGCCAGACAGGATCCGCCAGAGCCGCCCGCCAGACAGGATCCGCCAGAGCCGCCCGCCAGACAGGATCCGCCAGAGCCGCCAACCAGACAGGATCGGCCAGAGCCGCCAACCAGACAGGATCGGCCAGAGCCGCCAACCAGACAGGATCTGCCAGAGCCGCCAACCAGACAGGATCTGCCAGAGCCGCCAACCAGACAGGATCTGCCAGAGCCGCCAACCAGACAGGATCGGCCAGAGCCGCCAACCAGACAGGATCGGCCAGAGCCGCCAACCAGACAGGATCGGCCAGAGCCGCCAGCGAGCCATGAGCGGCCAGAGCCGCCAGCCTGCCATGAGCGTCGAGAGCCGCCAGCCTGCCATGAGCGTCGAGAGCCGTCAGCCAGCCATGAGCGTCGAGAGCCGTCAGCCAGCCATGAGCGTCGAGAGCCGTCAGCCAGCCATGAGCGTCGAGAGCCGTCAGCCTGCCATGAGCGTCGAGAGCCGTCAGCCTGCCATGAGCGTCGAGAGCGGTCAGCCAGCCATGAGCGTCGAGAGCCGTCAGCCAGCCATGAGCGTCGAGAGCCGTCAGCCAGCCATGAGCGTCGAGAGCCGTCAGCCAGCCATGAGCGTCGAGAGCCGTCAGCCAGCCATGAGCGTCGAGAGCCGTCAGCCTGCCATGAGCGTCGAGAGCCGTCAGCCAGCCATGAGCGTCGAGAGCCGTCAGCCAGCCATGAGCGTCGAGAGCCGTCAGCCAGCCATGAGCGTCGAGAGCCGTCAGCCAGCCATGAGCGTCGAGAGCCGTCAGCCAGCCATGAGCGTCGAGAGCCGTCAGCCAGCCATGAGCGTCGAGAGCCGTCAGCCAGCCATGAGCGTCGAGAGCCGTCAGCCAGCCATGAGCGTCGAGAGCCGTCAGCCAGCCATGAGCGTCGAGAGCCGTCAGCCAGCCATGAGCGTCGAGAGCCGTCAGCCAGCCATGAGCGTCGAGAGCCGTCAGCCAGCCATGAGCGTCGAGAGCCGTCAGCCAGCCATGAGCGTCGAGAGCCGTCAGCCAGCCATGAGCGTCGAGAGCCGTCAGCCAGCCATGAGCGTCGAGAGCCGTCAGCCAGCCATGAGCGTCGAGAGCCGTCAGCCAGCCATGAGCGTCGAGAGCCGTCAGCCAGCCATGAGCGTCGAGAGCCGTCAGCCAGCCATGAGCGTCGAGAGCCGTCAGCCAGCCATGAGCGTCGAGAGCCGTCAGCCAGCCATGAGCGTCGAGAGCCGTCAGCCAGCCATGAGCGTCGAGAGCCGTCAGCCAGCCATGAGCGTCGAGAGCCGTCAGCCAGCCATGAGCGTCGAGAGCCGTCAGCCAGCCATGAGCGTCGAGAGCCGTCAGCCAGCCATGAGCGTCGAGAGCCGTCAGCCAGCCATGAGCGTCGAGAGCCGTCAGCCAGCCATGAGCGTCGAGAGCCGTCAGCCAGCCATGAGCGTCGAGAGCCGTCAGCCATGAGCTGCCCTTCAGCCAGAAACGGCTATATACCCAGAACTGCCCCTCAGTCCAGAGCTGTCTCTCTGTCCGGAGCTGCCTTTCAGTCCGGAGTTGCCCCTCTATCATTATCTCCCTCTCTATCCTGATCTACCTCTATATTCTGATCTATCCCTCTGTCTTGTGCTATCCCACTGTCTTGATCTATCCCTCTGTCCCGGTGCTGTCCCTGTCATGGATGTTACTAAGAGGATTTTGTGGGGGTAAGATATGGGTGGACATTTTTAGGGGAAGATGGAGGCTGGGATTGACTATGGTGGGGTGGGGACCTCGCCCGGAGCCTGAGCCACCACCGTGGTCAGATGCCCACCCAGACCCTCCCCTAGACTTTGTGCTGGTGCGTCTGGAGTTCGCACCTTATGGGGGGGTTATGTCACGTTCCTGACCTATTTTCTGTTAGTTTGTTATATGTGTTAGTTGGTCAGGACGTGAGTTTGGGTGGGCATTCTATGTTTTCTGTTTCTGTGTTGGTTTTTGGGTTGCCTGGTATGGCTCTTAATTAGAGGCAGGTGTTTGGCGTTCCTCTAATTAAGAGTCATATTTAGGTAGGCGTTGTCACAGTGTTCGTTGTGGGTGATTGTCTTCCGTGTCTGTACACCACCCGGGACTGTTTACGGTTTGTTCGGTTTGTGTAGCCTATGTTCCTATTCGTGCGTTTTTCTTGTTTTATGTAAGTACGTCGTCTAGGTCTGTCTACACCGTTTGTTGTTTTTGTTAGTTTCATCAAGTTCGTGTTTTCGTTAAATAAATATGTCTTTTCACTACGCTGCGCCTTGGTTCCCTCTATACTCCTCCTCTTCTGAAGAGGAGGAGGACTGCCGTTACATAAACATTCCAAACTGATAGGTTCATAGAAGGTGACCACCACTGACCTGGCTCGAAAGGGAAGATGAAGACCATGATCTCTCAAGATAAAACATCATAAACACACATAATTATGGATACATGGAGAAATACAAACAAATATCTCAGGAAATTCCCTATAATACTGTCAAAAATAGCTTTTAAACAGCCTCATTCCACAATTTCAGTGTATAGAGCTGGAGGGTATGTTCAATATTATGAGTGCATGGAGGATTTTTTTGTCATGGGAATGTCCTGTACTGAAATTAGCTAATTTAACCAATTACTTACTTTCAAATGTAGGGACAGCTGGAGAAAAAAAAAAAATCATAAACCCACTCTAAAAACACATGCTTTATCGACTGGGTTGGCTAACAACTTCCAGATTGTAATAACATTCAAATTGGGGGTAATATAACACAGTAAATTCACAGTTCAGCGTACTGCAGGGAAAATAACACTAAACCTACATTTAAGTGATAATACCAGAGAAGCCACTCAATGGGCACAGACGTCAGTTCAACATCAATTTTTGTCAACTAAGGTGAATTCAAAGTGAAATAATCAAACATTTTTACCATGTCAATGGATTTACTTTACTTTAAAAGATCAGTAAAAAAGGGGGGGACAGAAATTCAGTAAATTCCTTTATGTTGATAACTTTTGCCCGGTTAGAGTCTAAGGTTCCAGGCATCCCATAATGTGACTTTTTTGAAATGACTGAATTACTTTTAGTTAGTATTACCAAATAAAGTGAAACCACAAGTCTTTTGTTAATCTCCATCTTTTCATACATCTGTCCAGTGAGGATGTGTTTGAGCTGTAACATGACATGTAATAATGATGCAAGTTTTACAGCAGCTGTGCGCCATGCTTCATGGGGCTAACGGAGGGACACGTTCAGGGGTCAGTTATCATACAATCGTAGTTCTTGTTTTTGTAAGTTAACATTTACGGTTCATGACCGTAAACGTACCCTTCTCTCGAACTTCACTGTGCAATTGAGGTCAACTCTTAAAACACTCAGGCATGTATTACACCAATCTCTTTGGTATTACTCTTGTCATGGCAATGTTTTAAATGGTTACATACAGTAATTGTTCTGCCAAATATGGCCATGACAATATTTAATAACACTATACTGAAAAATATTATAAAAGTGTATTATAATAAAGATACAAAATATTTAATAGAATAAGGATAGGATCAACTTTAATGTCCCTGAGGCATCTTAGAAAATTGGATGAAACTTTAAAAAAAGTGAGGAACATGATCTCCAAGATGGATATCAGTTCACATAAAGCATAATAATAATTTTAAAAAGCTCCATATTCATTGTCTGGAAATTATAAGCAATGTCTCTGAAAATCCCCTGACACAAATAGCTGTTGTTGTTTTATTAATAAAACAGCCTAAGGATACAGAGCTGGAGCATGTCAAATATTATGACTGGACGGTTTGTTCTGTTGGACTTTCCTGGTCTAGAAACAACACTGTAATAATGAGGTCTGCTGCTTTATCATAGCCCTTTCCTGCAGTCAAATGGCCTAGAGGCCTCATGGTGGAAGGTTAAGAGTTTTCACAATTTCATAATTAATTTAATTGTATTTACAAACTTCAAAGTACTTTGCTTAGGAGAGAGTGGTCTGCAAGCAGGCAGGCAGCTCGAGATCATTTGATTGGCTATCTCAGAGAAAGTTGTGTGTCGGCATTTAAAAAGCTGTAGTGTATGTACCCTTTCAGACAAAACAAACATACCATAGCCGAGGCGCTTTCAAGGCGCCAAATTCAATGTCTGAAAGGTGTATAGCTCAAACGGTTTTGTAATATTTCAGTCTTCTGTGTGTATATAAAGTTTAATATTGGGATGCAAAAACAAAATACTGTCACGTTCCTGACCTATTTATGTTAGTTTTTGTGTGTTAGTTGGTCAGGACGTGAGGTTGGGTGGGCATTCTATGTTATCTGTTTCTATGTTGGTTTCGGTTTGCCTGGTATGGCTCTTGATTAGAGGCAGGTGGTTTGCGTTTGCCTCTAATTAAGAGTCATATTTAGGTAGGGCATTCTCACTGTTTGTTTGTGGGTGATTGTCTCCTGTGTCAGTATGTTTGTTCGTACCACACTGGACTGTAGCGTTTGTTTGTTTCGTTTTCGTTTCGATGTCGTCTGTTTCCTGTACGTAAGTTTATGTCTAGTTATGTAAGTTTATGTTCAGGTTTCGTCAACGTCGTTTTGTTATTTTGTAGTTTGGAAAGTGTTTGTTTCGTTTCGTGTTTTGCCATCATCGTGTTTAATAAAGATGGCTTATTTCCCTGAGCCTGCGTTTTGGTCTGAAGATCCTTCTCTCCTCACCTCATCTGAGGATGAGGAGAGCGTCACCCGTTACAGAATCACCCACCAAGCTAAGACCAAGCGGCAAAGGGAAACTAAACGGAGTAAGGGACAGGAGAGAAGGGATTTCTGGACATGGGAGCAAATAATGAATGGAGAAGGTCCCTGGGCTAAGGCAGGAGAAAATCGCCGTCCCAAAGCTGAGCTGGAGGCACGGAGGAGAGCAGAGGCTACCGAGGAGAGGAACCGGAGCTATGAGGGAACGAGTCTGGCACGGAAGCCAAAAAAGCCCGTGAGTAATTCCCAAAAATTTCTTGGGGGGGGGCTAGGAGATAGTGGGCCAAGGGCAGGTAGGAGACCTGCGCCCACTTCCCAGGCTTACTGTGGAGAGCGGGAGTACGGGCAGGCGCCGTGTTACGCAGTAGAGCGCACGGTGTCTCCTGTACAAGTGCATAGCCCAGTGCGGGTTATTCCACCTCCCCGCACTGGTAGGGCTAGATTGGGTATTGAGCCAGGTGTCATGAGGCCGGCTCAACGCGTCTGGTCTCCAGTGCGTCTCCTCGGGCCGGCATACATGGCACCTGCCTTACGCATGGTTTCCCCGGTTCGCCTACATAGCCCGGTGCGGGTTATTCCACCTCCCCGCACTGGTCGGGCAACCGGGGGTATTCAACCAGGTAAGGTTGGGCAGGTTCAATGCTCAAGAGTGCCAGTACGCCTCCACGGTCCGGTATTTCCGGCACCACCTCCCCGCCCCAGCCTAGTACCTACAGTGTATACACTACGCACTAGGCTACCAGTGCGTATCCTGAGCCCTGTTCCTCCTCCACGCACTCTCCCTGTAGTGCGTGTATCTAGCCCGGTGCCTCCAGTTCCGGCCCCACGCACTAAGCTACCAGTGCGTCTCCAGAGCCCTGAACCCACTGTATCTTCTCCCCCTACTAATCCTGATGTGCTTGTCCTCAGCCCGGTGTCAACAGTGCCGGTACCACGCATCAGGGATAGAGTAGGCTTTGAGAATACAGTGTGCCCTGTTCCTGCTTCCCGCACTAGTAGGAAGGTGCTTGTCATTAGCACGGTGCCTCCAGTTCCGGCACCACGCACCAGGTCTACAGTGCGCCATATCCGGCCAGAGCCATCCGTCTCCCCAGCGCCATCTGAGCCATCCGTCTCCCCAGCGCCATCTGAGCCATCCGTCTCCCCAGCGCCATCTGAGCCATCCGTCTCCCCAGCGCCATCTGAGCCATCCGTCTCCCCAGCGCCGTCTGAGCCATCCGTCTGCCAGGAGCCTGCAAAGCCGCCCGTCTGCCATGAGCCTGCAAAGCCGCCCGTCTGCCATGAGCCTACAGAGCCGTCAGCCAGACAGGAGCCGCTAGAGCCGTCAGCCAGACAGGAGCCGCTAGAGCCGTCAGCCAGACAGGAGCCGCTAGAGCCGTCAGCCAGACAGGAGCCGCTAGAGCCGTCAGCCAGACAGGATCCGCCAGAGCCGCCAACCAGACAGGATCCGCCAGAGCCGCCAACCAGACAGGATCCGCCAGAGCCGCCAACCAGACAGGATCTGCCAGAGCCGCCAACCAGACAGGATCTGCCAGAGCCGCCAGCGAGCCATGAGCAGCCAGAGCCGTCAGAGCGCCATGAGCAGCCAGAGCCGTCAGAGCGCCATGAGCGTCGAGAGCCGTCAGCCTGCCATGAGCGTCGAGAGCCGTCAGCCTGCCATGAGCGTCGAGAGCCGTCAGCCTGCCATGAGCGTCGAGAGCCGTCAGCCTGCCATGAGCGTCGAGAGCCGTCAGCCTGCCATGAGCGTCGAGAGCCGTCAGCCTGCCATGAGCGTCGAGAGCCGTCAGCCTGCCATGAGCGTCGAGAGCCGTCAGCCAGCCATGAGCATCGAGAGTCGTCAGTCAGCCATGAGCTGCCCTTCAGCCTGAAAAGGCTAGATACCCAGAACTGCCCATCAGTCCAGAGCTGTCTCTCTGTCCGGAGTTGCCCCTCTATCCTGATCTCCCTCTCTATCTTTATCTACCTCTATAGTCTTATCTATCCCTCTGTCTTGGTTTATCTCTCTGTCCCGGTATTGTCATTATTAGATATGTTATTAGGAGGATTTTGTGGGGGAAGTAAGAGGGTGGACATTCTTGAAGGGAGGGGGCTAGGATGGATTATGGTGGGGTGGGAACCGCGCCCGGAGCCTGAGCCACCACCGTGGTTAGATGCCCACCCAGACCCTCCCCTAGACTTTGTGCTGGTGCGTCCGGAGTTCGCACCTTGTGGGGGGGGTACTGTCACGTTCCTGACCTATTTATGTTAGTTTTTGTGTGTTAGTTGGTCAGGACGTGAGGTTGGGTGGGCATTCTATGTTATCTGTTTCTATGTTGGTTTCGGTTTGCCTGGTATGGCTCTTGATTAGAGGCAGGTGGTTTGCGTTTGCCTCTAATTGTCATATTTAGGTAGGGCATTCTCACTGTTTGTTTGTGGGTGATTGTCTCCTGTGTCAGTATGTTTGTTCGTACCACACTGGACTGTAGCGTTTGTTTGTTTCGTTTTCGTTTCGATGTCGTCTGTTTCCTGTACGTAAGTTTATGTCTAGTTATGTAAGTTTATGTTCAGGTTTCGTCAACGTCGTTTTGTTATTTTGTAGTTTGGAAAGTGTTTGTTTCGTTTCGTGTTTTGCCATCATCGTGTTTAATAAAGATGGCTTATTTCCCTGAGCCTGCGTTTTGGTCTGAAGATCCTTCTCTCCTCACCTCATCTGAGGATGAGGAGAGCGTCACCCGTTACAAATACATTCAACTCTATATCTGACGTGGTACAGGTGTATTTTATTTTTAAGCCCATAACCATATGTGTGGGGTGTATACTTTTGTTTCAAAGTAGATTTGTTTAAGACTACCAAGAAACACTGTGTGACCTTGACTTAGCCCACTGCAGTAAAAGGTTAAATAACAAATAATGTACACAGATCTCTTAAATATACAGACAGCTAATGAACATGCTCCAGAATATCATGTTTTATACAGTGTAGGTCCTGCTGTGTTAGTTTACAACTTCTGGAGCCGATCCAGAGATCATCCCCCTGATTGGGTTATCAGGGTTATTTTTTGACCGCAGAGGAAGATGTTTGGGGTTGGGAGTGCTGCAGTTTTGTCACTGACAGGGAAATATAGGACTAGTAAAGGCCCAGTGCAGTGCTTTGTGAGATTTTTTTATTACATTTCTTATTCATAAATATTTTTTGGTTTAGATTTTTCAGGGCACGCGGCAGCACCCCTACTTCTCGCGCCTATGCTTACAGACCTTCTATTCTGCAAAGACTTACGTAAGAACCACCACGTGGTCTAGAGGGTTGTGCTACAGCTACAGTATAAAGCTCAGCATGGTTACACTAAGCAGCACACAGGAGCTTCACATGAGAAGAGTCCTATCACTTGCACTCCCATCAAGCAAGACAGCCACAAACATTCTCAATCCTGACAACCATGTCACCTCCAAACAATACAGGTAAGTTGATGTTCTCCAATGAGGTTAAAGCGTTTTGCAGTCAGACTGTATATTGCCTAATTTATTTTAATCTCATCTTTAAAACATTTGACTATTCAGTTTGTTAAAAAAATCTAAAAGAGTCATTTATTGTAGGCCTATTAATCCCCACAAGCTTCTTTAATACAACTTCTAGTTCTGCTTTGATATCCATCTGCTGTTTTGCTTTGTAGGTCTTCAGATGTTTTGGGGGTAATAATATTGTCTGGACTTTGTCCTTGCAGACCTGAAAAAGAAGAATAAGGATCATCATTACACAGATGTGCACGGCCTGCCATGCATTGAGAAGATTGTGGCCTCTGTGGATGAGACCACAGAGGCCATCAGTACTAATATCAGTGGAACTATCCCAGAGTGGATTAGTGGCAATTTCCTCAGAAACGGACCAGGAAAGTTTGAGATTGGTAATAATAAGTGAGTATATATATAACAAGCTATATATGTTTGACCAGAATCAGATGAGGTGTAAATGACTATTTCTGCATATAAGAGATGATTTACTGTAAGTCTCACCAAGTCAAAGTACTACATTAACTATTTCTTCTGCTTCTCAGATTCAACCACTGGTTTGACGGAATGGCCCTCCTGCATCAGTTCAAAATCGCAGGGGGTCAGGTGACCTACAAGAGCCGCTTCCTGGGCAGTGACTGCTACACAGCTAACAGTGAGAACAGCCGCATCGTTGTGTCTGAATTCGGGACTGTGGCCATGCCAGACCCCTGCAAGAACTTCTTCCAGCGCTTTCTGTCCCGGTTCGAACTGCCAAGTGAGTTTACAGTTCAAGTCTGCAGTTCAGGAATTTGAGGTAAAAGAGTGTTAAATATATGACAGAGAATTGATTTGCATTGTACTAATCAAATGAAAACTGTCTTTGGTCCACAGAAGCGTCAGATAATGACAATGTGAGCTTTGTGACGTACAAAGGTGATTACTATGTGAGCACAGAGACAAACTTCATGCACAAGGTGGACCCTGAGACACTTGAAACAAAGGAAAAGGTAGGCCTTAATAAAATATTGCATCAGAGCTACTAGAGTGCAGCTTTTTATTTTATTTTTAAAGGCCTACACACACACTACCAACAGTAGCCTTTATACACAAAGGGTTTCAGTCTAAACAAATAGCCAAATGTTTTGGTTGAAATATTTAAAAAGATACCTATTGCATTATAGGATAGCATGACTGAAGGGCTATTAAGACATTTCATTGTTGTTGTTGCTCTCAACAGGTGGACTGGAGCAAATTCATCGCTGTCAATGGAGCCACTGCCCACCCCCACACAGACCCTGATGGTACAACATACAACATGGGGAATTCTTACTCTGCTAAAGGTAAGTAAGGAACTAGCCCCTGCCCATTCACTAACCACCTTCACTAAAGTCTAACATGTATTACAGATTAAGAATGACAAAACACAAACCACAAACCTAAAATCTGCTTGAAAAGAAATGGCCAAAGGTTAGATTTCCACGTTCCAAATAAACCCTGTCTTTTTATCAGGTGCAATTTACAATATAATCCGCGTGCCTCCGACAAAGACAACGCCAGAAAACCCAGAGGAAACCCTGGAGGGAGCTACTGTGGTCTGTTCTATTCCCTCAGTGGACAAGGCAAGACCTTCATACTACCATAGCTTTGGTGAGCAGACCACACAAAGCCTCCACAGGCTTCATAGCTAATGATACATTTAAATGTAAACAGCCTTTCATGTAAACCCTCTCACGAGTAGATGGCTCACTCACACAACCATGTTCAAACCAAAATGGTCATGTTTTATCCTTTTGTTAATCAGAATGCACAGCAATGATCTATCAATACTGATATGATCTGACTCAACTCTAAAAGAGTGGCAATTGATATACTGCTCATTCGATTTCAGCAATGTCGGAGAATTACGTGGTGTTTATTGAGCAGCCTATAAAAATGGACCTCTTGAAGATTGTTACAGGCAAGCTGAGAGGAAAGGGTATCAGCGATGGGGTCTACTGGGATCCTAAACTTGAGACCATCTTTCATTTGATTAACAAGCAAACAGGCAAGGTAAGACCTTGGTATAGAAAGCCCTGGAACTCTTGGAGTCTCTCAATTAGTTTAGAAAGTTTTGGTAAGAGACAAGCCAGGAACGAGACAACAAAGGATACTAAGCATACAGTAATTACTTGTAAGTTACACGCTTCATTTCTGATGACTGACTTCCTTTATTCTCTTCCAGCTCTACTCAGTCAAGTATCACGCCAAAGCGCTGTCCACGTTCCACCAGATCAACGCCTGGGAGGAGGATGGCCTCCTGATTATGGACCTCTGTGCCGCAGACGATGGCAAAGCCATCAACAACTACATGGTTCAGAACATGCGCAAGTCAGGAGAGGCTCTCGACGAGGTTAGTATCTGTCTAAACTGAAGGGTATAACACTTCATAACTTTAATGAATAAGCACTAAAAAAAGACTAATACTAACTACAAATACGTATTTCATTATTTGTAAACATTTATAATTTAAAAAAATATGATATAAAGCATATATAATGGCTTATTCATTAAAGCTATACAATATACTATAGTTTTGACAAGTCAGTTGGGACATCTACGTTGTACATGACACAAGTCATTTTTCCAACAATTGCTTACAGATTATTCCACTTATAATTCACTGTATCACAATTCCAGTGGGTCAGAAGTTTACATACACTATGTTGACTGTGCCTTTAAACAGCTTGGAAAATTCCAGAAAATTATGTCATGGCTTTAGAAGCTTCTGATTGACATCATTTGAGTCAATTGGAGGTGTACCTGTGGATGTATTTCAAGGCCTACCTTCAAACTCAGTGCCTCTTTGCTTGACATCATGGGGAAATCAAAAGAAATCAGCCAAGACCTCAGAAGAAAATTGTAGACCTCCACAAGTCTGATTCATCCTTGGGAGCAATTTCCAAATGCCTGAAGGTACCACGTTCATCTGTACAAACAATAGTACGCAAGTATGAACACCATGGAACCACACAGCCGTCATACCGCTCAGGAAGGAGATGCGTTCTGTCTCCTAGAGATTGAACGTACTTTGGTGCAAAAAGTGCAAATCAATCCCGGAACAACAGCAAAAGACCTTGTGAAGATGCTGGAGGAAACAGGTACAAAGGTATCTATATCCACAGTAAAACGAGTCCTATATCGACATAACCTGAAAGGCCGCTCAGCAAGAAAGAAGCCACTGCTCCAAAACCGCCCTAAAAAAGCCAGACTATGGTTTGCAACTGCACATGGGGACAAAGATCATACTTTTTGGAGAAATGCCCTCTGGTCTGATGAAACAAAAATAGAACTGTTTGGCCATAATGACCATCATTATGTTTGGAGGAAAAGGGGGGAGGCTTGCAAGCCGAAGAACACCATCCCAACCGTGAAGCACGGGGGTGGCAGCATCATGTTGTGGGGGTGCTTTGCTGCAGGAGGGACTGGTGCACTTCACAAAACAGACGGCATCACAAGGAAGGAAAATGATGTGGATATATTGAAGCAACATCTCAAGACATCAGGCAGGATGGTAAAGCTTGGTTGCAAATGGGTCTTCCAAATGGACATTGACCCCAAGCATACTTCCAAAGTTGTGGCAAAATGGCTTAAGGACAACAAAGTCAAGGTATTAGAGTGAGCATCACAAAGCCCTGACTTCAATCCTATAGAAAATTTGTGGGCACAACTGAAAAAGCGTGTGCGAGCAAGGAGGCCTACAAACCTGACTCAGTTACACCAGCTCTGTCAGGAGGAATGGGCCAAAATTCACCCAACTTATTGTGGGAAGCTTGTGGAAGGCTACCCGAAACATTTGACCCAAGTTAAACAATTTAAAGGCAATGCTACCAAAAACTAATTGGGTGTATGTAAACTTCTGACCCACTTGGACTGTTATGAAAAAAATAAAAGCTGAAATAAATAATTCTCTCTACTATTATTCTGACATTTCACATTCTTAAAATAAAGTGGTGACCCTAACTGACCTAAGACAGGGAATTCTTTACTAGGATTAAATGTCAGGAATTGTGAAAGACTGAGTTTAAATGTATTTGGCTAAGGTGTATGTCAACTTCTGACTTCAACTGTAAGTGTAACCAGCTGAAGTCACTAGGATCAGGAATCCTACATGTGAACTGGTTGAGGTTGAAAATATTTTTGTTTAAATTAGGTGTACAACACTATGTGCAGAGTGTTCCCCCGGCGATTTGTCTTGCCTCTCAACGTCGACATGGAGACACCCTGTGGGCAAAATCTGAACACTCGCCCCGACAGTACAGCCACTGCCACCAAGACTGCTAAGGACAAGGTGTCTGTACAATAATCATGCACAAGTCTTCTGTTATACAGCACTGCTGAAATACAACACTCATTTTCCAATCAAGTTCATTAAACAAAAAGTTATGTGATTAGCCTCCACATTATGTGAATAGTCAGCATCAGAGCCTCACTAAACACTCTCTCTGCAGGTGTTCTGTACACATGAGGATCTGCACGATGAGGAACTCCATAAGTACGGAGGTCTCGAGTTCCCACAAATCAACTATGCCAAGTACAACACCAAACCATATCGCTACTTCTACGGTTGCGGTTTCAGACATCTAGTAGGAGACACTCTCATCAAGATGGACCTCCAAGGCAAAAGAATGAAGGTTGGTTTAGTTATATTGATTCTTCCTTCCCTTTTAAACACACTGTAGAATATCTGCATCAGTAACAGTACTCTGTTGCGATGAGTGATGTAGGCCTAGGTAATATTTGGCAGTTTGATGTTAGGAAGTTCAATGCTGACCTTCACACTACTGGGCTTTAAGGTGTGGGAGCATCCTGGACTGTACCCTTCAGAACCTGTCTTTGTACCCTTGCCTGGCGCTACAGAAGAGGATGAAGGTGTCATTATGTCTGTGGTCATCACTCCAAATAAGGTCAGTTCCCCTTTAAACACCTATGCCCGTTGGTAAACAATTTTTGCACTCCTAACTCCCAATGTTAGCCTCCTAACTTAATGTAAACATGTTCCTCTTCTCCAGGACAAAAGCACGTTCCTGTTGGTTTTGGATGCCAAGACATTCAAAGAGTTGGGCAGAGCTGAGGTGCCTGTGAACATTCCCTATGGTTTCCATGGGACATTCAACTCCACTATGACTCATAGAAGGCTTCTATCAGAAAAAAATTAGGAGAGGCCCATCAGAGTAACAACACAAAGGTGTGAATTGTACTGTGTTCTCCCTTTTTTTTCTTCTTGTGAAGTATATCCTTTCTGATGATTGACTAGAGAGCCATCAAAGCACCTTATTGTGAAGTTTACTTTAAAGCACTGTGAAAAACTTGTTAGTTCCATGCAAACAAAGAAAATGTGTGTCCACTCCTGTTTTGTGATCATATCAATCCTGTATATAAACAACTTATAATAAAAATATGTTTTAAGAAAAGTCATGGGCAAATGTTTTATAATTTTGTTCACTCACCACCAAAAAGGTCGTAATAAATCTTTCAAAAATACTATTAGAAAAAGTGAAATATAGGCTATGATAACACCACGCAATATTCCATATGATACACAGATGAATTAGTCCTAGTCTGAATGAAATCCATTGACACGTGTGGTCACTCACACAACAGTTACTTCCTAAAAGTTAGTTTCCTGATTGTTAATGGTTAGGCTATATTTCACTGTCTCAAGTAAAAAGGATAACTGATTATATACATTTTCAAAGACGAGTGCTTAACTTTGGATATTGCTCACACTGAAACGTCAATCTTTTAAACCTATTTATTGTTTACAGTAGGCTACATAGGCCTAGAGCAACAGTATTCCTAATGTTTAAATACAAATAAATAGCTCATATATAAAGATATTAACCACAATGACACTCACATTTTGTTTGCCAGTGTGGGATTAAGAGTGAAGATAGCCAACATAAAAAGCATACATACAGGTAAAAATAAAAAGTACCGACATGTTACTGATTGAGATCCGTGAGGAAATATTTACAAATGTCTGTAGCACACAGGCCTGTGTTGCTAGTCTATCCCTGCAGTTTGTCAGAAATAAGAGCCAAGGTACGCCTCAAGTGTTCTTTCTTCTCTTTCAGGTGTGACTCCAAGTTTCTGGCCTCCATCAATATGTCTTCCAACTCCCTAACTTGTGAGGCATCTATTGCAGCCCTCTCACTGTAGGAAACAAAGGCACTACGTAGGATGGACATGACAGTGTGTACAGATTATTTAAAGAGAAACATATTCACCTAATGCTTGTTTATCATAATAAAAAACTGTGTGTGTATGCAGTATGCTTGCCTCGGTACTTAACATAATATGTGATGTGGGTTAAGTACTGACATTTAAACTCCTAAATGTGTTCTGACATTACAAAGAATGGAATGAAAACCTGTTCTCACCACATTTGTCACATTACCTTTGTTGTACCTACCTCAACACTTCAGAGTATTTGGAAAATAGCATGTTGACCTCTCTATTTGCACCTATCATTTGAAGGAAAGTAAAAAGAGCAGTAATGTATATATCAATACAAACCATTTACCAGACACTTTTATCAAAAGCAACTTAGTCATAAGCACATTAAATTTACGTACTGGTGGGTCTCAGGAATTGAACCCACTATCCTAGCGTTGCAAGCTCCATGCTCTACCACATGAGCTACATTCTATTGTTAGATAAATATTTTTTCTTGTAAATGGTATTAATTGAGCTAAACATTTATAATTCTAATCTATGAAACATAGAGATACAAATGATTCCAAACCAAATATGTGCATACCTGCAAGTTCAGCCTCAAACAAATCTGAAGAGTATGAAGCTGGTGTTTTACTACTGGGTGCTTTTTTCTTTTTTGCTGGAGAATTGTCACAATATGCAGATGTTTGTTCAACCTATTGCAATGAAAGAGAAAATACAACTAAAATACTACAACACAATCAATATGGATTTGCATGGACTAACGTTAACTAATAAGAAATGGACATTGATATGGTTGAGTTGAGAATAGATGTAAATACGTAAGTTAGCTAGGCTATCCCAAAGGTGAATGGAATACATGTTTTTCTAATGGCCCTGTGGAGTTTATGTACTTTTCCAGCAGATGGCATCAAAACTGCAGCATTTCCTGACCTCTTGTGACATTTTTTGTTTTGGGCCTTTGTTGTCCATTCCCCTCCCTGTCGGTGGCATCACTCTGCCTGGCATTGGTCACTTAAACGTTTTTCACACTCACTGCTTGCTAAAAAGTTACGTGTAGAGATATCTGCGGTTAGCTACAATGGCTGATGAGAGACTGCATTTTAACACCGTGTAACATGCTAACGTTAGCTAATGTTTCTTCGCCTGTCTAACTGAAAAATTCCAGCTAGCGAACAACAAGCTATCGGCTGCAGAATCAGCGCAGCTGACCACAACTAAGTTAACAAACCCTGCTATCTAAACTAGCTAACGTTTGGTTAGCCAACGGTTGCTGGCAGGGTCTTATCGTTAGCTAGAATGTTTTGCTTAAACACATCCTTAATTGATTTCAAAGTAATTTACAAAAATGCGTTATGTAAAAATGAGTAGCTAGCTACCTAAAACATTAGAAAAGTAGACTTACTTTAACGTATCCGTTTGGTTTGCCAAATTCGAATTCCGATTGTTTTGCGCGAGCCAATCCGAATGTTTCATACATTTTATGAACCTACTGTTCCTTATTATTTTATAAAATCCCTCAAACTTGTGAAACTTAAAAAGTTGGAAAAAATATTAAAAGTCATGTCTCTGAATGTTTGTTAAAAAATAACGTCCTGAATAAAAAAAATTTGGGGGGGGTTCGCCTGGTGTTTTATTGTTTTATTGTTTTCACAGGAATGTCCCTGTATTGTTGTGTAATATTGTTATTATTGTTGAATTTTAACATTTTTTAAAGAATAAATGACTAAAATACAGAAATAAAATACAAAAAATTACTATTATGATCTACCGCCACCTACTGTCTAGACAGTGACGAATATTACAGACAAATCCTATACCCCAAATATTCAAATATCTTAATGATAATGTCTGATTATGCAATGAACCTCTGGTACTTTATATACAGTAAGTACTGAATTGGTTGATGTTTGTCCTTGTGCGTTTTTAGTCCATGTGCTGCCTGGCTGTCTTATCTATAATAAAGGCAGTCTGAATACCCCTATGTTACCTGTTAATGTATTTAACTACATCTGTATTTGAAGATAAGTGTGTTTATATGAGAAAATTAATTGCCTTTAAAATGTGTGTCTGCTGTATGAACACAACAACGACCCTCCTGATGGCTGTTTCTGAAAAACCTGTGCCTGGTCAGCACAATTGGTATAGGGTAGCTGCAACTCCCTTCATCCTCAATGGCACAGAACCACAGATAGAACAATGAGCTGTTGCAGACCAACCCAGCCAGAGCTAGTTATAATGATATAGCTCTTGCTGCGGGTGATTCCTTGATCCACCTCTTCTGTATACATCTGGCCCTTCTTTGGACACTGTGTTAAGAAACTTCCAAACGAGCTTCAATGCCATACAACACTCCTTCCGTAGCCTCCAACTGCTCTTAAATGCTAGTAAAACTAAATGCATGATCTTCAACTGATCGCTGCCCGCACCCGCCCGCCCGACTAGCATCACTACTCTGGACGGTTCTGACTTAGAATATGTGTAAACTGTAAACTCTCCTTCCAGATTCATATTAAGCATCTCCAATCCAAAATTAAATCTAGAATCGGCTACCTTTTTCGCAACAAAGCCTCCTTCACTCACGCTGCCAAACATACCCTCGTAAAACTGACTATCCTACCGATCCTCGACTTTGGCGATGTCATTTACAAAATAGCCTCCAACACTCTACTCAGCAAACTGGACGCAGTCTATCACAGTGCCATCCATTTTGTCACCAAAGCCCCATATACCACCCACCACTGCGACCTGTATGCTCTCGTCGCCAGTCCCACTGGCTGCAGGTCATCAAGTCTTTGCTAGGTAAAGCACTGCCTTATCTCAGCTTACTGGTCACCATAACAACACCCACCCATAGCACGCGCTCCAGCAGGTATATCTCACTGGTCATCCCCAAAGCCAACACCTCCTTTGGCCGCCTTTCCTTCCAGTTCTCTACTGCCATTGACTGGAACGAATTTGCAAACATTTCTGAAGTTGGAGTCTTATATCTCCCTCACTAACTTTAAGCATCAGCTATCTGAGCAGCTTACCGATCGCTGCAGCTGTACACAGCCCATCTGTAAATAGCCCATCCAACTACCTACCTCATCCCCATATTGTTTTTATTTACTTTTTTGCACACCAGTATCTCAACTTGCACATCAACATCTGCACATCTATCACTCCAGTGTTCATTTGCTAAATTGTTATTACTTCACTACTATGGCCCATTTATTGCCTTATCTCCTTACTCCAGTTGCACACACTGTATATAGATTTTTCTATTGTGTTATTGACTGTACTTTTGTTTATCCCTTGTGTAACTCTCTGTTGTTGTTTTTTGTCGCACTGCTTTGCTTTATCTTGGCCAGGTTGCAGTTGTAAATGAGAACTTGTTCTCAACTGGCCTACCTGGTTAAATAAAGGTTAAATATTTTTTTCCCCCCATGGCAACATCTATGTTCCTTTCCACACCTCTCTGCCTGTGAAGAAACAATGAGTAATGTGCCGCAGAACAATCTGTATGTGTAGCAGTAGAACAATCTGTATGTGTAGCAGTAGAACAATCTGTATGTGTAGCAGTAGAACAATCTGTATGTGTAGCAGTAGAACAATCTGTATGTGTAGCAGTAGAACAATCTGTATGTGTAGCAGTAGAACAATCTGTATGTGTAGCAGTAGAACAATCTGTATGTGTAGCAGTAGAACAATCTGTATGTGTAGCAGTAGAACAATCTGTATGTGTAGCAGTAGAACAATCTGTATGTGTAGCAGTAGAACAATCTGTATGTGTAGCAGTAAAACAATCTGTATGTGTAGCAGTAAAACAATCTGTATGTGTAGCAGTAGAACAATCTGTATGTGTAGCAGTAGAACAATCTGTATGTGTAGCAGTAGAACAATCTGTATGTGTAGCAGTAGAACAATCTGTATGTGTAGCAGTAGAACAATCTGTATGTGTAGCAGTAGAACAATCTGTATGTGTAGCAGTAGAACAATCTGTATGTGTAGCAGTAGAACAATCTGTATGTGTAGCAGTAGAACAATCTGTATGTGTAGCAGTAGAACAATCTGTATGTGTAGCAGTAGAACAATCTGTATGTGTAGCAGTAGAACAATCTGTATGTGTAGCAGTAGAACAATCTGTATGTGTAGCAGTAGAACAATCTGTATGTGTAGCAGTAGAACAATCTGTATGTGTAGCAGTAGAACAATCTGTATGTGTAGCAGTAGAACAATCTGTATGTGTAGCAGTAGAACAATCTGTATGTGTAGCAGTAGAACAATCTGTATGTGTAGCAGTAGAACAATCTGTATGTGTAGCAGTAGAACAATCTGTATGTGTAGCAGTAGAACAATCTGTATGTGTAGCAGTAGAACAATCTGTATGTGTAGCAGTAGAACAATCTGTATGTGTAGCAGTAGAACAATCTGTATGTGTAGCAGTAGAACAATCTGTATGTGTAGCAGTAGAACAATCTGTATGTGTAGCAGTAGAACAATCTGTATGTGTAGCAGTAGAACAATCTGTATGTGTAGCAGTAGAACAATCTGTATGTGTAGCAGTAGAACAATCTGTATGTGTAGCAGTAGAACAATCTGTATGTGTAGCAGTAGAACAATCTGTATGTGTAGCAGTAGAACAATCTGTATGTGTAGCAGTAGAACAATCTGTATGTGTAGCAGTAGAACAATCTGTATGTGTAGCAGTAGAACAATCTGTATGTGTAAGGATCTAATTGTGAGTAAATTGCTGCAAGCGGCTAGCCTTTTTTCAAGTCAAAAATCTCACACAGGAATTACTGGTGACTCAAGATCAATTCAGATTATTCCAAAGGTGTACCTATAACCAACTCACCCCCGTTTTATAATAATAACCCATATGTAGCCTGCTGTCTCTAAGACACATTTATTTCACAATCTATTGTGAAAGTCTATCACCGAATCAATGAAGAAACACAATGAAAAAGCCCCCATATCCACTTTACATAATAGAAAATCGTGTTGTTAATGTACTCAAATCAAATTTTATTTGTCACATGCGCCGAATACTACAGGTGTAGACCTTACAGTGAAATGCTTACTTACAAGCCCTTAACCAACAATGCAGTTTTAAGAAAATACCCCAAAAAAGTAAGAAAATCGTGTTGTTAATGTACTGTACTCGGTTGGAGACAAAGGTCATGTTAACTCTGCATGTGATATAAGCGCAGGTTGTGTTTTTTGTGCATTTGCAGTACAGTAGGTTATGTTGTGTGATTTGTCATGTCTGCCTATTGTCCAGTGGTAGGAGTGAGACCCAAGATACTTGTTTGTGTGAACATAGCTGCTCTATTCCATTCTGGTCTATTCTATTCCCCTTGTAGATAATGATGATAATGGTGAATCATATACAAGGAAAAGCTTTGCTTTCTGGGGACATGATAATCTAAGCCACTGTTTTAAGCCTATGCGGTTTTAAAGCATTTTGCCCATAAACTAAATAAATAAGACAGTTGTGAATTGAATGCAATTTCCCATGTTCTTTGCTTAGCTTATATTTGTTGACAATTTTAAACACAAAACACCACACATGTGGATACAGTACAATGTCATTAAAAGCATAGAGGATAAGACAAAAAAGTGTAAAACGTATTTCCATTCTGGTTGTCTTGAAAATACATAAAAACAAAATATACACAAGATTATAACATGAAAACAAAATTAATCTCAAATACATCTCATCAATAGGGAGGAAACCGTATAAGGAATAAAATAGATGACCAAGTAACGTTAGTTGAAACAATTATAATTTCTTTAACCTCTACAGGATCGGTGTCCCCCACCCGTGAGACGGTTGAGCTAACGTGCGCTAATGTAATTAGCATTAGGTTGTAAGTAACAAAAACATTTCCCAGGACATAGACGTACCTGATATGGGCAGAAAGCTTAAATTCTTGTTAATCTAACTGCGCTGTCCAATTTACAGTAACTATTATAGTGAAATAATACCATGCTATTGTTTGACGAGAGTGCACAGTTATGAACTTGAAAATGTATCAATAAACCAATTAGGCACATTTGGGCAGACTGATAACAGCATTTTGAAAAGAAATGCAATGGTTCATTGGATCAGTCAAAATAAATGCACATACACTGATGCCATCTAGTGGCCAGAATCTAAATTGCGCCTAGAGTCCTAAACTATATATTAGCCCTTCCCTTGCATTTCAAAGATTATGTATTATCTTTTACCAGATCTAATATTATATTCTCCTACATTCACGTCAAATCACGTTTTATCTACAGTGGCTTTGATTGGACTGATCATGTCAACATTATACTTTCAAAATCTTAGCTAGCGGTCATCATCATAAATCAAGTCAACAATCTACTGGCAAATCCTTTTCAATCATTGTCATATGAAGAGAACTAATGAAAAGAAATTATAGATAAAACGTATCGGTGCTCATTGGACATAAACATTACACATCAAGTTGGAAATTGTAAATTCAACAATGAGGGGTTTGGAAGGAATCAGTGGCTAACTGCAAGCATAGCAAATCAATCATTAGCCTGCTATTCAGTGGAGTGGCTGTGGCTGTTTATTCCCAAGTCTAAGATTAAGGGTCTCTTTTCCTAGTATAAATGATAAACATTCAACATTGGCCATGCTGTCAATAAAGCATGATAGTGCTGCGCTCAAAATTGTTAACTCTGAACTGCAAAATCTAACTTTAATGAGTTCAAGACAACTGGGAACTCAGGAAAAACGAGCTACGACTGGGAAAATACATTTTGAACTTTCAAAACTTCCATGCTACAGAGGTCTGTCTCCGTGCTGCACGTCAATTCCTGTTGAACGTGGAATGAGGAAGAGTTCGATTTTGTTTGCTTGAAAAGTTTGTTGTTTGAAAGTGTATTGGAAAGTTCTTGGTAGCTAGCTAGCTTCTTAGTTTGGATCCCGCGACGCAGGTGGCATCAGTTGCTGGGACTGCTTGTCTCTTTCCAGTGATCCTGCCGACCAAGGATGGGTCTGAGGAGCTGTTTGGCATCACAGCTAGCCTAGCTGCAAGCTAGCTGCATATCAAGCTAGCAGGATTTTCTTGAACGCAGCCAACGACGCGGTTAGCCATTGTGGCTGGGACCGCGAATTATCCCGGGTTTGTGATTGTCTAGATCCCTGCTGTTTGTTGTTTTCAATTTTTCCCATGACCTGCCCTGTCTGGAACTGCAAGGAGTAACAGCCTTACCTACATTGTTAACTACCATGACAAAGACCAAAGCCGGCGGGAGTACCGTTGAGTACAATGTTGTCTCTTTATCACACGTGAAGGATCTTTTAAACTAACAGAAAGAAACCTACAAGCAGTTGTTACAACAACAAGAAAGGTGTTTTGTCCAAATATTCGTGGACTCTACTAATAAAAGAATGGACGACCTGACTAGAGAGGTCCAGGACCTGAAGAACAGTTTGCAGTTCTCCCAGGGTCAGCTCGATGAGTTGAAACAGGAGAACGGCAAGATGACAGCAATCTGTAAATTATTAAGAGAGAGGACATCAGTTCTGTGTGTGAATCTATGATAACAATGACAGATAAATCAGACTATCCAGAAGGACAATCAAGGCGGAACAACATGGCTGTGGACGGAATTGCAGAATCTCAACATGAGATGTGGACAGAGTCTGAGGACAAAGTGGGGGAAATTATCTCTGAGAAATTGAAGATGGACCACAGGAAGATTGAGGTGGAGAGCGCCCACAGGACTGGAAAACCCACCGCCCTCCCAGGTAATAGGCTCAAGTCGATAGTGGTCAAGTTCCTGAGGTTCAAGGACAAGGTAGCTGTTCTGGAAAGAGCCAAGAACTTGAGAGGAACGTATATCTTCTTCAACGAGGACTATCCTGAAGCTGTACGCAAGAAGAGGAAAGAACTGATCCCAGCCATGAAAGCTGCCAGAGCTCGTGGGGACATTGCTTACATCCGCTATGACAGGCTCATTGTCCACCCTCCCTCCCAGAAGCTTGGAGGGGATAAGAGAGCCAAGCCTATGTGTTCGTAGCTTTAACCCTGCAGCACACACACACACCAATTGATTAATGGACTGCTGAATGTATATATATTTTTTTATCTTGTTTTGTTCGCTCTTTTCAGTATTATGTCTATCTCTGATATGCTACCCAGGAAAGGGCTGAAAGTAGCCCATATTAATATATGTAACCTGAGAAATAATGTTCATGAAATCAATAACTTGCTAACATCAGATAACATTCAGATATTAGACATTTCTGAGACTCAGTTAGATAATTCATTTGATAATACATCAGTAGCAATAGAAGGATATAACATTATAGACGATACATAAATGCCTATGGGCGAGGTGTTGCTGTATATATTCAGAGCCATATCCCTGTAATGCTTAGAGAAGATCTTATGTCAAGTGTTATTAAAGTGTTGTGGTTGCAGGTTCACTTGGCACATCTAAAGCCTTTTCTTTTGGGGTGTAGCTATAGGCCACCAGGTGCTAACAGTCAGTATCTAAATAATATAGGTGAAATGCTTGATAGTGTATGTGATATAAACAGAGATATACTTTCTTTGGGACTTGAATATTGACTGGTTTTCATCAAGCTGTCCGCTCAAGGGGAAGCTTCTTACTGTAACCAGTGCCTGTAATCTGGTTCAGGTTATTAATCAACCTACCAGGGTGTTTACAAACACTACAGGAACAAGATCATTGTCACGCCCTGGCCTTAGTATTCTTTGTTTTCTTTATTATTTTAGTTAGGTCAGGGTGTGACATGGGGAATGTTTGTGTTTTGTTGGTTTTGGGTGTTTCTATGGTATAGGGGTTGTTGGGTGTAGTATATGGGTTTGTGTTGAGTACATGTGTCTAGCGTTGTCTATGTATGTTTAGTTGTCTAGGAGAGTCTATGGTTACCTGAATGAGTTCCCAATTAGAGACAGCTGATTTCGGTTGTCTTGATTGGGAGCCTTATTTAGGGTAGCCATAGGCTTTCATTTGTGGTGAGTAGTTGTCTATGTGATACGTTTGTAGCAAGTGTGTGCACATCGTTATTTAGCTTCACGATCGTTTTGTTTATTTCTTAAGTGTGTTTGTTTCGTTTGCCTTCTTCTTAAATAAAAAGGAGATGGCTTATTTTCCTAAAGCTGCGTTTTGGTCCGTCAATCCTCCACACGATCGTGACAATCATCCACATGTTTCGATCCCATTTTTACTAATACTGTAGACCTTTGTTCTAAAGCTGTATCTGTACCCATTGGATGCAGTGATCACTATATCCAGGAGAGCCAAAGTTCCAACAGCTGGGTCTAAAATAGTGTATAAGAGATCATACAATAGATTTTGCTGTGTCTCTTATGTGGATGATGTTAAAAATATTTGTTGGTCGGATGTGATTAATGATGAGCATTCAGACGCTGCACTTGATGAATTTATGCAACTGTTAATGCAACTGTTAAGAAACTGACCGTTAGAACTGTTAAGGCTCCATGGATTGATGAGGAATTGTAAAACTGTATGGTTGAAAGAGATGGGGCAAAAGGAGTGGCTAATAAGTCTGGCTGCACATCTGACTGGCTTACTCTCTGCGAATTGAGAAATTATGTGACTAAACTCAACAAAAATAAGAAGAAACTTTATCATGAATGATGGAAAAAAACTTTGGAGCACTTTAAATGATATTATGGGCATAAAGACAAATTCAACTCCATCTTTCATCGAATCAGATGGCTTATTCATCACAAAACCATTTGATGTTGCCAATTATTTTAATGATTATTTCATTGGCAAAATGGGCAAACTTAGGCAGGAAATGCCAACAATGAACAGTGAGCAATTGTATTCATGCATAAAAAAACAAATGAAAAAAAGCATTTCAAGTTTAAATTTTGTAAAGTTAGTGTGGGAGAGGTGGAAAAACCATTGTTATCGATCACTAATGACAAACCTCCTGCCGTTGAGAATTTAGATGGAAAGCTACTGAGGATGGTAGCTGACTCTATAGCCACTCATCTGTCATATTTTTAATCTGGAGGAAAGTCTTTGTCCTCAGGCCTGGAGGGAAGCCAAAGTAATACTACCCAAGAGTGGTAAAGCAACCTTTACTGGTTCTAACAGCAGACCTATAAGTTTGCTGCCAGCTCTTAGCAAACTGTTGGAAAACATTGTGTTTGACCAAATACAATGCTATTTTCTGTAAACAAGGTAACAACAGACTTTCAGCATACTTATAGAGAACATGTACTGCACTGACACAAATGACTGATGATTGGTTGAAAGAAATCGATAATAAGAAGATTGTGGGAGCTGTACTTTTAGATTTCAGTGCAGCCTTTGATATTATTGACCATAACCTGTTATAGAAAAAACGTATGTGATATGGCTTTTCAACTTCTGCCATAATGTGGATTCAGAGCTATTTATCTAATATAACTCAAAGGGTTTTCTTTAATGGACGCTTCTCTAATGTCAAACATGTAAAGTGTGGTGTACCACAGGGCAACTCTCTAGGCCCTCTACTCTTTTCTATTATTACCAATGACCTGTAACTGGCATTAAACAAAGCATGTGTGTATGTATGCTGATGATTCAACTATATACGCATCAGCAACCACAGCGGACCTTGGCGTTACTCTGGACCCTGATCTCTCTTTTGACGAACATATCAAGACTGTTTCAAGGACAGCTTTTTTCCATCTACATAACATTGCAAAAATCAGAAACTTTCTGTCCAAAAATGATGTTGAACAATTTATCCATGCTTTAGTTACTTCTAGGTTAGACTACTGCAATTCTCTACTTTCCGGCTACCCGGATAAAGCACGAAATAAACTTCCATTAGTGCTAAATACGGCTGCTAGAATCCTGACTAGAACCCCAAAATGTTATCATATTACTCCAGTGCTAGCCTCCCTACACTGGCTTCCTGTTAAGGCAAGGGCTGATTTCAAGGTTTTACTGCTAACCTACAAAGCATTACATGGGCTTGCTCCTAACTATCTTTCCGATTTGGTCCTGCCGTACATACCTACACGTACGCTACGGTCACAAGACCCAGGCCTCCTAATTGTCCCTAGAATTTCAAAGCAAACAGCTGGAGGCAGGGCTTTCTTCTATTGAGCTCCATTTTTATGGAATGGTCTGCTTATCCATGTGAGAGACGCAGACTCTGTCTCAACCTTTAAGTCTTTACAGAAGACTCATCTCTTCAGTGGGTCATATGATTGAGTGTAGTCTGGCCCAGGAGTGTGAAGGTGAACGTAAAGGCTCTGGAGCAACGAACCGCCCTTGCTGTCTCTGCCTGGCCGGTTCCCCTCTCTCCACTGGGATTCTCTGCCTCTAACCCTATTACAGGGGCTGAGTCACTGGCTTACTGGTGCTCTTTCATGCCGTCCCTAGGAAGGGTGCGTCACTTGAGTGGGTTGAGTCACTGACGTGATCTTCCTGTCTGGGTTGGCGCCCCCCCTTGGGTTGTGCCGTGGCGGAGATCTTTGTGGGCTATACTCGGCCTTGTCTCAGGATGGTAAGTTGGTGGTTGAAGCTATCCCTATAGTGGTGTGGGGGCTGTGCTTTGGCAAATATGGTTGGTTATATTCTTCCTGTTTGGCCCTCTCCGGGGGTATCATCGGATGGGGCCACAGTGTCTCCTGACCCCTCCTGTCTCAGCCTCTCGTATTTATGCTGCAGTAGTTTATGTGTCGGGGGGCTAGGGTCCGTTTGTTATATCTGGAGTACTTCTCCTGTCTTATCCGGTGTCCTGTGTGAATTTAAGTATGCTCTCTCTAATTCTCTTTCTTTCTCTCTCTCGGAGGACCTGAGCCCTAGGACCATGCCTCAGGACTACCTGGCATGATGACTCCTTGCTGTCCCCAGTACACCTGGCCGTGCTGCTGCTCCAGTTTCAACTCTTCTGCCTGTGCCTATGGAACCCTGACCTGTTCACCGGACGCGCTACCTGTCCCAGACCTGCTGTTTTCAACTCTCTAGAGACAGCAGGAGCGGTAGAGATACTCTTAATGATCGGCTATGAAAAGCCAACTGACATTTACTCCTGAGGTGCTGACTTGCTGCACCCTCGACAACTACTGTGATTATTATTATTTGACCATGCTGGTCATTTATGAACATTTTAACATCTTGGCCATGTTCTGTTATAATCTCCACCCGGCACAGCCAGAAGAGGACTGGCCACCCCTCATAGCCTGGTTCCTCTCTCGGTTTCTTCCTAGGTTTTGGCCTTTCTAGGGAGTTTTTCCTAGCCACCGTGCTTCTACACCTGCATTGCTTGCTGTTTGGGGTATTAGGCTGGGTTTCTGTACATCACTTTGAGATATCAGCTGATGTAAGAAGGGCTATATAAATAAATTTGATTTGATTAATGAAGTCTCTGAAACCCTTAACAAAGAGTTGCAGTCTGTTTTGGAATGGGTGGCCAGTAATAAACTGGTCTTGAACATCTCTAAAACTAAGAGCATTGTATTTGGTTCAAATAATTTCTTAAATTCTACACCTCAGCTGAATCTGGTAATGAATGGTGTGGCTGTTGAACAAGTTGAGGAGACTAAATTACTTGGAGTTACCTTAGATTGTAAACTGTCATGGTCAAAACATATAGATTCAATGGTTGTAAAGATGGGGAGAAGTGTCGCCATAATAAAGAGATGCTCTGCTTTTTTGACACCACACTCAAAAAGCAAGTTCTGCAGGCTCTAGTTTTGTCTAATCTTGATTATTGTCCAGTCGTGTGGTCCAGTGCTGGAAGGAAAGACATAGTTAAGCTGCAGCTGGCCTAGAACAGAGTGGAACGTTTTGCTCTTAATTGTAATCAGAGGGCTGAAATAAATACTATGCATGCCAGTCTATCTTGGCTAAGAGTTGTGGAGACTGACTGCATCACTTCCTCTTTTTATAAGAAACATTAATGTGTTGAAAATGAATTGTTTGCATAGTCAACTTACACACAGCTCTGACACACACACTTATCCCACCAGACATGCCACCAGGGGTCTTTTCACAGTCCCCAAATCCAGAACAAATGCAAGAAAGCGTACAGTATTATATAGAGCCCTTATTGCATGGAACTTCCTACCATCTCATATTGCTCAAATAAACAGCAAACCTGGTTTCAAATAACAGATAAAGCAACACCTCACGGCACAACGCCTCTCCCCTATTTGACCTAGATTGTTTCTGTGTATGCATTGACATGTAAGCTATGTGTGCCTTTTTAAGAAATGTATGTAGTCCTGTCCTTGAGCTGTTATTGTCTATTGATGTTCTGTATTATGTAATTCTGTATTATGTCTCATGTTTTGTGTGGACCCCAGGAAGAGTAGCTGCTGCTTTTGCAACAGCTAATGGGGATCCTAATAAAATACCAAAAATACCAAATCCAACTCGAAATTGTAAATCGGAAACTCTGGCCTCTTTCTTGAGCTACGACCTGAAGATCACTGACGTCATCATGATTCAACTTTTTTTCTGAATTCCCAGTTGTCTTGAAAGCACCATAAATCCAGAGAATTCCAGACTTTAATGACAAAGTATGATGACAAAATTTGCTCATGAAGGGATATATGTATACTGTAGCTAAGAAAGTAATACTAAGTGTATGTTGTGTAGTAAGCTGTTAGTAGCCTATGTGCCTCACCCTAATAATTTGGTATATTTTCACCTCTTAATTTCGCCTTCTGTTCTGACTTGGTGGTGCACATGTAGCCTATAACCTGTTTTTGAGAAATCATAGAATATTGTAAGAGCTTTCATTGTCTGCTTAAATGCCCCTTTATTTATCCTACGGTTCTGACTTTGTGTACAGGGAGAACACTGTAAGAACGAACGGCACATGTTCTGAATTCTGTCGCTGTACATTTCAAAAGTGCTAAACAAGTAGTTATATTGATTACGTCCATCCTAGCTCGCTCATTAATGTCTTAATCGAAATTGCCCGTTATCTGCTCGTCGTCCCCTTACGCCATAGTTTGTACATCTCAATTGTCAGTAGAAACCACATTTGTTTAAGCAAGTCAGACCATATCAGCTAAGGCAGTAAATGAGGCTGAATGAACTGTTTCGCTACCAGACAAGGCTTTGTCTGATAGCCAGTTGTAGCAGTGGTATAGTGCAATTAATGTATTGTTTAGTGTTGTGTAGTGGCTTTGCTGGCATGCATCCCACTTATTTTTCATAATTTAGATATACAGCATTGGTTCTATATCATGTTGGATATTTTTTAAGTACATCCACTCATTCAAGATACAAAAAAGTCGCTAACAATGGGAGAATTCATTTTCCATTGCTTGGTGCTCCGTGTGAGCGGAGTTAATCGTTATTTATACATTCCATTGGTCCTTAACCAAAATCTCCACCAACCGGAGGCTCTGGGCCATGCAAAACGAACTCGACCAATGCCACTAGCAGAATTTGCTTAGGGAGGTGGGTGATGGGGGACGTGCCTCCTACGCGTACTCCAATCGCCACTCGAATGAGCTCTTCTCGTTACCTAAACGAAACATACACAAACATGGCGACAAGACAGACAGTCAAGATGCTGTCTCCTCTTAGGTTTACAATATATTTGTTATTTTTCTTTTCTCCTGGTACATTTTCTTCCACCCTTCGTCTGCATCGAGACCTGCGTTTCTTGCTACCGCAGGACAGGGGTTTTTCTACGGTTAACGCAAAGGAAGAATTTATCCATGGAATAGGCGCGGATGCGAAGCGACGAGCTGCACATAGTGCAAGGGAAGACATAGCTTCGGGCATGTATCAGCATCGCAATCGGCGGAGTGCAGTCGAACCACCCGTGCCAAAGGTGTATGGACAGGTAATGCATTACTTCTCCAGTAGTAACTACAGTTCTACTGAAAGCAGGTCTTACGTTACAATCGGAAGGTTATCCTAAGTTAGCTACAGTAGCTAGTTACGTTTAGCAACTAGCTAGTTTAGTAACGGACCTCAGCAGCCTATATGACTTTCTCATTTCATGCGCGACCCTTGACGAGGAGAGGTGAAGAGCAAATAACCAAAGCCAGGCTGTCGAAGTCAGTCTAGCTTATTGCCAAGTGTGTGATTATCAGTACCACTGTAGTTAGGTAGCTAACGTTACTATACTTTTTTCTTTTAGAACAGACTGTCCCCTTTCAGCATACGATGCCATGGCGGGCTCTTTCTTCCCAATGTAAGGCTTGAGCTACCATAGAATGCTCTGGCATAACCTATTAAATTACGTCACTCTATCTAGTAAACAAACCCTCCGTTTTACAGTCTATCTACAGACCGACACACATGTATTGCACGAAGTCTTTGAATTATCTTCTTGACCAACCCAATACAGTATTTTATTTTATCTGACCAGTTTTTCTGAAACCTGGTGATCATAGCATGTAACCACAATCACACAGTTTTGTCTGGAAAATTAAATTACAGTATAAATAAACTTAGCAGTAACACACACCATCATGGCAGGGTGACAGACATCAACAACAACATCATTCTAATTAGCCAAGACTGACACAATAGATTCTTCCCAATGTGGAGATGCATGCCTTATTGGAGGCTGCAAATGTTGTGAGGAGCCAATAGTGGCAGTCTTTGCATATTTGATTTTTGTTATGGTTGATTTTTGTAAGACGTTGAAGCCTCTTTGCTGAGTATCTCTATAATGTGAATTTCTTAATAATCACGGTAGTCTGCTCTTCAGTATTCTCTGCATTGGAACAGAAATGGTTGCTTATGTGATCAAGTTTGGAATTCCTCTGCTGGTCAGATGTTGTGTTTTGTTCTGGAGGGTGTTCATTGAATCAGATGTGTATTTAGGTTAACTGTAGGCAAGATGATGTCTTCTTGGAATGGGAGTAAGCTGTTGTTTAGCCCCCCCCCCCTTCAGAAATATCCTCAAAAAGCACACATTTTTTTCCACCGAACAGAAAAAAACACCGACAGTGTACAAATCTGTATCGGATGTTGTCAGTGTGTGTGAAATGTGGATACAGTTAATCAATTTCTTAGTTTAAGAACTAGGAATGTGGCTTCAGGGTTCCAGCTAATTGACCAGAAATATAGCCATCATTCCTGATAAGTAGAAGAAGAAAAAAACTCTGAGACTTGACTTCCAGTAAAAACCCTTAGTCATACGGTGGAGGCAGTCACGGAGGGGGCTGTATTGTGAAATTCAAGCAGGGAGTGTGACTGAAACCTGCCTTGAGCATCTGCCAGTCGAGATTCTCACTTAAAACAAACAAGAGAGCCAGGCCTCTAGTCTAGGCCTCGGTCCTGTTCAGCAGAGACAGAACGTCTTGAAATGGAGTGAAACGCAGAGGTCATACCTGAACTTGTCCAATAGTTGGTTTGTGTTGCTTTGCAAATTGTTTTGATAGTGCTTGCCCTACTCAACACACCCCTGAATTCGCTCAATCTATCCAGTCAACAGTTTCCCACAGTTCACAAACATATCCAGGGAAATAACATGGCACACTCTAAAGGTGTGTAGCAAGCAGGATCTGGTTCCCTGCCACATGACCCATAGTAAACAGATCTAACAGGGTTTGTGCATAAGACCACAATACAAGTGTCATGTGCCATGGTGATGTTTGGCTTGGGGAATTCTTGGCTGTACTCATTTTCCTCATTAGTGTTCATAGTGGTCATTATGTCACACGTAAGGAGCCTTGATGAATATATTTGACTATACTACTATGGTGCATGGACTTGTTCTGATGCATGTCATCTAGCCTAATTCTATGAGCCTGTGTGAGCAAGAAGGATACATATGTTTACAGTTTTGTGTTGAGTTTCAATAGATTAGGCCTAATGTAGTAGGACAACTGGTACTGTTTGCTAACTGCAGCAAAGCGAGTGCCGGGTAAAAATAGGTGCTATGGGTAATCAATGAGAATCCTGATAATCTTTGATCATCATGAAGAAGTTGCTGTCATGTTGCTGTCTCATTCATTATTTCGGCATGTGTGTGTGTGAGCCGGCGAGCGATAGAACAAGCATTAGCAAGTTATACCAGCTTGGTCCCCTTCAAACATTTAATTGGTTTATTTTGTGTTTGTATATCATTTACTACAGTCTGTCACAGTCTATGACAGATCCTTTCAGGACTACAATTGCAGACTAGTTTTTGACCCTTTAAACACACACTGTTTCGGAGTGAATTTACTGCAAGTTGCAGTAACGAAGGTGTGTTTGTGCAGCACCAACTTAACCTCCCGAAGAACACACACACACCACACACCACACACCACACACACACACACACACCTCTGAAGTCTCACTTCAAGCTTGTTTCTCACATTTTACCCCAAAAGAATGTGCCAGGCACTCACTAATGTTTTGCTGTCTGGCTACTCTTCAGCTGGCAACAGCATCGAGACATTCAGCATGATCTGCCATGTTAACCCACTTATCATTCAGCCTTGTGAAGAAGGACTCTAGTCTCTGTCAAGGAGGCTACTTCAGAGATTCCACAGAGCAGAGCAGACCTTTACATAACATAGCTGAGCCCAGACTACACCATGGGGAGATAAACTAGCCTATAACACATTGATATCAGGGCCTGTCACAGCTAGTTGGTCATCATTCAGTGTATATAACAGAAAAACATAACTATTGTGCGGCATGACTGTCACAGACAGTGGTGCGATTGGGCTGCATCAGCCAAAAATACACACGGGTAGATTGAAAATGCAAATGTAATGAATGCCAGTTCTGCAGCAGGCGGATGATGTCATCGTCAGTTCAGCTCCGCTCCAACGGTGACACTCTTTCAGCAGTGGTTCATTCTGCTCTCTTGAATAATGAAGGAGATCATGGTGGGGAGATGTAAATACTATCCCTATTTCACAGGGTTTTTCTTTGCTCGTTGTTGTTGTTGAGGAAACAGATTGACCTAGTAGCACCAAGGCTGTGCTTAGTAGGGCACAAAACCATTTTGCCACTGGAAACGAAAATGAATGTTTCTTGGACAAGTTCAGGTATTAGCCTACCTCCCTGTTTCACTCGTTTCAAAACAATTTCTCTACTGAACACACCCATGCTTCTCAAAGAAGGGAGGGTACATGAGGGGAGAGAAAATATTTTTGGGGCACCACAAAGCGTCTCCTGGATTACCAATGAAAACAATTTTGAGGAGAGTCCAGATTGATGTGACTGATATGGTGTGCTTTTCAGTTTGGACTGATGGAATCAGCATTGACCAGTCTCCTTCAGACACTCGGCAATGGCTTTTGTAATGCATGGTTTGTGTACTTCCTTTTCCATTCCGATGGGGTTTTTCAACTGACATCAATCTAGCTTCGTCCGGATAGTGCAAAAGGAGCATGAGCCGTGAGCTATGGACAGATTCATTTACTGTTCCTCTCTGGTGAGTTTCAAGGTTTGTCAGAGATAATAATGTTGAATAATTTGGGGCTTGTTAGATGCTTCCAGAGATTATGTCAAGGCACTAGTGCAAAGGAATGAGTAGTGTTAGAATCCCTGGCACTTGCTTGGTAAAGACTGATGGTTGCTTTTGTATGACCACCCGTCCTAATGCCCCAGTGACCAACATGCTGCCTAAGAAACAGATGTACCGAGTCACTTCTTTCTTTGCCACTTTTAACTATCACACTAGCAAACTCAACATCTGGAATCTTGACTATCTATGCTAAAAAACGTTTGGCAGAGCTAAACAGGACTCTTTATCGCTATTATCAAAGTTAGCCACATTTTCAGGCCCAACATTTACATTTTCAAGGCCTCAATTGGAGCAGTACTATCACAGAGTTTCTTAACCTAGAGGTGCAACGTCGCAAGACTTCTGGGAACGAAAACAACTTTATATCGAAGGAGTGCCTTTGATTTGACGGCCTGCACATGCGCAGTTCGGCACGAGACGACCGTTAGACCTGATGACGTGTTTCTGCGCACGAGCTTAGCTAGCCAACGTCGCCATGACATCGCCTATAAGTGGGATCAAGGATTTCCATTGGAGAAGCAGTTTTAGCCTATCTTCATGCTGTACTGTTTTTGGTAGTATCGTCAATCCCTTGCAAGACCACAAGCAATAGGAGATGTCATTGTGCTCAAGGCCCAAAATGTCTCCACACAATGATTAGACCTATTATTCATTTGATCACAAATCCAAATAGAATGCAGCTAGTCAGTCCCTTCTACTCTAAAAGCTGTATTATGAGATATAGCTAAAGGTAGCCAGACCTTTTGGGACTCAACGGACGACAGTGAGCTTGTGAGGCCCTAACCCCAAGCATAGTACAATGCTTCACATAACTGGAGATGGTTGGAGTGAGGCTCATGTCATTACCTGATGTTAATGGCCGATTTTGTTGTCGAGCTCGGCTAGAGGAATAGATTGTGTCTCATGCTGCCATTTGCAGCAGTTTACCAGTGCCATCACTCTCCTGATTCAGCTGTGTCAGGAGGACCATACCGGCACCCTTTTACATGGTCCGCGGGCAATGAGGCTTAAAAGGCGCTAAGATTTACCGCAGAGTCATCTCAGCCTTGAAGACAGCCTTGTCTTCGACTCAGCTGACCTCCTGGGACGTGTTCAGTAGGGCCCACCATAGCGCGAAATGTTTTAAAACGTTCAGAATGAGCGTTTCGTATTAGACAAGTCCAGTTAGTAGAAGTGTTCGACTATTTTGGAACTCTATTTCTCAGGCAATAAGAATGTGACATGGACATGGAATGAGTTACCTTATTGCAATGTTCATGCGGAAATCATGCTTATACACACAACAAATTCTTGTAGGCTATTTTGTAGTAATTTACAGCAGAAATCCCATTCCATTACTAAGTCTACAAGCCATAGTACCAATAGTTGGTGTAAAGTTACCACTGAAAGAAGAGGAACGTTTGTTTATAATTTATACAGAAATGACAGTCTTTGTGTCATCCAAGACTGAAGAAATAGTGTAGTATAGGGAGAAAACTGAGCGTTTTAAAGACTCACAGCCCCCTGCAGAATGATAAATTAAGAATGAGAGAGGGGAGTGCTCGGATGAGAGGTAAAGGCAGTGGGATTTAAAATGACATACTTTTTGGGGATTCACACTTCACAGACTTATTTTGAGAGCTGCACCAATGGAGCATTAGAGTTTGTTTGAGCTGTGCCTTCTGCTTTTACACTACTACATCTACCACAAGCACTTAGTGTTGCAGCATTGTGTTGTTTCAATGGAGACAGTGAAGGCCTCTGACAGTGGGCAATGTGATGTAAAGCTGGTCACTGCTTGTTTTCACTGTCTGTCTGTCTGTCTGTCTGTCTGTCTGTCTGTCTGTCTCACACACACACACACACACACACACACACACACACACACACACACACACACACACACACACACACACACACACACACACACAGAGAGGGAGAGGAGCCTTTAGCAAGGTGCTCCTCGCAAGGTCATAACAATAAGACCACGAAGTGCGTTGCCATAGTAACGTGCATCAGTAAGCTTACCCGGATAAAAGGATGAATAAAGAAAAGCACAACAGCTCTGTTCAATATACCAGACACAGCCATGCAAGGTACCGCACCCTTTCACGGAGGGATTTCTACCAGCTAAGAAGATGCCGGAAACACAGCAAAATCATTACAATGTCTAGCTGATATCAAATTTGTTATGAAATGCTATTATGGTCCAAGGACGTTTATCGGAGGTAAAAGTAACTGTAATCTATCAGATAGTTGCCTATTTCGTTGGCCTCGTGTTGAGCTGCATTTTGATTAAGCAGAACAAAAATATATCAGGTCAGTTGAGAGACTGTTCTTTTCTTTGCAGGCCAACCTGAACGATTCCCATAACCAGATGGTGGTGCACTGGGCCGGGGAGAAGAGCAATGTCATCGTGGCGCTGGCCAGAGACAGTATCGGAGCCACAGGTCCCAAGACTAGCTCGGTGAGTACACAGTAGTACACTTCCTGCGAATACAGTAGTACACTTCCTGTGAGTACACTAATGTAGTAGCCTACAGTTCCTGTAAGTACATTAACACACCTTGTGTGCGGGATGGGGATCCACAATCACGCGAAACAAACATATCCATGAACCTATCCACCACTACATAGCATACCGCCTGCATGCTGCTTTACAGCCGTGCTGTTTTCAGCCACTTTGAATCTTCTCCTTCCCTCTCAGTTCACATTGCCCTCTTTTCAACCTTACTATGGACTGTACATTTCAGATTTTTTCCCCCATTCAAATGAAGACTCCTTTGTTCAAGGTACCATGGCAGAAATGACAATACTGGTTTAACCACAGTTTGGTTGTGTAATGTAGTGTTTGTGTATCCATGTGTGTTTGTGTGCGTGCACGCGTGCATGTTATTGTGTGCGCGCATGGGAGCCCATTGGTCAGTGACAGGCCACATGATGTCAGTGCTGCAAGGCCCAGACCTGTTCCACTGTGCTAATGAGATGGCCTTGCCTGCCTGCCAGCCGTGCGCTTCCTCTCCTCGATCAGATTCACTGAGCCATGGATGAATCCCTCCATCTGTTACATCTCTCTTGCTCTACTCTTTCTGCTTTTGATGATATCAGCTCCCTATGCTGTCTGATACTCACGCTCAGCCTACAGTAACCCACACAACCCCCACTGCTTTTGTTCACAGTGTAAGAAAGACCTCCTTTGCTCCTCAAGGGGTTAACTTGAGATGTGATGCCCTTTGAAAAACAAGTTGTTTATATTAAACTGCAGAGATACCACTGGTGAAGGACAGTTTGTTTGAACAAGAATTGTTAGTTTTGTGTCTCTCTCCACTCCCAGTTCAGTATGTTCCTCGACATGACTTCCAGCCGGCGTTGTGGGTTCAGTGGGCTTTGTGTGCTGTTCTCTGTGGTCTGAGCTCCTTGGTCTTTGGCACTCTGATGGGAATCTGAGAGCTCTGACCTCACTCATGTATTGTCTTGGGTAGAATCTGCAGGACAGAACAGAACAGCACGGAACACTAAACACCTCTTAACATTCTGGATTGGAGTTCTCTCTTAAAGGAACTACAGTTCCACTCTAATGGCACTTAACACGGACAAAGCTTTTTCCTAAGTATTGTGTTTCTCTCCGTAGATGGAAAGTCTAGCTACTGCCTAAATGCTTTGATTCCTTTTACAGAGTCAGTTAATGGCCTCCCTCCCAATACACCATTCTAAAATAAGTTTGTCCTCTACTAGAAATGTGTCCTTCATCAAAAAGCATTAAAGAAATCGAACATGACAAGCCTCATTTTTCCTGTCCATAAAGCATCACATCAAAAAGTACTGTGATAGCGGATTTCACTTGTTTACCGTGTACCATCACTTCCATGTTCTCACCTCTTTCCTCTCTCCTCTGTCACATGGTAGGTGTACGTGTCTTACGACTATGGAACCAGCTTCTCCCCCATCTCAGAGAAGTTTCAGCTGAGTGGGGAGAAGGAGAAAGAGGGGAACAAGCAGGTCATCTCCCAGTTCTATCACAGCCCCGCTGACAATAAGAGGGTAAGTGGCTGAAGACCATAGAGGTACCTACACTGAGTGTACAAAGTAGAGGTCGACCGATTATGATTTTTCAACGCCGATACCGATTATTGGAGGGCCAAGAAAAGCCGATACCGATTAATCGGCCGTTTTATTTTGAAAATATTTATTTTGTAGTAATGACAATTACAACAATACTGAATTAACACTTATTTTAACTTAATATAATACATCAATAAAATCAATTTAGCTTCAAATAAATAATGAAACATGTTCAATTTGGTTTAATTAATGCAAAAACAAAGTGTTGGAGAAGAAAGTAAAAGTGCAATATGTGCCATGTAAGAAAGCCAACGTTTAAGTTCCTTGCTCAGAACTAGAGAACATATGAAAGCTGGTGGTTCCTTTTGACATGAGTCTTCAATATTCCCAGGTAAGAAGTTTTAGGTTGTCGTTATTATAGGAATTATAGGACTATTTCTCTCTATATACGATTTGTATTTCATATACCTTTGACTATTGGATGTTCTTATAGGCACTTTAGTATTGCCAGTGTAACAGTATAGCTTCCATTCCTCCCCTCGCCGCTACCTGGGCTCGAACCAGGAACACATCGACAACAGCCACCCTCGAAGCAGCGTTACCCATGCAGAGCAAGGGGAACAACTACTCCAAGTCTCAGAGCGAATGAGCTAACTAACTCAGAGCTAACTAGCTAGCCATTTCACATCGGTTACACGAGCCTCATCTCGGGAGTTGATAGGCTTAAATTCATAAACAGCAGAGCTGCTGGCAAAACGCACGAAAGTGCTGTTTGAATGAATGCTTACGAGCCTGCTGGTGCCCACCATCGCTCAGTCAGACTGCTCTATCAAATCCTAGACTTAATTATAACATAATAACACACAGAAATACGAGCCTTAGGTCATTAATATGGTAGAATCCGGAAACTATCATCTCGAAAACAAAACATTTATTCTTTCAGTGAAATACGGAACCGTTCTGTATTTTATCTAATGGGTGGCATCCATGAGTCTAAATATTCCTGTTACATTGCACAACCTTCAATGTTATGTCATAATTACGTAAAATTCTGGCAAATTAGTTCGCAATGAGCCAGGCGGCCCAAACTGTTGCATATACCCTGACTCTGCGTGCAATGAACGCAAGAGAAGTGACACAATTTCACCTGGTTAATATTGCCTGCTAACCTGGATTTATTTTAGTTAAATATGCAGGTTTACAAATATATACTTCTGTGTATTGATTTTAAGAAAGGCATTGATGTTTATGGTTAGGTACACGTTGGAGCAACGACAGTCCTTTTTCGCGAATGCGCACTGCATCGATTATATGCAACGCAGGACACGCTAGATAAACTAGTAATATCATCAACCATGTGTAGTTATAACTAGTGATTATGATTGATTGATTGTTTTTTTATAAGATACGTTTAATGCTAGCTAGCAACTTACCTTGGCTTCTTACTGCATTCTCCTAACAGGCGGTCTCCTCGTGAGGCAGGTTGAACTAGTTAACCTGTTGAGGATGGGGGCGCTGTTGAGACTATTTATGCTAATTGGGTAATTTTTGAAACGGCTTCCCACAAAATCCTTGATCGTACAATATGCATATTATTATTATTATTGGATAGAAAACAGTCTATAGTTTCTATAGGAGTTGAAATTTTGTCTCTAAGTGGAACAGAGCCCATTCTACAGCAATTTCCCTGACATGGAGTCAGATTTCAGAAATGTTGGCCACTGTTCTGAAGTCAGTTAAAAGGGCACTGTTATTGCTATGACTATACAGACACTGCTTACGTCTTCCCCTGGATGCCTTTACGTGATGACGATTTCAATGGGGTCGATTGCGCGTTCACAGGCACTACAAATGAAAAAACCCTGAGGCTAGTCATTCTTTTGGAGCTGCGTCATGCGCCTAGAGGACACCGGCCCGCACCTGTTCCAAGCATTAGTGAAGGGGGTAATATTACTCGGGTCATGTTTCTACTCGTTATGGGAGTTAAAAACATCATAAGGTAGTTAATTTAAAGCGTTTTATAGCAATTTATATCCGTTTAGTGCGATTTTGGGACATTTATTTCTTTAACGCTGTGAATAGCTGGGCACGCTTTCAGTTCATCCCGAACGCAGTTGGCATTTCCACATGGCAAGAGGACAGCTTTCCACCAAAAGACGATTACTCCCAAGAAAGGATCCTTTGCCCAAGATACTGATGGAAGAACAGCTCAAAGTAGGACATTTTTATTATGATAAATCGTGTTTCTGTCGAAACATTTTAGTGGCTTAGGACGCCATGTTTTTTGACGTAGCTTCGCTTGGCGCAAACTGTATTGAAAAGTAAGGATAAATTAAAAAATGTAATTCCGCAATTGTATTAAGAATTAAATTGTCTATCAATCCCTGTCCACCCTATATTTTTAGTCACGTTTATGAGTATTTATGTATAAGAGTAGATCACTGTCTAAGTGGCGCAAGGACATTTTCTGACCAGCTGAGCTACATTTCACATTGTCTAACCATGATTTTGGTGGCTAAATATAAACATTTTCGATCAAACTCTATATGGATTGTGTAATATGATGTTACAGGAGTGTCATCTGAAGAATTCTGAGAAGGTTAGTGAAAAAATTAATATATTTTTGGCGATGTTGACGTTATCGCCCACTTTGGCTAGAATCAATGCTGGGCTGCTATGTGCTATGTGCTATGCTAATATAACGATTTATTGTGTTTTCGCTGTAAGACACTTAGAAAATCTGAAATATTGTCTGTATTCACAGGATCTGTGTCTTTCGATTCGTGTATGCTGTGTATTTTTACGAAATGTTTGATGATTAGTAAGTAGGTAAACACGTTGCTCAATGTAGTTTTTCTAGTCCATTTGTGACGGTGGGTGCAATTGTAACCTATGCCATCTACCTGAAATATGCACTTTTTTTCTAACAAAACCTATCCCATACCATAAATATGTTATCAGACTGTCATCTGATGAGTTTTTTTGTTGGTTAGGGGCTATAAATATCTTAGTTTAGCCGAATTGGTGATGGCTACTGGTGTTGGTGGACAAATAAAAGATGGTGGATTATGCTAATGTGTTTTTAGGTAATAGATGTACATCTTTACATATTGTGTCTTCCCTGTAAAACATTTTAAAAATCGGACATGTTGACTGGATTCACAAGATCTGTGTCTTTCATTAGCTGTATTGGACTTTAATGTGTGAAAGTTAAATATTTAAAAAAAATATTTTTTTTGAATTTCGCGGCACTGGTTTTTCAGTGGGGGGGGGTGTGCCGCTAGCGGCACGCTGATCCTAGACAGGTTAACCGTAAGGTTGCAAGATTGAATCCCTGAGCTGACAAGGTAAAAATCTGGCGTTCTGCTCCTGAACAAGGCAGTTAACCCACCGTTCCTAGGCCGTCATTGAAAATAAGAATGTGTTCTTAACTGACTTGCCTAGTTAAATAAAGGTGTAAAAAATAAAATAAAAAATCGGCGTCCAAAATTACCGATTTCCGATTGTTATGAAAATTTGAAATCGGCCCTAATTAATTGGCCATTCCGATTTAATCGGTCGACCTCTAGTATGAAGGTACAGTAATAATCACACCTGGGTTGTGTTCAGTAGGGAGAAACTATGAAGTGGGAATGTACTTCCTGATCTTATCTCATAAGGAGAACACCGATTTTTGTTTTTCTTGAACAACTGCTGAACCCAACCCAGTTGTCAACCCAAACTAAGGCTACAGAGACTGTACAGAGGGTGTCCATTGCTTTGTGGGAAGTTCAGCTGTAAAATGTGAAATTAAGCCATACGTTAAATGTAACGTAGATGTAAGCATTTCAAAATGTATGCTTACCAGTGGTTTAGCAGAAACTCCTTCTTGGTCCCCATTCTTGCAGCACACCATATACGTTTGCTTACAAGGTGATGTCACAGAGAGAATAACAGCACTTCCTCTGGGCTTGTCAATGTCATTGTTTCTATATACTTGGATATTGAACCGGCAATCATCTAGAAACCAGACAACAAGAAAAAAATATGCATCCAACAGAGGGAAATATATCTTGCAGCAATATGTGTTAAGTACTTTTGCACGTTTTTTTCATATGGATGTCACATGATCTTCCCTTACATGCTGACCAAACCGCTCGCGTCCAAAATAAATGTACAAATACATGTTATTCAATCATTGCAGCCACACTGCTTGAGCGTGACAGCGAGCGTCTGCGTGGCCAGGCGCTAAAATAGAAGTTGGTTCTATTTGTGACGCTCAACACGTTGCAAGTCGTGCATCTCAAATCTCCTCATTGGTTTTTAGAAGCATATACCCACGTGGGTGATTGAAAGAAGAACGTAGGTCCACACTCCGGTAGGTTGTAGTAATGCTGTAAAGTTGGTTTCCAACCGCCATATAAAGTCCAAAGAAGGAAATTCATTTCAGGTGAATTAACAACCCAATGTTTATATACGGCAATGTTCCCTGGCTGCTGGAGAGAGAGGTCATGAGCAGATGAGCTTCTGCATTTTTCAGCATGTTTTTACAAAAATAAAATAGATTTAGACAGGGACATATACAGGATGATACCCTCACTCCAGATCAAAACTCCAAACCTACAACCTCATTTTGGACAAGATTACCTGGAAGGATTAATACACCATCCAACCTGGAACTGAGACAGACCAGATACAACTTCAATTAGCAGTGAGGTGTGAAGTGAGCGGTGTCGAAGCCTCTGAGCCCAAGAAATGGCAGGCAACCCCACCCAAATCCAGAGGCCTTGAAGCCAACTCCTGCTGTTCAGAGACCATCCACTGGTACTGTTACCCCCACCACACTCCCCCCTCTCTCCAGAGCTTTCACTCACCTCCAGCACACAGGCACTGTTGGAGCGAGTGACTCTGAACTTAAAATGGCTAGCCCCAAGTCGTTATATATTTTTCTCTTGTGCATTTTGCTATTTCCCTCATGACTCCTGCATGCTTTGTTGACTATGAACTTTCTTGTTTACCCAACCGTGGGGGAGACTATGCTTGTTCCCACACTCGGGATTCTGACTCTCTATTGGTTACACACACTTTTGGCCCCCCATCCTATTCTAACCACCTCTCGCCGGCTTTGTATTCATCTTACCTGATGAAATTGCTGTATTACATGATCATGTTGTTATTTAATGCACATTCAAATATCATAAATCAACACTGCAGAACTCTCCCTGTCCTCTGCTGTGCCTTGATTGTATTACTGCTGATGATATCTGGAAATGTGCATGTACACCCTGGCCCATCTACTGTTGTTAGCCCCAATTCTGACTTGTGCTCTATCTGTTTCACTGATTTCTGTTCTAGTAAAAGCCTGGGTTTTCTGCACGTTAACACTAGAAGCTTATTACCTAAAATGGATAAATTGAAAGTGTGGATTCACAGCTCCAATCCAGATGTGTTGGTCATTACTGGGACGTGGTTACGAAAGAGTATCGAAGCCGCTTGGGCCTTCTTTTTTGATATTTTCAGTGATATTGTTAACAAATACACACCCATAAAGAAAATGAGAATTAAAAACAGGTTCAGACCCTGGTTCGACTGTGATCTTGCAGAGTTACTCCACCTCAAGAATTGCATTTGGCGAATGGCTTGGCACACGCATACTCAGGTTGACTGGCTCTCGTTCAGGCACATAAGTGCATTCAGGCTATCCGGAAGACCAAAGTTAGTTACTTTAAGGAGCAGTTCTCTCTCTGTGGGTCTAAACCCAAGAAGTTCTGGAAAACGGTTAAAGAACTGGAGAATAAACCCTCTTCCTCACAGCTGCCCATGTCCCTTAAAGTTGATGATGTGGTTGTTACTGACAAGAAGCTCATGGCTGAGCTTTTTAATCACCACTTCATTAAGTCAAGATTCCTATTTGACTCAACCATGCCTCTCCTTGCCCGTCCAACATTTCATCATCTCCCACCCCTTCTAATGCGACTAGCCCTGATGCTTCTCCCTCTTTTTCCCCTGCCCCGCTACAAAGTTTCTCCCTGCAGGCGGTCACTGAGTCCAAGGTGCTAAAGGAGCTCCTTCAAATTGACCCCAAAAAAACATCTGGGTCAGACGGCTTAGACCCTTTCTTCTTTAAGGTTGCTGCACCTATAATCGCCAAGACTATCTTTGACCTTTTTAACATCTCTCCTCTCTGGGGAAGTTCCCATTGCTTGGAAGGCAGCCACAGTTCGTCCTTTAATTAAAGGGGGAGATGAAGCTGATCCTAACTGTGATAGGCCTATTTCTATTTTGCCCTGTTTATCAAAAGTTTTGGAAAAAGTTGTCAATAATCACCTGAGTGGCTTTCTTGATGTCTATAGTATTCTCTCTGGTATGCAATCTGGTTTCCGCTCAGGTTATGGATGTGTCACTGCCACCTTAAAGGTCCTCAATGTTGTCACCATTGCCCTTGATTCTAAGCAATGTTGTGCTGCTATTTTTATTGACTTGGCCAAAGCTTTTGATACGGTAGACCATTCCATTCTTGTTGCCCGGCTAAGGAGTATTGGTGTCTCTGAGGGGTCTTTGGCCTGGTTTGCTAACTACCTCTCTCAAAGAGTGCAGTCTATAAAATCAGAACATCTGCTGTCTCAGCCACTGCTTGTCACCAAGGGTGTACCCCAAGGCTTGATCCTAGGCCCCACGCTCTTCTCAATTTACATCGACAACATAGCTCAGGCAGTAGGAAGCGCTCTCATCCATTTACAGTTAAAGTCGGAAGTTTACATACACTTAGGTTGGAGTCATTAAAACTTGTTTTTCAACCACTCCACAAATTTCTTGTTAACAAACTATAGTTTTGGCAAGTCGGTTAGGACATCTACTTTGTGCATGACACAAGTAATTTTTCCAACAATTGTTTACAGATTATTTCACTTATAGTTCACTGTATCACAATTCCAGTGGTTAGAAGTTTACATGCACTAAGTTGACTGTGGCTTTAAACAGCTTGGAAAATTCCAGAAAATGATGCCATGGCTTTAGAAGCTTCTGATAGGCTAATTGACATAATTTGAGTCAATTGGAGGTGTACTTGTGCATGTATTTCAAGGCCTACCTTCAAACTCAGTGCCTCTTTGCTTGACATCATGGGAAAATCAAAAGAAATCAGCCAAGACCTCAGCATTTTTTTTTTACACCTCCACAAGTCTGGTTCATCCTTGGGAGCAATTTCCAAATGCCTGAAGGTACCACGTTCATCTGTACAAACAATAGTACGCAAGTATGAACACCATGGAACCACACAGCCGTCATACCGCTCAGGAAGGAGATGCGTTCTGTCTTCTAGAGATGAACGTACTTTGGTGCAAAAAGTGCAAATCAATCCCAGAACAACAGCAAAGAACCTTGTGAAGATGCTGGAGGAAACATGTACAAAAGTATCTATATCGACAGTTTCGACAGCTTTGTTGTAGAGCGTTTAACACAAAATCTGGGGAGGGGCCAGCTGAGTATAAGACTGTATCATCTGCATATACAGTTGAAGTTGGAAGTTTACATACACCTTAGCCAAATACAATTAAACTCAGTTTTTCACAATTTCTGACATTTAATCCTAGTAAATATTCCCTGTCTTAGGTCAGTTATGATCACCACTTTATTTTAAGAATGTGAAATGTCAGAATAATAGTAGAGAGAATGATTTATTTCAGCTTTTATTTCTTTCATCACATTCCCAGTGGGTCAGAAGTTTACAAACACTCAATTAGTATTTGGTAGCATTGCCTTTAAATTGTTTAACTTGGGTCAAACGTTTCGGGTAGCCTTCCACAAGCTTCCCACAATAAGTTGGGTGAATTTTGGCCCATTTCTCCTGACAGAGCTGGTGTAACTGAGTCAGGTTTGTAGGCCTCCTTGCTCGCACACGCTTTTTCAGTTCTGCCAACAAATTTTCTATAGAATTGAGGTCAGGGCTTTGTGATGGCCACTCCAATACCTTGACTTTGTTGTCCTTAAACCTCAATTCTTCTCAACCTCAACTCAATCATGGACACTCTTACTGACACTTGTGTGTATTGTTGTCTCTACCTTCTTACCCTTTGTGCTGTTGTCTGTGCCCAATAATGTTTGTGCCCTGTTTTGTGCTGCTGCCATGTTGTTCTGCTGCCATGTTGTTCTGCTTCCATGTTGTGTTGCTACCATGTTGTTGTCATGTTGTGTTGCTACCATACTGTGTTGTCAGGTGTTGCTGCCATGCTATGTTGTTGTCTTAGGCCTCTCTTTATGTAGTGTTGTGTGTTTTTGTCCTATATTCTTGAGTTTATTTTTAATCCCAGCCCCCGTCCCCGCAGGAGGACTTTTGGTAGGCGTCATTGTAAATAAGAATTTGTTCTTAACTGACTTGCCTAGTTAAATAAAAAATAAATGTAATAAAAATACCAGGACAAAGCTATCTAGCTAAATTGCCATAAATGTTTAATTATTTTTGACCTGTCCCCAAATTAATATAATTGGTTCAGAGTTTGTTTTGATATTTCAACCTGTGTGTCCTGATCGCTTCTGGTGTGGGTGAACAAAATCAACATGCGTGTGATGGCGCACGCGGGCGCGTGTCTAGTTTGGTCAGCATGTTAGGCTGCTGCGGTACTCGGGAGGACCATTCTTGATACACACGGGAAACAGTTGAGCGTGAAAATCCAGCAGCATTGCAGTTCTTGACACACTCTAACCAGTGCACCTGGCACTTTATTAACATACCCTGTTCAAAGGCTTTAAATATTTAGTCTTGCCCATTCACCCTCTGAATGGCAGACATAGACAATCCATGTCTCAATGTCTCAAGGCTTCAACATCATTCTTTAACCGGTCTCCTCCCCTTCATCTACACTGATAGAAGTGGATTTAACGGGTCAATAATGGATCTTAGCTTTCACCTGGATTCACCTGGTTAGTCTGTCATGGAAAGGGCAGGTGTTCCAAATGTTTTGTGCACTCACTGTGCAGAATGATGATAAAAGGCCTGTCTCTATATTGCAAACTGCCCTGATACAGAGGGGTTTTATTATGTTTTCAAAGTATGAGTGTATAGCTTTTTCACATTGTTCTCCCATCTCCACAGAACCAGCAGAAGGCACATAACACTATTGAGCTTGTGGTTTCTAAGGGTTGATTTAGGTGTCTATAGTGTCTGTGGGTGTGTGCTTGTGTACCTGCGTAGTTATCACTCATGAGCTCGAGATTGTTCGATGCAGTGCCGTGAGGTTTGGTGCGGTGCCGTGTTCGATTATGTCTCGCTGTGTGCCGGTGAGTCATAGCCCTGGCCCCGCCCCCAGCCGTTCCCCCTGGCACTCAGCCAAGTGGAGGTTATTTCCAGGTGTAAGGGTGCATGGGAAGTTGGCACTGCGTGGGTGCAGTTTGTTCTGTTAGCAGGCGGGCACTTGTGTGTGGCCTGCCTTGTGAGCCCTGCATTAGCGTGCGTCTCTGTTGAGGCCGCAGGCTGTGGCCATCCATCTGCAGACAGGTGGGCTCCAGAGAGAGAGGCACGGCTGCCTGGTATAACAGCAGGAGGATTTCACCCTCTTAGTCTGCAACATGCTCCCAACATCATGGAGATGATTACCATGTGGTTTCTTCTTCTTGAGCTGTGAATTCCGGGCCCGTTTCTAGCAAGCCTCTTCAGAGTATGAGTACAGATCTAGGATCAATTCATCTCTGTCCATAATAAGCGGATTCATTATGATTTAAAAGGCAAAACTGATCCTAAATCTCCTTCTCTAGACGCTTGATAAATATGGGTCCGTCTAGCCTCCCCTTATAGAAGCATATGATAAAGTGTTTGAGAGATAAATTGCAGTGATCACTTTAGGTAGTGATTTATGAATTAAGCGGGATCCGAGATAATGAATGGTTAGCCTATAGCATAACCCGCTGTCTAACATTACATGTAGGGCCTATCCTTATACAACAAGTCGGACTGGTTATGGATCTGCCTATTTATAACATCTTCTTCAAAGAAAGATTCACCCATTTTGATGTTGTATAATTGTTGTGCATCTCTGAGCGATGTTTTATCTATTCCCGGGGTCATTTCATGTTGTCATGTGTATAAGTATTCACACACCTTAGTCAATACATGTTAGAATCACCTTTGGCAATGATTACAGCTTTGAGTCTTTCTGGGTGGGTGTCTAAAACTTTGCACACATGGATTGTTCAATATTTGCACATTATTCTTTTTTTTATTCTTCAAGCTCTGTCAAGTTGGTTGTTGATCTTAGCTAGACAGCAATTTTCAAGTCTTGCCATATATTTTCAAGCCAATGTAAGTCAAAGCTGTAACTTGGCCACTCGTGAACATTCAATGTTGGCTTGGTAAGCAACTCCAGTGTATATTTGGCCTTGTGTTTCAGGTTATTGTCCTGCTGAAAGGAGATTTTGTCTCCCAGGTTTTCTCTAGAATTTTGCCTGTGCTTAGCTCTATTCAGTTTATTTTTATCCTAAAAAAATCCCTATTCCTTGCTGATGACAAGCATACACATAACATTATGCAGCCACCACCATGCTTAAAATATGAAGAGTGGTACTCCGTGATGTGTTGTGTTGGATTTTCCCCAAACAAAACACTTTGTATTCAGGCCACATGTTTTTCAGTTTTACTTTAGTGTCTTGTTGCAACAGGATGCATGTTTTGGAATATTTTATTCTGTACAGACTTCCTTCTTTGTCTTTTAGGTTAGTATTGTGGAGTAACTACAATGTTGTTGATCTTTCCTCAGTTTTCTCCTATCGCAGCCATTAAACTCTAATTGTTTAAAGTCACCTTGGCCTCATGGTGAAATCCCTGAGCGGTTTCCTTCCTCTATGGCAACTGAGTTAGTAAGGATGCCTCTATCTTTGTAGTGACTGGGTGTATTGATACACCATCCAAAGTCTAATTAATAACTTTACCATCCTCAAAGGGATATTCAATGTCTGCTTTTATTTTTACCCATCTACCAATAGGTGCCCTTCTTTGCAAGGCATTGGAAAACCTCCCTGGTCTTTTTGTTTGAATCTGTGTTTGAAATTCACTAATCGACTGAGGAACCTTTACAATTATCTGTATGTGTGGGATACAGAAATGACGTAGTCATTCAAAAATGATGTTAAACACTATTATTGTACACAGAGTGAGCCCCTGCAACTTATTATGTGACTTGTTAAGCACATTTTTACTCCTGAACTTATTTAGGCTTGCCATAACAAAGGGGTTGAATACTTGTTATATTAATTTGTCAAGTTTCCACTTTTTTTCCCCCCACTTTGACATTATGATGTATTGTGTGTAGGCAGTGACACAAACTCTCAATTTAGTGAAAATGAAATTCAGGCTGTAACACAACAAAATGTCAAGGGGTGTGGATACTTTCTGAAGGCACTGAATATGGTGATATAACAGTGGAGTAAGTCTCTGAAGTTTCTCACTGATGTGCTGTACATGTGGGACCTACTATGTCCTAGTCGTGACTCATCTACAGTATGAGATATCATTTCAGCTTTGGATCGTCATCTCATAGCATCCATCTATTTCACTACCTCCCGCTCGGTGCCTTGCGCTACGGAGCTTTTGTTCTCACAGGGGCTCTGTCCCGTTTCCAAATGGAGGCCATTGAGAATAGAGGAGTTATTGGGAAGGCAGCTAAAAAATAGATCAAAGGAAGGAGTGACAAAATGGGATTATAGCTCTGTATAATTGTGTAATCTGAATTTCTAATTAGGCATTTCAAATTAAATATCTCTGACTAGTTCTGTGAATATTTTTGGTTTTTGGAAGTGGGGATGTTTGCAAAAACTGTCTTTTGAAGTAGCTAGACTAGAGATATCTAGAATCGAGATATTAGGCCGGTTCTTGCTATTCTAGTTTGTTGAAATCAGTCAGGCTTGAAGTTTTGCCACGTCAGAGGTTTATTCAGTTCAGAAAGATGCAGGTACAAATAGAAATGTTATGCAATAATGATTCCCTGTTCAACAGAACAGAATGTCATATCTATTCTACACAATATATTTCTAGCTTAACATTCCGTAACACTCATGAACAGACCTCAGTGGGTATTTAGCCTAACCTTGGCCTGTCTTGTCCTTCTCTCGTTCCAGTACCTCTTTGCAGACAGCACCAACAGCTACCTCTGGAACTCCTTTGACTTCTGCAAGACCATCCAGGGGTTCTCCATCCCCTTCAAGCCCACAGATCTGCTGCTGCACAGCAAGAGAGCAAACCTGGTCCTGGGCTATGACGGCTCCCACCCCAACAAACAGGTAGTGAACTGACTGCTATAGAAATGCTGCTTCACTGTCTTGAAAAAAAGTATCGGACAGAAACGTAGACAATTAACAACATGCAGAGGTAAGCATGTTTAAAAATAAATAATAAATAAATAAATAAAATGTTTAACCAGAAAGTCCCTTGAGATCAACAGTCTTTTCATGATGGAGATCTTTGTGTAGGAGGAGTCTATTATAATGATCAGGGCTATAGACTGTAAGACATCATCAGGCTCCTCCTTTGCTAGTAGCTCTGTGGCCACCAGTAGGTTTGGGGTTAGATGCCTATTTGGACAAATAGCTCTACTCCATATGCTGGATTACCGTACCATAGCCCCACAGCATTTTATTTATAATACGGTGTGACTGTTCTAGTGAAACAAAGCCGATATTTCTGAATGTAGGACAGTTGCATAATTGCAAATAGAATGGTGCATATTTAAATACTGGTTAAATGTCACAGCTGCATCTACTAAACTGTCTCTCTGAAAAATACAATACGGAGGAGATTTTGTGGAATTTTCCCCTAACTAATTATTCGCATTTCAGCTCAACTGAAATGATGGAAAACGGTCGACTCTCAAACATTCTGCCAGTTATATATAGCCTGCAGTCAACATGTGACCTTCATTTACTCCCCACCCCCCGCCTCTGTTATTTTTGCAGCTATGGAAATCTGACGATTTTGGAGAGACATGGGTGTTGATCCAAGAGCACGTGAAGGCATATTTCTGGTAAGATCAATGCCTCTGTATACAAAGGTGATGATTGTGTGAGGAGAGGCAGAATGTACAGTCATCAGTATAATTCATTGTCGCTGTTGAGTGCCAGACTGTCTGCAAAACATTAAAGCAACGATCTGTGAGAGGGATGGGTGGGCTGTGTGTGTGTGTGTCTTCATTTCCTGTTTATTTCCTGTTTTTCTGTGTTCTGTGACTGCTTGCCTCCTCAATATGTCCCTCACTAGACCTCAGACAGTGGAGAGATAAACATGTCGTCTGATCGCTGTATGCTTACCAAGCATGCAGCTTGCGAGCTAACTCCCTGCCTCTCCAAGTTAAATGCATAGATTAGATTGGCCCTTGTAATTGAATGACAAAGCAAAGAAAATGCCACTACGGTCCCTGAGGGATAGAGACACTGATTACCTGATTGTTATTTGGGGCTCACTATGTGTGAATGATTTTGAACCCTCCTATCAACCAGATCTCGGTTCAAATAGTGTTTGAAATCTTTCAAATACTTTTGAACGTTTCTTGAGCCTGGCTGGAGTGCCAGATGGGCAGAGTTTGCACAGACAAAGTCGATCAAAAAACAAAAACAATCTGATACCGCTAATGATGATTGCGACACATTCAGTGCCTTGTGAATGAGATCAGCCGTGTGTCTCTCACCACGTAAAGTAGGCCTAGGCAGGAGAGTGGCCCGCTCAAACATAAAACAAATATGCTTTACTTTCAAATCCCATCCATAAAAGGATTTGACCGATCTGTTAATGATTTAAAGGCGTGGATGCGGAGGGTTAGTTCGGGTTAGACATCACTTTCATTCCCTCGCAGGATCTCTGCCTTTAATAGGTGACAACAAGAGGCTCTCATTCTCCACTGCAGATATGTAATGCTGCTTGTCAGCTACAGCAGGGGTCTGTTCAGGAGGGTGCAACATTTCAGAACGTTCCGATTTAAAATGTATTGTGTAGAACGTATAAGCTTGTCTGTCAAGTAGAATTAGGAATCACGTCCGTTCTTTTCAGTGTATTTCTATCTGCATCGTTCGGAACATTTTCACCTTACTGACAACATTTTAATCTCCCCAGACTATTTGTACACACATGTGCACACATCTTCTGGTGGCAGAGAGAGACACATAGCCCTTCTTCCTTTGATTTTTCTCTCCCTCCTGCGTTCTCCGACGGTGTAGGTGGTCGTATATGTGGCGACTGAGGGGGGCATCGGACAGACTGGCTTCTTTCTTTCTTTCTGATTGATTAATAAATGATTGTCTGCGTCTGCCAGTGCCCGGGCCCCACTTAACTCTGCCTGTCCAAGTGGCATCATGTAGTCAGTAATACCAGGCAGCACTGCAGATAACATCGCAGCTACCGCTGCAGTCAACCACCCCCCGGCTCTTTCCTTACGACGCCCTTCCCCCCACCAAGTGTGAACGTAGGAGATCCTCTTAGATCACGCTTCTGAGCCTCAGAATCTCAGGAGACCGTTGTAGAGGGAGGATTTAGACTACAAATACCCATACAACCCAACAACGAACATGAACAAACCATTTCATCCCAAAGCAGTAACTATACACACAAAGCTTGAAAGTCTTTGCAGACTTCTGAGGAGGAAAGCAGCTCCAGAAGTGTGTACTGCTGCACTCCTCCCCACATATTTCAAAGCATTGGATTGGTGTAAGCATTGGCTAGAAAGAGTATATATTTTTTCCGCCGTGTTTTTTCCACCAGTCATTTTCCTTTTAAATCTGGATGCAGCTACTGACTCCGCTGTGTCTAACTGCTTCCGCATCACCAGCTGCATTGAGATCTTTGTCTGGTGCTTCTTCCTCCTCGGCCTCTATGGCCAGTTTTCCTTTTTAACCATGTGTGTCCAGTTCTTAGCCGATTATGGGCTTTCCATGTCTAATCCGTTTGCGGAGGCCACAGAGAAAAAGGCCTGTGCTGCAGATCAGGCTAAGAAGGCTGTAAGCCCTGGGGTTTTGTCTGGTTCACATCCCACTGTTGGACGTGTTTAACCAGCATTCGTCAAAACATTTCGAACCAGCAAATTGTATGTATTTGTTCCTTTTTGTCCTAAACATTTTATCCTGTTTGGTAGAAGTATCGAGAGAATAAATAGAAAGAATAAAGAGGTCCTTGTTTCGCAGTGTACTGTGGATTAGATAGGCTAGCTTTAACCCACTGCTCTGCCAGCGTTACATTGAAAGGATAGCTTATATAGGCAAAGTTCCAAACTCTGATATAGGCACAGACCCAAATTCTGCTAGATAGACAGACAAGACCCCAAACTCTGCTAGATGGACAAGGCCCCCAAACTTTGATATAGACAGGTCCCAAAAGCAATGCAACAAACTCTAATTTCGTCCAGGCCTGAAACTCTGCCCCAAACTCTAATATTGGCAGTTTCCCGGTTGTAGTTAAAGTCTCCAAACTAACGTTAGACAGGCAAGGTACCAAGTTTATCTGACCTGGGTCTTTCTTATCCTCTCTACATGGACAGCCTGCTCCCATAAAAATGCGACCCCCTCTAAAATGTCACGCTATAGGCCAGTCAAGACACCAGGCTCTCTCTGTGTGGCTCCATTGTTAGTGAGAACACTCCGTGAGAATCTGGAATGCCTTATGGGAGATGATCATAAACTACTGTAAACCTCTTTCAGTTCTGCTGTAGCTTACCGTAAGTTCACAGCTTAAAATGGCCACACACAGAACTTCTACTGGAAATGTGCAGATGGGAAACTATAAATACAACAATGTGTGTGGTAAATGGATTCTGAGTTTCGAATGTGTTCACAGGAACACGTAGGCCGTTCCACTATACTAGGATTGTCAGTAATCCGTAAAGCATTTCTCAGTTTTTCAGAGTCTGTCAGTGAGTATGTGTGTGTGTGTGTAACCATAACTTTATGTCCCTCTGTATGGTATGACTAAGTTGGGCCCTGAGTTTTCCCAGACCATGTTATCTGAACGGGAAGACCTCCAAGGCGCTTAAGTCCTTCCTGTTCAGTTCACATGGTCAGTAAATATAAACTCACGGTCAAAGGCCTGGAGTTTTTCTTGGTCAGGCCACGTGGTCAGAGAGAAACTCTTGGCTCTACATACTATGTGCCACAGACTGGCGCTGATTTCTGCATCTTTCTAGGGGTGTGGAGCCGTACGATTCCCCCACCACGGTGCTGGTCCAGAGGCACGAGCCCCAGGGGGTGTCCAGCATCCTCAGCAGCACCGACTTCTTCCAGAGCGGGCAGAACCGCCGAGTCATCCTGGAGAGAGTGGACAACTTCCAGCTCCGGGACAAGTACATGTTCGCCACCACTTCCACAGTAAGTGACGTTGACCTGCAAGGGAATTATACATGTCAGGCATTCTGTTGCTCTTGCAGTGTTGAGAATGCTCATGTTATTATGGAGAGGGATGCCCACATTGATTATTTGAACACGAATTGGGTGATCCGGCCATAACTATCTTCTAATACAGTGCCTTCAGAAAGTATTCACATGCCTTCAGAAAGTATTCACACCCACTTTTTCCACATTTTGTTGTTAAAACCTGAATTGAAAATTGATTAAATGGCGCAATAATAGTGTTTTAACATGATTTTTGAATGACTCTCTGTACCCCACACATAAAATTATCTGTAAGGTCCCTCAGTCGAGCAGTGAATTTCAACCACAGATTCAACCACAAAGACCCGGTAGGTTTTCCAATCTCGCAATGAAGTGCACCTATTGGTAGATGGGTAAAAATAAATAAAAAAGCAGACATTTAATATCCCTTTGAGCATGGTGAAATTATTAATTATACTTTTGGATGGTGTATCAATACACGGAGGCACTACAAAGATACAGGCGTCCTTCCTAACTCAGTTGCCAGAGAGGGATGAAACCACTCAGGGATTTCACCATGAGGCCAATGGTGACTTTAAAACAGTTAAAGAGTTTGATGGCTGTGATAGGAGAAAACTGAGGATGGATCCACGACATTGTAGTTACTCCACTATACTAACACTAATTGACAGAGTGAAAAAAAGGAAGCCTGTACAGAATAAAATATTCAAACATGCATCCTGTTTGCAATAAGACACTACAGTAAAACTGCCAACAATTTACCAAGACATTAACTTTGTGCTGAAAACAAAGTGTTATATTTGGGGCGAATCCAACACAACACATCAGAGAGTACCACTCTTCATATTTTCAAGCATCAGGGTGGCTGCATTATGTTATGTTTAGGCTTGTCATCGGCAAGGACTAGGGATGTTTTTAGGATAGAAAGAAATGGAGTAGAGCTAAGCACAAGCAAAATCCTAGAGAAAAACCGGGCTCAGTGTGCTTTAAAACAGACTCTGGGAGACAAATTCACCTTTCAGCAGGACAATGACCTATAACACAAGGCCACTCTGGTTGCTTACCAAGACCATACTGAATGTTCCTGAGTGGCCTAGTTACAGTTCTGACTTAAATTGTCTTGAAAATATATGGCAAGGCTTGAAAATAGTCTGTCGAGCGATGATCAATAACCAACTTTACAGAGCTTGAATAATAAAAAAATGATGTGAAAATATTGTACAATCCAGGTGTGCAAAGCTCTTGGAGACTTACCCAGAAAGACTCACAGCTGTATTCGTTGCCAAAGGTGATTCTAACTTTGGTTCAGGGGTGTGAATACTCATGTAAATCAGATATTTCAGTATTTATTTTCAATACATTTGCAAAAGTTTCTAATAACATGTTTTCACTTTGTCATGGGGTATTGTGTGTGTAAAAAAATTAAATGTCATCCATTTTAAATTCAGGCTGTAATAGCAAAATGTGGAATAAGTTAATGGGGCGGCAGGTAGCCTAGTGGTTAGGGCGTTGGGCCAGTAACCGAAGGCTGCTGTTGTTCTGCCCCTGAACAAGGCAGTTAACTCACTGTTCCCCGGTAGTCCATCATTGTAAATAAGAATTTGTTCCTAACTGACTTGTCTAGTTAAATATATATATATTTTAAATCAATTAAAAAGGGGTATGAATTCTTTCTGAAGGCACTATAAGTCATTAGTCAAACCCATCATATTCAAGTGGTAGGCTTAAATACCGGATAAGTTCACCACATGCATAGAGGGTGAATCGTTCAAAAGGGAGTATCTCTTATCCCTATCTGAAGGTTTTGCCTCAGATGACCCTAGCAGTGTCTGGTTGTGATACAGTCGCACATTGTTTGTCATATGGAAGCCACAGGCGTACAACTGCTGAGTTTTGAAACAGATGGGGACGGTTTGATCCCGGACTCCTTCCTTGGCTGTGAATCTGTGTCACAAATATCCAGCATGCTTTGCGTGGCCACATGCGGCCCAATAAAGCATTATACAATGAAAGGGGAACGTAACCATTGACCCCTCCTTGAAAAGAGGAATCTCTTTTTCTGTGTAAGGAATGTGGAGACTGGAGAGACGTGCCATGTACTGTGGAACACCGGGTTAATGTGGTCTGATACACACAATCCCATCGAAACATGGCTGAAATATTAGTCTATTCTGAGCCAATTACGGGTAATGATTTTTGTCTCTGCAAACTCGGGCCTTTCCCTGAAGAACCACACAGACTCGCTGCGGTCAGCCCTGTGTTGTTAAACATGCATGGCCAAACACACATGCTTCCGTATCTGAATCCTGGAATTACAAACCAATCTCACACACTCACACACACGCCACACACCACACACCACACACCACTGTGAATATTTCTTTACATTGTAACTACCATATCTTTATTCATATCAGTCTCTTACAAATCAATTGACTCAACATTCACAGCTACATGCGTACTTTATAAGTCATCCCTACTCTCTCTGGGCAAGGCTAACAACACCACTCCATGTAACGCGCTACTATGAGCGCAACTAGGATGGTCTCTATTGAGGCAAGCATATCCTAAGGTGGGTCGCTCCGATTGTCAGAACAGCGACATGGTTTATGTTGTTTTATCGTCTGCTGGCTGACCCAACCAACCTGTTGGTCGGGGCCAGAGAGTGCAGCTTGTCAGACATGACCGATCTATGTGCTGTTAATGAAGTTGTGGCTTGGTATCCCTGGGGTGTCAATAACCGCTCATGCACACATTCATCAGGACTCTGTTGCCGAGTGCAGCCGTATGCTGCAGTCTCAAGTACTGTTGCTTTTCCCAATGGGCTGATATGTTCCATAGCCAAAGGATAGTACGGTGTGTTTTCTTTCTGGCTAGCATTGTTATCCCAAGCTATATCATTTCACACTTCCACTCGTAGAAAGTGATATTCCCACTTTCATTGTAGATTTGGATTGTTTTTATAAATGGTAATGAGGTTAAACACAAACAAATGGTTGGACTGTAGTTTATGTTAATCAACACCATTCACATTAATCAGAAATAGGCTCATTTAAAAAATGATATGGTAAATTACACTGAGTGTACAAAACATTAGGAGCACCTTCCTAATATTGAGTTGCACACCCTTTTTGCCCTCAGAACAGCCTCAATTCATAGGAGCATGGACTCTACAAGGTGTCAAAAGCATTCCACAGGGATGCCTCTACATGTTAACTCCAATGATTCCCACAGTTGTGTAAAGTTTGGGTGGTGGACCATTGTTGATACACACCGGAAACTGTTGAGCGTGAAAAACCCAGCAGAGTTGCAGTTCTTGATGCGCTCAGACCGGTGAGCCTGACACCTACTACCATACCCCCTTCAAAGGCACTTACATCTATTGTCTTGCCCACTCACCATTTGAATTTCACACATACACAATCCATGTCTCAATTGTCTCAAGGCTTTAAAATTATTTAACCTATTTCCTCCCATTCATCTAAATTGTTTGAAGTGGATTTAACAAGGGACATCAATAAGGGATCATAGCTTTCACCTGGATTCACCTGGTAAGTCTATGTCATGGAAAGAGCAGGTGTTCCTAATATTTTGTACACTCAATAAATGTGGTTAAATTTGTCACCAGAGCCTTACATGTAATAAATAGTAAATATAAGGCTATATTAGTTCCTATCTAAGAGCCTCTGTTGTCATATCCTTACAGCATTAGCTTGAGGTGCTCAGTTTATTTTGTTAAACGAATACAGTTGCCCAGTCTGTGACCCCACAGCCTGACCCAACCCACAGAGCAGCCCACCCTCGCAGGATACGGTTGAGCACGTGAAGCGCTCAACGACGCAGCCCAGTTACACAGACCATTAGCAGCCCAGTCAGCGCTTACTCGTCATTCACTCACTCTCACCCGTCTCTCTAGTCATACCCACTACCCAGCCCCTACTAATATCTTCGGCTGGGGCTAATAGGATTACCGTAATGAATATCACGAGCTTTTGACAGCAGCTAGCTGCTTAGGCTAATTAAAGCCCCAGAAACACCAAGTTTTATCCCAGGCCTGACAATATAGATCCCTGGGTAATGATTGATAATCAGACCTTAAGACCTCTACTCCTTCTCTTAATTCCAAAGTCCCCCGGAAGATAACTGGCTTAATATAAATGGACGTCAATAAGAGGTTTCTTAACAAAGAGCTTTTTGACACATTTCCTTCTTATTTGCAAGGTGTCTCAGTGGAGACGAGATGAGGGGGAGTGGAGACAAGATCAAGGACTTCCTTATCAAATGGCTGCCTGTGCTTTCCCTGATGCGTCAATAACCCCAACGTGTGTAATGTACCGTAACCGTAATGGTGTAGAACAAACCAACAACAGTGAAATTGCAATGCGTAGCTAAGCTGCTGTTTGGACCTCTGTTTTCCCCATAAAAAGAGACGTAAGTGTTGCAACACCTCGGCAGCCATATTGGTCGCGCCGCCCTTAACGCTGTAGTGGTCCTGTACTTTCTTCCTTAACGTGTGACGCCAAACCCCACATTTCCCAAGCTCCCACTGCAATATGTGATGCATTTCACACACACACACGCACACACGCACACACGCACACACACACACACACACACACACACACACACACACACACACACACACACACACACACACACACACACACACACACACACACACACACACACACACACACACACACACACACACACAAAAGGGCACTTCGTCGTAAAAAAACATGTGACGTGTCCAGTGGGAGAGAGGGAAAGAGGAGATAAATGTGCCGCTTAAAAGCAATGGGAGGTCTGGGAAATGGCTCTGTCTCTCAGATTAACAGCTACCTCCTGGCTGGATAAACAAACATTAGAACCACAAAGACAGCTCCCACAGGCTCGGCTCTGCAGGAGGACTTGACAGGATTTCATGTGCTCCCCACAACTGTTCTTCTAGTTTATTGGTTTAGATATAGAACGTGGAAAGGGCGGGGTATTCAAATATCATAATTTGCATTGGAAGCACAGTGCTTCTGTTCTGAGCAGCTAGACTGCTGAAGGTACAGTGGGGCAAAAAAGTATTTAGTCAGCCACCAATTGTGCAAGTTCTCCCACTTAAAAAGATGAGAGAAGCCTGTAATTTTCATCATAGGTACACTTCAACTATGACAGACAAAATGAGAGAAAAAAATCCTGAAAATAACATAATTTGCAAATTATGGTGGAAAATAAGTATTTGGTCAATCTCAATACTTTGTTATATACACTTTGCTGGCAATGACAGAGGTCAAATGTTTTCTGTAAGTCTTCACAAGGTTTTCACACACTGTTGCTGGTATTTTGGCCCATTCCTCCATGTAGATCTCCTCTAGAGCAGTGATGTTTTGGGGCTGTTGCTGGTCAACACGGACTTTCAACTCCCTCCAAAGATTTTCTATGGGGTTGAGATCTGGAGACTGGCTAGGCCACTCCAGGACCTTGAAATGCTTCTAACGAAGCCACTCCTTCGTTGCCCGGGCGGTGTGTTTGGGATCATTGTCATGCTGAAAGACCCAGCCACATTTCATCTTCAATGCCCTTGCTGATGGAAGGAGGTTTTCACTCAAAATCTCACGATACATGGCCCCATTCATTCTTTCCTTTAAACGGATCAGTCGTCCTGGTCCCTTTGCAGAAAAACAGCCCCAAAGCATGATGTTTCCACCCCCATGCTCCCACAGTAGGTATGGTGTTCTTTGGATGCAACTCAGAATTCTTTGTCCTCCAAACACGACGAGTTGAGTTTTTAACCAAAAAGTTCTAGTTTGGTTTCATCTGACCATATGACATTCTCCCAATCTTCTTCTGGATCATCCAAATGCTCTCTAGCAAACTTCAGACGGGCCTGGACATGTACTGGCTTAAGCAGGGGGACACGTCTGGCACTGCAGGATTTGAGTCCCTGGTGGCGTAGTGTGTTACTGATGGTAGGCTTTGTTACTTTGGTCCCAGCTCTCTGCAGGTCATTCACTAGGTCCCCCCGTGTGGTTCTGGGATTTTTGCTCACCGTTCTTTTGATCATTTTGACCCCACGGGGTGAGATCTTGCGTGGAGCCCCAGATCGAGGGAGATTATCAGTGGTCTTGTATGTCTTCCATTTCCTAATAATTGCTCCCACAGTTGATTTCTTCAAACCAAGCTGCTTAGCTATTGCAGATTCAGTCTTCCCAGCCTGGTGCAGGTCTACAATTTTTTTTCTGGTGTCCTTTGACAGCTCTTTGGTCTTGGCCATAGTGGAGTTTGGTGTGACTGTTTGAGGTTGTGGACAGGTGTCTTTTATACTGATAACAAGTTCAAACAGGTGCCATTAATACAGGTAATGAGTGGAGGACAGAGGAGCCTCTTAAAGAAGAAGTTACAGGTCTGTGAGAGCCAGAAATCTTGCTTGTTTGTAGGTGACCAAATACTTATTTTCCACCATAATTTGCAAATAAGTTCATTAAAAATCCTACAATGTGATTTTCTGGATTTTTTCTCTCTCATTTTGTCTGTCATAGTTGAAGTGTACCTATGATGAACATTACAGGCCTCTCTCATCTTTTTAAGAGGGAGAACTTGCACAATTGGTGGCTGACTAAATACTGTTTTGCCCCACTGAATATACTTGCTATGAATATGTACAGGTGAATCAATTCAATAAGAATGCTACTCATGATGCTCAGTAGCTGTTCCTGGTATTTATATTAATGTAATGACACTTCAAAATTAATTAATACAAAATGAATGAATAATAATTTCATGATAGTTTAATGGATGGTTAAGATATCATACATTTGTTAATGCAAGGTTTGGTTTGAATCCCTGGTGGATAGAATCCATTTTCCACAGATAGTCAGACTACTTTTCAGCCATGGAAGCCAGCCAAGCTACTGTGGTTGAAATGACCCCCCCCCCCCCCCCCCCCCCCCGGCCTGCTGTCATTGAAGCATTGAAGCAGTTGTCTTTTCCGAGACTAAGTTTCTCTCCCCTTGGTATTCTCCATGCCCACATTGTGTTGTTGTGGCTGCTTGGCTTTCAGAGCACGGCACACCGGGCCGCGGAGACGGAACGTTAACAGCAGCATTAGATAAATCAATAGGTTGAATAGTGCTGTGAGGACCCAGGCCTTCACAGGGGAGGTGAGGCAGACAGACATACGGACTCACACACGCAGGCAGGCACATTGTCTCTCAGGGAACAGGGAGTCACTGTTTTGGCAGGCAGGCACATTGTCTCTCAGGGAACAGGGAGTCACTGTTTTGGCAGGCAGGCACATTGTCTCTCAGGGAACAGGGAGTCACTGTTTTGGCAGGCAGGCACATTGTCTCTCAGGGAACAGGGAGTCACTGTTTTGGCAGGCAGGCACATTGTCTCTCAGGGAACAGGGAGTCACTGTTTTGGCAGGCAGGCACATTGTCTCTCAGGGAACAGGGAGTCACTGTTTTGGCAGGCAGGCACTTTGTCTCTCAGGGAACAGGGAGTCACTGTTTTGGCAGGCAGGCACATTGTCTCTCAGGGAACAGGGAGTCACTGTTTTGGCAGGCAGGCACATTGTCTCTCAGGGAACAGGGAGTCACTGTTTTGGCAGCCAGGCACATTGTCTCTCAGGGAACAGGGAGTCACTGTTTTGGCAGGCAGGCACTTTGTCTCTCAGGGAACAGGGAGTCACTGTTTTGCGCCTGCTGAGTCATCAGGAAAAAGACAGACTACTTGACAGGAATGCTTGCCTAGATTCATCAGTGGGGGAACTCTGCAAGCTGTGTGTGTGCACATGTTTTGTTTGTTTTTATTTATTATCTTGGCTGCCGTGAGGACGCTCTCAGTTAATCTAAGATGAAGCCATAAACCTGATTTGCCTTCCTATGAAGTGAATGAGTCTGCCTGAAATGCTCTGGCGCTCTTATTGGCTGCCTGCTTTCTAACTGTGCACCACTAGTGTGCCTGTGTGTGGTTGTCTGTGTGGCCCATCAGCATTATTTCAGTGCATTACTGAAGCCATCTGTCCTCTTCATTGTTAGCATCGTTGTGGGATGTGTAACGGCTGTCTAATTCCTCCTCCTCGGATGAGGAGAAGGAGTAAGGGTCGGGCCAAAACGCAGAGTTGTTAGTGCTCATATTGATTTAATCAAAACGAAACTGAACACTTACAAAAAAAAACGTGACAAAACCGAAAACAGTCCCGTGTGGCACGAACACTGACACGAGATACAAATACCCACAAAACACAAGTGAAACCCCGGCTGCCTTAGTATGATTCTCAATCAGGGACAACGATTGACAGCTGCCTCTGATTGAGAATCATACCAGGCCGAACACAAAATCCCAACATAGAACATCACACATAGACAAACCCACCCAACTCACACCCTGACCAACAAAATAAATACAAGACAAAAGAAAACAGGTCAGGAACGTGACATAACCCCCCCCTTAAGGTGCGAACTCCGGGCGCACCAGCATAAACTCTAGGGGAGGGTCTGGGTGGGCGTCTGTCCACGGTGGCGGCTCTGGCGCTGGTCGTGGTCCCCACCCCACCTTAGTCAATCCCCTCTTCCGTAGCCTCCTCCAAATTAACCCCACTAGATTAAGGGGCAGCACCGGACTGAGGGGCAGCACCGGACTGAGGGGCAGCACCGGACTGAGGGGCAGCACCGGACTGAGGGACGGATCCTGGCTGGCTGGGTCTGGCGGATCCTGGCTGAACGGCTCTGGCGGATCCTGGCTGGACGGCTCTGGCTGGTCCTGGCTGGACGGCTCTGGCTGGTCCTGGCTGGCGGAAGGCTCTGACGGCTCGGGACAGACGGGCGGCTCTGACGGCTCGGGACAGACGGGCGGCTCTGACGGCTCGGGACAGACGGGCGGCTCTGACGGCTCGGGACAGACGGGCGGCTCTGACGGCTCGGGACAGACGGGCGGCTCTGACGGCTCGGGACAGACGGGCGGCTCTGACGGCTCGGGACAGACGGGCGGCTCTGACGGCTCGGGACAGACGGGCGGCTCTGACAGCGCTGGGCAGGCGGACGGTTCAGACGGCGCTGGGCAGGCGGGCAGCTCTGACGGTGCTGGGCAGGCGGACGGTTCAGACGGCGCTGAGCAGGCAGACAGTTCAGACGGCGCTTGGCAGGCAGGCAGCTCAGACACTGGCTGCACTGGAGAGGAGGAAGGCTCTGACAGCGCTGGACAGGTGGGTGCAACTGGAGAGAGAAGACTGAGAGACAGCCTGGTGCGGGGGGCTGCCACCGGAGGACTGGTACGTGGAGGTGGCACCGGAAAACCGGACCGTGAAGGAGGACACGTGCTCTTGAGCACCGAGCCTGCCCAACCTTACCAGGTTGAATGATCCCCGTAGCCCTGCCAGTGCGACGAGGTGGAAAAACCCGCACTGGGCTATGCTGGCGAACCGGGGACACCATTTGTAAGGCTGGTGCCATGTACCCTGGCCCGAGGAGACGCACTGGAGGCCAGATGCGTTGGGCCGGCTTCATGACACCCGGCTCGATGCCCAACCTAGCCCGGCCAACCTAGCCCGGACTAAGCACGCGTACTGGGGACACCGTGCGCTTTACCGCATAACACGGTGTCTGACCAGTACGACGCCCTCTCACTCCACGGTAAGCACGGGGAGTTGGCTCAGGTATCCTATCCGGCTTTGCCACACTCCGCGTGTGCCTCCCCCCCGCAATACATTTTTGGGTCTGACTCTCGGGCTCCCAACCGCGTCGCCGCGCTGCCTCCTCATACCAGCGCCTCTCTGCCTTCGCTGCCTCCAACTCCGCCTTGGGACGGCGATATTCCCCTGGCTGAGCCCAGGGTCCTTTGCCTCCAGGATCTCTTCCCAAGTCCACGAGTCCTGTGTCCTCGGTCTCTGCTGCTGCTGCTGTCTGTTCTCACTCTGCTTGATCCTTTTGGGGTGGGTGTTTCTGTAACGGCTGTCTAATTCCTCCTCCTCGGATGAGGAGAAGGAGTAAGGGTCGGACCAAAATGCAGAGTTGTTAGTGCTCATATTGATTTAATCAAAACGAAACTGAACACTTACAAATACAAAAAAACAACAAACGTGACAAAACCGAAAACAGTCCCGTGTGGCACGAACACTGACACGAGATACAAACACCCACAAAACACACGTGAAACCCCGGCTGCCTTAGTATGATTCTCAATCAGGGACAACGATTGACAGCTCCCTCTGATTGAGAATCATACCAGGCCGAACACAAAATCCCAACATAGAAAATCACACATAGACAAACCCACCCAACTCACGCCCTGACCAACTAAATAAATACAAGACAAAAGAAAACAGGTCAGGAACGTGACAGGATGTCCATGTCTGTGTGACGCATCTCTTTTTTGCCGCAAAACTGTTGGCTGCTCTTTGATGTAAACGCTGTCCTTTACTCATATTTTATGATATTGTTTTGATCCAGCTCGGTAAAGATGCTTGTATAAATCAAATCAAATCACATTTTATTTGTCACATACACATGGTTAGCAGATGTTAATGCGAGTGTAGCGAAATGCTTGTGCTTCTAGTTCCGACAATGCAGTAATAACCAACGAGTAATCTAACCTAACAATTCCACAACTACTACCTTATACACACATAAGTGTAAAGGGATAAAGAATATGTACATAAAGATATATGAATGAGTGATGGTACAGAACGGCATAGGCAAGATGCAGTAGATGGTATAGAGTACAGTATATACATATGAGATGAGTAATGTAGGTATATAAACATAAAGTAGCATAGTTTAAAGTGGCTAGTGATACATGTATTACATAAAGATGGCAAGATGCAGTAGATGATATAGAGTACAGTATATACATATACATATGAGATGAGTAATGTAGTGTATGTAAACATTATATTAAGTGGCATTGTTTAAAGTGGCTAGTGATACATTTTTACATACATTTTCATCAATTCCCATTATTAAAGTGGCTGGAGTTGAGTCAGTATGTTGGCAGCAGCCACTAAATGTTAGTGGTGGCTGTTTAACAGTCTGATGGCCTTGAGATAGAAGCTGTTTTTCAGTCTGTCGTTCCCTGCTTTGATGCACCTGTACTGACCTCGACTTCTGGATGATAGCGGGGTGAACAGGCAGTGGCTCGGGTGGTGTAGTTATCCTGGAGGGCAGGTAGTTTGCCCCCGGTGATGCGTTGTGCAGACCTCACTATCCTCTGGAGAGCCTTACGGTTGTGGGCGGAGCAGTTGCCGTACCAGGCGGTGATACAGCCCGACAGGATGCTCTCGATTGTGCATCTGTAGAAGTTTGTGAGTGCTTTTGTTGACAAGCCGAATTTTTTCAGCCTCCTGAGGTTGAAGAGGCGCTGCTGCGCCTTCTTCACAACGCTGTCTGTGTGGGTGGACCAATTCAGTTTGTCCGTGATGTGTACGCCGAGGAACTTAAAACTTACTACCCTCTCCACTACTGTCCCGTCGATGTGGATAGGGGGGTGCTCCCTCTGCTGTTTCCTGAAGTCCACAATCATCTCCTTTGTTTTGTTGACGTTGAGTGTGAGGTTATTTTCCTGACACCACACTCCGAGGGCCCTCACCTCCTCCCTGTAGGCCGTCTCGTCGTTGTTGGTAATCAAGCCTACCACTGTAGTGTCGTCTGCAAACTTGATGATTGAGTTGGAGGCGTGCATTGCCACGCAGTCGTGGGTGAACAGGGAGTACAGGAGAGGGCTCAGAACGCACCCTTGTGGGGCCCCAGTGTTGAGGATCAGCGGTGTGGAGATGTTGTTACCTACCCTCACCACTTGGGGGCGGCCCGCCAGGAAGTCCAGTACCTAGTTGCACAGGGCGGGGTCGAGACCCAGGGTCTCGAGCTTGATGACGAGTTTGGAGGCTACTATGTTGTTAAATGCTGAGCTGTAGTCGATGAACAGCATTCTCACATAGGTATTCCTCTTGTCCAGATGGGTTAGGGCAGTGTGCAGTGTGGTTGTGATTGCGTCGTCTGTGGACCTATTGGGTCGGTAAGCAAATTGGAGTGGGTCTAGGGTGTCAGGTAGGGTGGAGGTGATATGGTCCTTGACTAGTCTCTCAAAGCACATCATGATGACGGAAGTGAGTGCTACGGGGCGGTAGTCGTTAAGCTCAGTTACCTTAGCTTTCTTGGGAACAGGAACAATGGTGGCCCTCTTGAAGCATGTGGGAACAGCAGACTGAGATAAGGATTGATTGAATATGTCCGTAAACACACCAGCCAGCTGGTCTGCGCATGCTCTGAGGACGCGGCTGGGAATGCCGTCTGGGCCTGCAGCCTTGCGAGGGTTAACACGTTTAAATGTTTTATTCACCTCGGCTGCAGTGAAGGAGAGCCCGCAGGTTTTGGTAGCGGGCTGTGTCAGTGGCACTGTATTGTCCTCAAAGCGAGCAAAAAAGTTATTTAGTCTGTGTGGGAGCAAGACATCCTGGTCCGCGACGGGGCTGGTTTTCTTCTTGTAATCCGTGATTGACTGTAGACCCTGCCACATACCTCTTGTGTCTGAGCTGTTGAATTGCGACTCTACTTTGTCTCTATATTGGCACTCAGCTTGTTTGATTGCCTTGCGGAGGGAATAGCTACACTGTTTGTATTCGGTCATGTTTCCGGTCACCTTGCCCTGGTTAAAAGCAGTTGTTCGCGCTTTCCTTTTCGCTCGAATTCTGCCATCAATCCACGGTTTCTGGTTTGGGAATGTTTTAATCGTTGCTGTGGGTATAATGTCGCCGATGCATTTTCTAATGAACTCGCTCACCGAATCAGCGTATTCGTCAATGTTGTTGTTGGACGCAGTGTGGAACATATCCCAATCCACGTGATCGAAGCAGTCTTGAAGCGTGGAATCAGATTGGTCGGACCAGCGTTGAACAGACCTGAGCGCGGGAGCTTCTTGTTTTAGTTTCTGTTTGTAGGCTGGAAGCAACAAAATGGAGTCGTGGTGAGCTTTTCCGAAAGGAGTGCGGGGGAGGGCTTTATATGCGTCGCGGAAGTTAGAATAACAATGATACAGGGTTTTACCAGCCCTGGTAGCACAATCGATATGCTGATAGAATTTAGGGAGTCTTGTTTTCAGATTAGCCTTGTTAAAATCCCCGGCAACAATGAATGCAGCCTTAGGATGTGTGGTTTCCAGTTTACATAGAGTCAGATAAAGTTTGTTCAGGGCTATCGATGTGTTTGCTTGAGGGGGAATATATACGGCTGTGATTTATAATCGAAGAGAATTGCCTTGGTAGATAATGCGGTCGACATTTGATTGTGAGGAATTCTAAGTCAGGTGAACAGAATGGCTTGAGTTCTTGTATGTTGTTATGATCACACCACGTCTCGTTAATCATAAGGCATAACCCCCGCCCCTTTTCTTACCAGAAAGATGCTTGTTTCTGTCGGCGCGATGCGTGAAGAAACTAGCTGGCTGCACCGACTCCGTTAGCGTCTCTCGAGTGAGCCATGTTTCCGTGAAGCAAAGAACGTTACAGTCTCTGATGTCTCTCTGGAATGCTACCCTTGCTCGGATTTCATCAACCTTGTTGTCAAGAGACTGGACATTGGCGAGTAGTATGCTAGGGAGTGGAGCGCGATGTGCCCGTCTCCAGAGCCTGACCAGAAGACCGCTTCGTTTGCCCCTTTTACGGCATCGTTGTTTAGTGTCGCCGGCTGGGATCCGATCCATTGTACGGGGTGGAAGGGAAAACACAGGATCCGCTTCGGGAGAGTCATATTCCTGGTCGTAATGATGGTAATGATGGGGAGTTGATGTTGCTCTTATATTCAGTAGTTCCTCCCGACTGTATGTAATAAAACCTAAGATTACCTGGGGTACCAATGTAAGAAATAACACGTAAAAAAAAAAAATACTGCATAGTTTCCTAGGAACGCGAAGCGAGGCGGCCATCTCTGTCGGCGCCGGAAGTTGCGCCGACAGAGATCGGTGTGTGAAATCGGTGTGTGTATGTGCGTTTTTCAATAACTACAAATAGAATCATATTAGGCGGTGTATTCGGCCTATCTAGACATTTATTGCCTGAAGCTTTTAATGAAGAGAATATTCATATTATAGTTGTTATGGGAAGGCCAGACAGTCAGTTAGTCGTTCCAATTCTGCTGATGTGAGCCTAGCCAATCCCTGGGAGGCAGATCACAGGGTGCCTATGTTGCCAGACTGACACGTAAGAGAAGACACATCACAAGATGCGGCTCAAATGGAACCCTATTCCCAATATAGTGCACTACATTTGACCAGGCTCCAATGGTTTCTGGTCATAGGTAGTGCACTTAGCAGGGAATAGGGAGCCATTTGGGAGGTAGCCAGTGTCTCAGGTCTCTCTGGGGTTCCCGAGGACGACAGGCGGCGAGTCCCAGCACTTTGGTCTTCCTGCTTGTAATTCATTAAAGATTACACCCCCTTCTCCTTCCTTGAACAAAGTGGTCTCGCTGTCATAACAGTGAGATTTGGCCTTTGATTGTTCTCATTGGCCCACTGAGTTTACAATCTGCCGACAGTACATATAGATTAATCACTTGAGTCTTTAAACGCCCACAGACCACATCGGAAGAAATCCACTTTTTTGAGCTGAAATGCGATGACCAAATATTACCCATAATGTTGCACTATGATTAAAGTTAATAAGTTATAGTTTTAGTCAAAGTATGACATACAGTGCATTCAGAAAGTATTCAGACCCCTTGACATTTTCCACATTTTGTTACGTTACAGCCTTATTCTAAAATTGATTAAATCATTTTTTTTGTTATCAATCTACACACAAAACCCCATAATGACAAAGCAAAAATAGGTAGAACATTTTTTGTTGCAAATCTATAATGATAATAAAAAAAATGAAATATAACATTTACATAAGTATTCAGACCCTTTACTCAGTACATGGTTGAAGCACCTTCGGCAGCGATTACAGCCTCATGTCTTTTTGGGGATGATGCTACAAGCTTGGCACACCTGTATTTGGGGAGTTTCTCCCATTCTCTGCAGATCCTCTCAAGTTCTGTCAGGTTGGATGGTGTGTGTCGCTGCACAGCTATGTTCAGGTCTCTCCAGAGATGTTAGATCCGGTTCAAGTCCGGGCTTTGGCTGGGCCACTCAAGGACATTCAGAGACTTGTCCCGCAGCCACTCCTGCATTGTCTTGGTTGTGTGCTTAGGGTCATTGTCCTGTTGGAAGGTGAACCTTTGCCCCCGTCTGAGATCCTGAGTGCTCTGGAGCAGGTTTTCATCAAGGAGCTCACTGTACTTAGCTCCATTCATCTTTCCCTCGATCCTGACTTGTCTCCCAGTCCCTGCCGCTGAAAAATATCCCCACAACATGATGCTGCCACCACCATGCTTCACCGTAGGGATGGTGCCAGATTTCCTTCAGACATGACCCCGATCAAACATCTCTGGAGAGACCTGAAAATAGCTGTGCAGCGACGCTCCCCATCCAACCTGACAGAGCTTGAGAGGATCTGCACAGAATAATGGGATAACATCCTCAAATACAGGTGTGCCAAGCTTGTAGCGTCATACCCAAGAAGACTTGAGGCTGTAATCACTGGCAAACGTGCTTCAACAAAGTACTGAGTAAAGGGTCTGAATACTTATGTAATTGTGATATTGCAATTTTTTTTTAAATAACCAGTTTTTGCTTTGTCATTATGGGGTATTGTGTGTAGATTGATGAGGGGGAAAAACTATGTAATATAATTTAGAATAAGGCTGTAACGTAACAAATTGTGGAAAATGTCAAAGGGTCGGAATACTTTCCGAATGCACTGTATGCCAAATCCAGCTCCAAACAAGCCATAGCTGGCTAATCCTTTGAATACGGAATAGGCCTAGTAAAAGAAAAATGGCAACAGAACATTAGCTAGCCAGATAAGTTTAGCATGTTAGCTAGCTACGCTGACATTGGTCAGTGCCCTTTTTGCTAATGTTTATCAACTTCACGTGGAAATTCCCACACCCACTTCGTGAATAGGTAAACGTAGCTTTTTTCATTCTTCAAAGGTGTAACCTAAACGTCCACATCCTTAGCAAATTCTATAATAACTAAGTCACATTGTTCGTAATTATGAGGTAGGCATTAAGCCGTCTCCATGGCTCTGTGTTTCGTATTGATTGATTGATTTATTAATTGTACATCTGTTGGTTCCAGACTTTGTTGGGGAGCCATGAACCGTCGTCTGTCCAGCTGTGGGTATCCTACAACCGCCAGCCAATGAAAGCCGCCCAGTTCATGACCCGCCACCCAATCACAGTGAGTCTCCAGGCCTGCTTCGCCACACCAGAATATCCTCTCTGTGGCTCCCAGTAGACTCCTAGTCCAGAGAACAAACCTGTCTCTGTATCGTTGATGAAACTGGGGAAATGTATTTGTAAGGAAATGCTATACTATGTAGCTAATATGTAGTTGACAGCTCAACATGAGTCAGAAATCACCAATCACAGAAAATACTGCAAGCCTAGATACTCCACTCACAGTAAAAAGCTGCCAATTCCATGACACTATTTATCTTACAAATGTACATGTTTTTGTCTAATAAAAGTTGAATTCCAATCATCAGCTTTTAGTTGTGAGAGAATTACCCCTATTTTTCTTAATAATGCCCTACACAAATAAGGAAAACTGCCCAACGTCTCTCTTCCTCTCCTGCAGGAGTACTACATCGCTGACGCTTCGGAGGACCAGGTGTTTGTTTGCGTCAACCACGTCAACAACGTCACCCACCTGTACATCTCAGACACGCAGGGCCTGTCCTTCTCCCTGTCCCTGGAGAATGTGCTATACTACAGCCCAGAGGGTTCAGGCAGCCACACCCTCATCAGGTTGGCACGGTGTTCCTAGTCAACCAATCTTGGATTGCACATTTTTGTTTCAGGCCGGCCCAGCGTTAACCCACCTGTTTGCTTTATTAACTAATCATGGGTTGCACATTTTTGTTCCAGCCCAGCACTAACCCATTAGATTCTGCTAATCGACTTATCACCATGATTAGTGGCGTGTTAGTGCTGGGCTAGAACCAAAATGTGCACCACTTTGGTGTGTCCCCCAGGAATAGATTTGGAAACAGCAGTATTCTGGATGCAAGACCTGGGCTCAGATAGTATTGGTATCTTTCAAATACTTAAGCTGCCCTTGATTGAGCTTAATTGACACAACACAATCAAAAGAAAAGTCCCAAAAGTGCAAACCCTGCCCATGTGACACTCCAGGCAGGCACAATCAATCGGCCAAAGCATTTGAACCCAAGTCTAAAATATGTTGAAGTGACTCACAGTTAAGGCAGCCTAATTAGTAGGCTACCTTCTGAGATATGTAGTGTCTTGCTCGGAACAAACGTAACAGAACTCACGTTGATCAACCAAACCTTCCTTGATCAAATACACAAGCCCTTTGATCAAGTATACCCACTTTGATCAAGCGCACCCACCCAACTTGATTTATTTTGAAGGAGAGATGAGAGGAGGCTGTTCTACTAGAGTTACATCTTATCATTCCAGAGCTGGGGGACTCCTGGTGTGCATTCCTCGTGACCACGATGAGTCAGCTTGAGTGGCTGTCTTCTCCTCCGTGTTGGTAAACAACAGCAGGGCCTTTGCGTGTGTTTACATCCCAGTGACCAGGATCTTGAATGTTTGAGTCCCTGTTGTCATGGCGCTGCGGTGTAGCGTAGTGCGTCCAGGGCCTGTAATTATTCAAATGACTGCGTTCCCAACACGTCTCCAGCTGCCAGGAGATGTGTGGTGAGAGCAGCTTGATTGCTTCTTGATAGTGAGGCGACCTCGCGACACGAGCAGACCAGACCATGTGTTTCCTTTGGCCAACATAGCCACAAGATACACTGAATGTGATACTGTGTTGTTTTTTATACTAATCGTGTGTGTGTGCATCTGTCTGTGTTTGTGTACCTCCGGCTGTCTGTGTGTGTGTGTGTGTGTGTGTGTGTGTGTGTGTGTGTGTGTGTGTGTGTGTGTGTGTGTGTGTGTGTGTGTGTGTGTGTGTGTGTGTGTGTGTGTGTGTGTGTGTGTGTGTGTGTGTGTGTGTGTGTTTCATCCCAGGTACTTTGCCAGCGAGCCCTTTGCTGACCTGCACCGCGTGGAGGGTCTGCGCGGCGTCTTCGTGGCCACGCTCATCAACGGCTCACTCAGCGAGGACAACATGCGCTCTGTAATCACCTTCGACAAGGGGGGCACCTGGGAACTGCTGCTGGCCCCCTCTGCCGACAGCCTGGGAGGAACACTGGACTGCCAGGTAGCTGGCTAGCTGTTACAATAACATCTGACCCTGTATCAGTGGTTAGAGAAAACGTCCACCTACACCCCGGTGGGTTTCCCCTAACCACTGATACAGGATACTGCTGTCAGCTTCAGCAATAGGACATCATACACATCAGGGCGACATCCTGCTTACGGACATCAACAACAGGATTAAGATTAGGGCTGTGACGATACCAGGATCGCATTATTTGTTCCGTGGCAAAAATGAAAACACGAGGCAGACCAAACTCTTTGGTACTTTAAAAACCTGCTGTATGTAAAATATTAGGTGCGATAGCTTAGAAAATAAATACAGGTGACTCTGGATGACAACATAATTATGTCTGTTTCCAACATTAGGGCTGGTTTCCTAAAGAAGTTTAATCTGCTTTGTGTTTTGTTTCCTTTCCGCGATACTAGCGAGTGTTATGATATTGGCATCGTCCCGGCCCTAATTAAGATCTGCCCAAGATTCCCACTGTTAGCTCTTGTTAATGTAGGCATGTCTGAAGGGGGGGTGGGGGGAGTTGGGAAGAGCCAATAAAGCAGCAGTCTTAGCAGAATTGAATTCTGTTGTTGATGTCTGTAAGCAGGAAGTTGCCCTTTTGTGTTTTATGCTGTCATTGAGTCTCTGAGTCCTTTGTGGAAGGGATTGGGGGTTGGGTAATATGAACCTACATTAGGGATTAGGAACAACAGCCATGAGGCCACACAGTGTGTGTTTGCATTCTAAAGGGGAAGTGGGTTTGGGTGTAAACAGTTGTGTTTGGTTTGGTTTTAGAAAGTGGTCGTGTCCCTTGCACGAAAATGTATGCACTCACGACTGTAATACGCTCTGGATAAGAGGGTCTAAATTACTATATTTTAAATGTAGCTTCACTTCTTAGGAAATAGTATTATATTAATGAGTTATTTATTGAGGGTTTTGTCAGTGATTGTTGTCTCCATTGACCTAACACTCTCACGCCATCTCTCCCTCCACAACGCCTCCCCATCTCTCCCTCCACAACGCCTCTCCATCTCTCCCTCCACAACGCCTCTCCATCTCTCCCTCCACAACGCCTCCCCATCTCTCCCTCCACAACGCCTCTCCATCCCTCCCTCCACAACGCCTCTCCATCCCTCCCTCCACAACGCCTCTCCATCTCTCCCTCCACAACGCCTCCCCATCTCTCCCTCCACAACGCCTCTCCATCTCTCCCTCCACAACGCCTCTCCATCTCTCCCTCCACAACGCCTCTCCATCTCTCCCTCCACAACGCCTCTCCATCTCTCCCTCCACAACGCCTCTCCATCTCTCCCTCCACAACGCCTCTCCATCCCTCCATTCTCCCCTCCTCTCTAATCCTCCCTCCATCCATCGCTCTTCTATACACCCTGGGTATTTATCTATCCCCCATCCTCTCCCTCTATCCCCCATCCTCTCCCTCTATCCCCCATCCTCTCCCTTTATCCCCCATCCTCTCCCTCTATCCCCCATCCTCACTCTATCCCCCACACTCCCCCTCTATCCCTCATCCTGTCCCTCTATCCCCCATTCTCTCCCTCTATCCCCTCATCCTCTCCCTCTATCCCCTCATCCTCTCCCTCTATCCCCTCATCCTCTCACTCTATCCCCATCCTCTCCCTCTATCCCCTCATCCTCTCCCTCTATCCCCTTATCCTCTCCCTCTATCCCCCCACCCTCTCCCTCTATCCCCCACCCTCTCCTCCTATCCCTCTATCCACTATCCTCCTTCTGTCCCTCTATCCACTATCCCCCCATCCTCTCCCTCTATCCCCTCATCCTCTCCCTCTATCCCCTCATCCTCTCCCTCTATCCCCATCCTCTCCCTCTATCCCTCATCCTCTCCCTCTATCTCCCATCCTCTCCCTCTATCCCTCATCCTCTCCCTCTATCCCCATCCTCTCCCTCTATCCCTCATCCTCTCCCTCTATCCCTCATCCTTTCCCTCTATCCCCATCCTTTCCCTCTATCCCCATCCTCTCCCTCTATCCCCCATCCTCTCCCTCTATCCCCATCCTCTCCCTCTATCCCCATCCTCTCCCTCTATCCCCATCCTCTCCCTCTATCCCTCATCCTCTCCCTCTATCTCCCATCCTCTCCCTCTATCCCTCATCCTCTCCCTCTATCTCCCATCCTCTCCCTCTATCCCTCATCCTCTCCCTCTATCCCTCATCCTCTCCCTCTATCCCTCATCCTCTCCCTCTATCCCCATCCTCTCCCTCTATCCCCATCCTCTCCCTCTATCCCTCAACCTCTCCCTCTATCCCCATCCTCTCCCTCTATCCCCATCCTCTCCCTCTATCCCCATCCTCTCCCTCTATCCCTCATCCTCTCCTTCTATCCCCATCCTCTCCCTCTATCCCTCATCCTCTCCCTCTATCCCTCATCCTCTCCCTCTATCCCTCATCCTCTCCCTCTATCCCCATCCTCTCCCTCTATCCCTCATCCCCTCCCTCTATCCCCATCCTCTCCCTCTATCCCCATCCTGTCCCCCCCTCTCCATAGCTCTCCAAGGGCTGCTCCCTCCACCTGGCCCAGCGCTGGAGCCAGCTTCTCAACATTCAGCTGCGCAGGATGCCCATTCTGTCCAAGGAGTCAGCGCCAGGGCTCATCATGGCCACAGGTGGGGAGGCTAGCAGCATACAACTACAATCACTATTTATAAAAATAAAAAAATATATATACACTGCTCAAAAAAATAAAGGGAACACCTAAACAACACAATGTAACTCCAAGTCAATCACACTTCTGTGAAATCAAACTGTCCACTTAGGAAGCAACACTGATTGACAATACATTTCACCTGCTGTTGTGCAAATGGAATAGACAACAGGTGGAAATTATAGGCAATTAGCAAGACACCCCCAATAAAGGAGTGGTTCTGCAGGTGGTGACCACAGACCACTTCTCAGTTTCTATGCTTTCTGGCTGATGTTTTGGTCACTTTTGAATGCTGGCGGTGCTTTCACTCTAGTGGTAGCATGAGACGGAGTCTACAACCCACACAAGTGGCTCAGGTAGTGCAGCTCATCCAGGATGGCACATCAATGCGAGCTGTGGCAAGAAGGTTTGCTGTGTCTGTCAGCGTAGTGTCCATAGCATGGAGGCGCTACCAGGAGACAGGCCAGTACATCAGGAGACGTGGAGGAGGCCGTAGGAGGGCAACAACCCTGCAGCAGGACCGCTACCTCCGTCTTTGTGCAAGGAGGAGCAGGAGGAGCACTGCCAGAGCCCTGCAAAATGACCTCCAGCAGGCCACAAATGTGCATGTGTCTGCTCAAACGGTCAGAAACAGACTCCATGAGGGTGGTATGAGGGCCCGACGTCCACAGGTGGGGGTTGTGCTTACAGCCCAACACCGTGCAGGACGTTTGGCATTTGCCAGAGCACACCAGGATTGGCAAATTCGCCACTGGCGCCCTGTGCTCTTCACAGATGAAAGGAGGTTCACACTGAGCACATGTGACAGACGTGACAGAGTCTGGAGACGCCGTGGAGAACGTTCTGCTGCCTGCAACATCCTCCAGCATGACCGGTTTGGCGGTGGGTCAGTCATGGTGTGGGGTGGCATTTCTTTGGGGGGCCGCATGTGCTCGCCAGAGGTAGCCTGACCGCCATTAGGTACCGAGATGAGATCCTCAGACCCCTTGTGAGACCATATGCTGGTGCGGTTGGCCCTGGGTTCCTCCTAATGCAAGACAATGCTACACCTCATGTGGCTGGAGTGTGTCAGCAGTTCCTGCAAGAGGAAGGCATTGATGCTATGGACTGGACCGCCCGTTCCCCAGACCTGAATCCAATTGAGCACATCTGGGACATTGTGTCTCGCTCCATCCACCAACACCACGTTGCACCACAGACTGTCCAGGAGTTGGCGGATGCTTTAGTCCAGGTTCTGGGAGGAGATCCCTCAGGAGACCATCCGCCACCTCATCAGGAGCATGCCCAGTCATTGTAGGGAGGTCATACAGGCACGTGGAGGCCACACACACTACTGAGCCTCATTTTGACTTGTTTTAAGGACATTACATCAAAGTTGAATCAGCCTGTAGTGTGGTTTTCCACTTTAATATTGAGTGTGACTCCAAATCCAGACCTCCATGGGTTGATAAATTTGATTTCCATTGATCATTTTTGTGTGATTTTGTTGTCAGCACATTCAACTATGTAAAGAAAAACGTATTTAATAAGAATATTTAATTCAATCAGATCTAGGATGTGTTATTTTAGTGTTCCCTTTATTTTTTTGAGCAGTGTATATATATATATTTTTTTTCTTCTCAGATATTTTCTGATTTCATTGAACAGATAGAGCGAGAGAGGATGACAGTGGGGAAAGAAAGAGAAAGAGAAAGGTTGTGTCATAGGGAACCCATACAGGTACTGACAACGTGTGCCAGAGGGCTTCGGCATTACCACTCGACCAGCCAGGCCACAGAATTACTATTTCTCTGGCGAACACATGACTTTCCTTATGGTGGCGCAACTTCTGCTATTTCGTAATCTGATAGAGAGGACCACTTCCCCCATCAGTCAATCACACAGGAAATTAGAGTGCCTAGAGAAGCTGCGGAGTCTCTCCTTCCTGCTCGTTTGTCTGCGTCTGTTTATTCATTTATTTAACCATTATTCATTCAGGCAATTCAGTTGAGAGCAAATTCTTATTTACAGCGTGTCTGTGCGCGTGCGTGTTTGAATTTCCCTGAGTGCGTGTGTTCATGGTATGGGAATGTGTGCATGCGTGTTAGTAACTGCGTGTACTCGGGTCAGAGCAATAGGTTTTGACCGGGGCTAAACTAGGAGCAGTTGGACACATCCATTGTGTTTAACCCACTGAAAGTGTCTCTACCGGCTCTGCCTGCTTGGCGGAGTACATAGATTTTCTTTGTAGCTGTGCTGTGTCTGGAAGGAGGAAGAAGCCTCTACACCCTGCGAGCTACTAAACCTAACGAAATGATTAGGTGATAACTCCCACGGGGGGAAGTGCAGAGAGGAGAGCTGAGGAGACACTATGCCCTTCTCGTCCGTGTTATCGCTTACACACAGATGCGCTAATTACTTCTGCCTCACCCAGCGGAGACACACAGACACAGACCGTCTCTCTCTTTGTGTGGACCCAGCCAGCCACACGCAACCAGCATTCCCACACGGCCTATCAGGGGGAACATTTACACTCAAACGTTTGTTTTGTGACTTGTTCCTGTGACATTTCTTCATTTGTAAAGCACCGTTGATATGGCCTCCAAGAACAACAGTCATTAGTGGTGATGCAGGGGAGGAGAACGGTGGCTTCATTAACCAGCTCTCAGGATGAGTGTCAGACACACAGAGAGAGCCGTACACAACTACATAAAAGACCTAACGCCACACCGTTAGGTGCAACATGGTAGTCTACATCCACATAGGATAAATAGCTATATGACGTTACACTCGTTGGGGCCTTCCCCCCTAGAATGACTACAGACTGATTTGAACCATTCTTATAGGTTCAGCACATGGTAGGAGTATTGATGTTGACAATAAAGCATACTGGAGCGTAGTCTGCTGCATGGAGTTTGGTTGAACTTTTCTGAACATCCGCCTGTTCCTTGATCTCAAGCATCTGCTTAACAACCCTGGATGGAATCTATCCCTATATAGTGCCGCCCAGCTATATGCTACAGTAGCCCCTTTCGCTATGGCTGCGTTTCAAATGGCACCCTGTTCCCTGCATAGTGAGCTACTTTTCCTCTGTTGTCGGATTTGTGTGCTCCGGGCTGGCCACTGTGCTTGGCTGCGTTCCAAATTGCACGGCACCCTATTCCCTATGCATCTAGTGCACTACTTTTGACCAGGGCCCATAGGGCTTTTGGTCAAAAGCAGTGCACTATGTAGGGAATAGGGTGCTATTTGGAACACTACCTGGGATACTGCTGGGACTGGAGACCACCTGAATCCCCCTCTGTGTGAATTGTTTAATTCGTCACCTCCTCTCACACAGCCGTTCCACTGATGCATCCTGTGTCTGTGTCTGTCTCCTCTGCAGGCTCTGTGGGCAAGAACCTGGCCAACAAGCCCAACGTGTATGTGTCCAGCAGTGCTGGGGCCAGATGGAGAGAGGTCAGTGTGTGTGTGTGTGTGTGTGTATGCTTTGTTTTTGTGTGTGTGTGTGTGCACCATAAATGTACCTATGCACATGATGAGCTATAAATCATGACATTGGTTATTGTTGGATGTTTCCTGCCTCTGCTACCCACTCATACCAGAGGGTTTCTGTGGGGCGCTTAGCCACAATGCTGAATGCCCAGCGTAGGACACTTTCCTCCACAGTATATTATTAATCAACCACAAACATGGTGCTCAGTTATTTAAAGCCACACTCTGTAAGACGTGAGTGCAATTCCAAGACTGGGGAGCCCTCTAAGACATAAACAATGGAGCAGAAGCACCCGGAACATTTTCACATGCTCTTGATGCATATGGTGTGACATTCCACGAGAGCAGTATTAGACTTTTAATTATTTATTTTTTTAACCTACTTTTAATCTGAACATAGTATTACCTCATTTAAGTGTCTTGACGACCAAAATATTTTTGGTAATAATACGGCCTGACAGTTGTACTAGTCTTATTATGGTAGCTATATCAATTGACCAGCAATCTTAGACTGTGGCTTTTAATGAGTGTTCTTCACATTTCCCCTTCTCAAGGCGCTGACCGGTCCTCACTTCTACACGTGGGGTGACCACGGGGGCATCCTCATGGCCATCGCCCAGGGGGGCTCCACCACACACCTCAAGTGAGTCTCATAACTGTCCTAAATAACACCCATATCTCCATTGTTAGAACAACACAGTGGGCTGTGTATCACCCCCTCATTACACCCCTCTACTCCCCACCGCAGCTCTGCCCTGAGTCGTTGACTTTCAGTCTGCTTACCTCCTCAAATAAAGGTTCAATGAATTGTACCCTTTTCAACCCACTGTGTCACTGCCAACCCAATCAGTACTATGCTGGCTCGGAAATATTATTTTCACATTTATCCTTTACAGCTCGGTTCCAGCTACTACAGTACCTTGGGATATGTAACCAGGCCAATGCACTACAGCTTGGCTTGGCTCAGTAGTGTAAAACGGGTATAAATATTGTAACCACGCTAATGTTGATCTCCATACTGTCTCTGTTGGCCCTGCTATAGACTAGCATCCTGTTCAGGTGGTGTACTTGCTGACTCACGCTACAGAATCAGTAGATTTGCCCTATGGGCCATTCTGACTCGGACAAGGCGGCAGAAAGCCTAGTGGTTAGAGTGTTGGGCCAGTAACCGAAAGGTTGCTGAATCGAATCCCGAGCTGACAAGGTAGAAATATGCCATTCTGCCCCTGAACAAGGCAGTTAACCCACTGTTCCCCGGTAGGCCGTCATTGTAAATAAGAATTTGTTCTTAACTGACTTGCCTAGTTAAATAAAGGTTAAATAAAGAAACATACAAATTAAAGGCTACTTACCTACTGTCTCTCTGTGTCTCAGGTTCAGTACCAATGAGGGGGAGACGTGGACAGACTTCCGTTTCTCTGACAGGGAGGTGTATGTCTACCAGCTGCTGACTGAGCCGGGGGAGAAGAGCACCATCTTTACCGTCTTCGGCTCCTACGCCGACCAGAGACACAGCTGGCTCATCCTGCAGGTCAACGCCAGCGACGTGCTTGGTGAGGGGACTCTCACGATATTACTACACTGGGCAGAAGTCATGACTGAATTATGCTCAGCCCGGGTGCTTTTGCGTCTGTCTGTCGTCCATTTTCACAATGCCAATAAGAAGCATCCATCTATTAGGCCAGAGTCTCACTGAGGGGTGTGTGTTTGTGTGTGTCCGCTTATGTCCCCATGCTACTGTAATGGAATATGATCCAATTCCAAATCAAGTATTTAAAGTGTGTGTATTTGTCTCTTCAGGCGTGCCGTGCGCCGAGGGAGACTACAAGCGCTGGTCCCCGTCAGACGAGCGGGGCAACGACTGCCTTCTGGGTAGTGAGATGGTGTACAAGCGACGCACGCCCCACGCCACCTGCTTCAACGGTGAAGACTTCGACCGCCCCGTCACCGTATCCAACTGCTCCTGCACACGCCAGGACTACGAGTGGTGAGACTCTCATTTCCAAGCCCGTGTCCAATCCCATATCCGCCCTTTGCCTCTACCCCTAAAACGATCTACCCCTAGGCACCTCATATCGATCTGAAAGGGCTGGATAGCTACGATCTAGAAAGGTAACAGCTCCACCTTTCCTTCTGTTAAGCTAGGACTAGGTGGAATGTTTCTCCCTTACTTACACCTCTGCTATCCTTTCAGAGAAGGGGCTAGGGGTTGATTGGAATTAGGCAACAGTCTTTTTCCACTCATCTCTATCTGTTCATAGTTTGATAGTCAAGTAGGCTAACATTGGGTCTCTCTGTCTCTCTCTCCCCATCTAATCTCTCTCTCTCTCGCTCTCTCTCCGTCTCCCTCTCTCTCTCACCCTCCTCTATCTCCTTTTATCTCTCCCAGTGACTATGGCTACAAGCTGAGCGAGGACCTGTCCCTCCAGGTGTGCCTGCCCGACCCCGAGTTCTCGGGGAACCTCTACGCCCCTCCCGTGCCATGCCCCGTTGGAACTACCTACCGTCGCAGTACGGGGTAAGTCAATATCCCTTTGGTATTAACATAATGTCACTTCATCAGAAACCAGGCTTTACCCTTCCCATAATGATGGGCTATTTCCTGTTGTTAAGGCGAATCCACACATTGAGGGTCAAGGCCTTGCAATGTGGATGCGTCAGGATTATATGACCTAGCTGAGCTGAAGGGTTTTGGGGTTTCGGGCTGACTTCATAGTGTCCCAAATGGGCCCTGGTCAAAAGAAGTGCACTTTAAAGGGAATAGGGTGCCATAAAGGCTGAGATACACTTGTCCTTGACTGACAGTCACATATGGCTTAGAAAAACAAATGGCATTACCTAGTGTATCAGTCTTCACCTCAATCTTTTATGATTTTTTTTACTGCCGCAAGGAGATGACTGTTAAATATCAGCATGATTAATAGGATATGACCACTATGCAAATGGATTCCTTTGTGGTCATGAGGGGGAACTGTCTTTGTTCTTCTTTTGTGCTATGGGGAAGAGAAAGGAGTGACGTCATTCTATTATACAGCCCTCGCTTATCATGTAGAACAGCCCCACCTAGTGTCATAAGGAGAGAAATGTTCCAGCAAAATCTTGACATACACTGAGTGTACAAATCATTTAGAACACCTTCCTGATATTGAGTTGCAACCCTCCTTTTGCCCTCAGAACATCCTCAATTCGTCGGGGCATGGACTCTACAAGGTGTCAAAAGCTTCCCACAGGGATGCTGGCCCATGTTGACTCCCATGATTCCCTTTTGTGTCAAGTTGGCTGGATGTCCTTTGGGTAGTGGACCATTGTTGATACACACAGGAAACTGTTGAGTGTGAAAAACCCAGGAGCGTTGCAGTTCTTGACACAAACCGCTGCGCTTCGCACCTACTACCATACCCCGTTCAATGGCACTTACATCTATTGTCTTTCCCACTCACCCTCTGAATGGCACACATACACAATCCATGTCTCAGTTGTTTCAAGGCTTAAAAATCTGTCTTTAACCTGTCTCCTCCCCTTCATCTACTCTGATTGAAGTGGATTTAACAAGTGACATCAATAAGGAATCATAGCTTTCCACTGGTCAGTCTATGTCATGGTCAGAGCAGGTGTTCTTAATGTTTTGTACACTCAGTGTATATGTAATGGGCAACATACTCTTGTTGTGATATTGGGTGGTGGGTGTTTGTCTGTCCATGTTGTTAACCAGTTTGTGTGTGTCTCTCTCTCAGGTACAGGAAGGTGTCTGGGGACAGCTGTAGTGGAGGGGATGTAGAAGCCAGACTGGATGGAGAGATGCTCCCATGTCCTGTAGGAGGTAAGCCTCCCCTTTCCTTCAATTAAGACACCATTATTAGATACGTTTAGCCTTTTAGATCACAATGAATAAGAGACCCCTGAATGAATAAGAGACCCCTGAATGAATAAGAGACCCCTGAATCAATGAATAAGAGACCCCTGAATGAATAAGAGACCCCTGAATCAATGAATAAGAGACCCCTGAATCAATGAATAAGAGACCCCTGAATCAATGAATAAGAGACCCCTGAATTAATTAATGAGACCCCTGAATGAATGAGAGACCCCTGAATGAATGAGACCCCTGAATGAATGATTGAATGAATAAGAGACCCCTGAATGAATGATTGAATGAATAAGAGACCCCTGAATGAATAAGAGACCCCTGAATGAATAAGAGACCCCTGAATGAATAAGAGACCCCTGAATGAATAAGAGACCCCTGAATGAATAAGAGACCCCTGAATGAATGAGACCCCTGAATGAATGAGACCCCTGAATGAATAAGAGACCCCTGAATGAATAAGAGACCCCTGAATTAATGAGACCCCTGAATGAATGATTGAATGAATAAGAGACCCCTGAATGAATGATTGAATGAATAAGAGACCCCTGAATGAATAAGAGACCCCTGAATGAATGAACGAATGAATAAGAGACCCCTGAATGAATAAGAGACCCCTGAATTAATGAGACCCCTGAATGAATGATTGAATGAATAAGAGATCCCTGAATGAATGAGACCCCTGAATGAATGAGACCCCTGAATGAATGAGACCCCTGAATGAATGAATAAGAGACCCCTGAATGAATGAATAAGAGACCCCTGAATGAATAAGAGACCCCTGAATGAATGATTGAATGAATAAGAGACCCCTGAATGAATGATTGAATGAATAAGAGACCCCTGAATGAATAAGAGACCCCTAAATGAATAAGAGACCCCTGAATGAATAAGAGACCCCTGAATGAATGAGACCCCTGAATGAATGATTGAATGAATAAGAGACCCCTGAATGAATAAGAGACCCCTGAATTAATGAGACCCCTGAATGAATGATTGAATGAATAAGAGACCCCTGAATGAATGATTGAATGAATAAGAGACCCCTGAATGAATAAGAGACCCCTGAATGAATGATTGAATGAATAAGAGACCCCTGAATGAATAAGAGACCCCTGAATGAATAAGAGACCCCTGAATTAATGAGACCCCTGAATGAATGATTGAATGAATAAGAGACCCCTGAATGAATGATTGAATGAATAAGAGACCCCTGAATGAATAAGAGACCCCTGAATTAATGAGACCCCTGAATGAATGATTGAATGAATAAGAGACCCCTGAATGAATAAGAGACCCCTGAATTAATGAATAAGAGACCCCTGAATTAATGAATGAATAAGAGACCCCTGAATGAATGAATGAATAACAGGCCCCTGAATGAATGAGAGACCCCTGAATGAATGAACGAATGAATAAGAGACACCTGAATGAATGAATAAGAGACACCTGAATGAATGAATAAGAGACACATGAATGAATGAGAGATACTCTGAGATTCTTGATATACTGGGTTCACAAATACTTTACCTTGTAAATGCCATTATGGAAAGGGGAGACTCTCACGGGGATGTTCTCCGTTTTGCTCTACGACCCCCACGAGTATCATGGGACTCGTCTGAAGGTAACCCATGGGAATATGGAGGTCGTTTTGTGGCAACAAAAATAAGGGGTTAAATGTATTAAATGTGTCCAAAAAATATGTATATTTCCTGAGCTTTCTTATATCTCTTATAGGACAGACACTTCAAAACATTATTATTCCTTAGGATTTATTTTTTGCCTTTATATAAATGTGTTATTCAATGCATTTCTATGGACTATAGTAGTAAAGGCCAAATTCAGTATTTTATCAAATAATTTAGAAATATTTTTAGGGGGATACCTAAAGGGCCTAAAAATCATAGTCAAATAGCTAAATGATCCATTGAATAACTATTTTAAAACAATTCCATATGTTACCTTTGGGTCGTGGGTCATGAAGGGTTTATTTGTTATGGGCCACACAGTTTTAACTTTTTTTGCTAGACATTAAAGAAACTCTGTACAAATTGAGGCAAAAGATACTTTTAGTCACATATTATGGGGTGAATTTAGTTAAAGATAGAATGGTTAGTCCCAGCAGTAGATCATCGGCTACAGCAACAACACACGTAAGTTAGACCTCAGGGACAATAGCTGCTGTGGCTGGAACTGGTTGTAAGGGATCCAAAAAGCAAATAAACAAATAAGTATTTGTGAATTCATGAAAAGTGAAATTACTCACATTTTATACATAAAAGCATATGGTTGGATGAACTTTAATTTCCCTGAGGGGAAATTGTTTTAGACATGCATTACTGCTGTATGCAAAATAAATACTGTCGTATACACAGCTGGATTCAAAATAAAATGCAATTTGTTGCGTTTTTCTTACCAGTTACTCTTTACATGGCTATAGATTAGAATGAATTGTATTAAGTGTTTTTTCCCCCTGGTCTTCTCTAGAGAGTAATGAGTTCATCCTGTACGCTGTGAGGAACTCCATCCATCGCTATGACCTGGCCACAGGGACCGACCAGGCCCTGCCCCTCTCTGGTCTCCGCGAGGCCGTGGCCCTGGACTTTGACTACCAACGGAACTGCCTCTATTGGGCTGACATCTCGCTGGACACCATACAGGTCAGGGCCTTCACAGAAGGCACTCAGATGTAACCATGACTTACCCTATTCTCTATATAAGTACATTGCTTGTGTACTATATAGGGAATAAAGTACCATTTCAGACACAAAATCTATCCTGTACACACTTCTGAGACCAAAAGTACATTGTGTATCGTGATTAGTGAAAAGTATGTACACACTCCTGTTCTCCCCCTCCAGAGGCTTTGTCTGAACGGCAGTACGGGACAGGAAGTGATCGTGAGGAAAGACCTACAGAATGTGGAGGCCCTCACCTTTGACCCCATCAGCAGGCTGCTTTACTGGGTGGATGCCGGAGCGCAGAGGATTGAGGTAAACATGAGGAACAGGGATTTGTCCAATATTTGATATATACTGAACAAATATATAAATGCAACAATTTCAACAATTTTACTGAGTTACAGTTCATATAAGGAAATCAGCTTACATTCATTAGGCCCACATCTATGGATTTCACATGACTGGGTAGGGGTGCAGCCATGGGTGGGCCTATGCCCTCCCAGGCCCACCCATGGCTGCACCCACTGGGAAGGCAGGCACAGCCAATCAGAATGAGTTGTTCCCCACAAAAGGGCTTTATTACAGACAGAAATACACCTCAGTTTCATCAACTGTCCAGGTGGCTGGTCTAAGATGATCCCGCAGGTAAAGCTTCCTGCCATCCAGGACCTATTTAATAGGTGGTGTCAGAGGAAAGCCCCAAATATTGTCAAATACTCCAGTCACCCAAGTCATAGACTGTTCTCTCGGTACTGCACGGCAAACTGTACCGGAGCGTCAAGTCTAGGTCCAAAAAGCTCCTTAACAGCTTCTACCCCCAAGCCATAAGACTGCTGAACAATTAATCAAACAATTTGCATTGACCTCCCCTCTTTGTTTTTAAACTGCTGCTACTCGTTGTTTATTATCTATATATAGTCACTTTAGTAACTTTACCCGTAGCCTAGTGGTTAGAGCGTTGGGCCGGTTACTGGATCAAATCCCCGAGCTGACAAGGTAAAAATCTGTCGTTCTGAGCAAGACAGTTAACCAACTCTTCCCCGGGCGCTGAAGACATGGATGTCATTTTTATTTTTTATTTACCGTTATTTTACCAGGTAAGTTGACTGAGAACACATTCTCATTTGCAGCAACGACCTGGGGAATAGTTACAGGGGAGAGGAGGGGGATGAATGAGCCAATTGTAAACTGGGGATTATTAGGTGACCATGATGGTTTGAGGGCCAGATTGGGAATTTAGCCAGGACACCGGGGTTAACACCCCTACTCTTACGATAAGTGCCATGGGATCTTTAATGACCTCAGAGAGTCAGGACACCCGTTTAACGTCCCATCCGAAAGACGGCACCCTACACAGGGCAGTGTCCCCAATCACTGCCCTGGGGCATTGGGATATTTTTTAGACCAGAGGAAAGAGTGCCTCCTACTGGCCCTCCAACACCACTTCCAGCAGCATCTGGTCTCCCATCCAGGGACTGACCAGGACCAACCCTGCTTAGCTTCAGAAGCAAGCCAGCAGTGGTATGCAGGGTGGTATGAGGCAGCCCCCCACACCTCTCTGATTCAGAGTGGTTGTGTTAAATGCGGAAGACACATTTCAGTTGAATACATTCAGTTGGATAACTGACTAGGTTTCCCTACATGTACAAAGTACCTCAATTACCCATTGTCCCCAGAGATTACTTGGTACTGGTACTCCCTGTATATAGCCTTGTTATTGTTACGTAATTTTGTGTTACTTTTTATTGTGTTTTTTACTTTAGTGTATTTAGTAAATATTTTCTTAACTCTATTTCTTGAACTGTATTGTTGGTTAAGGGCTTATAAGTAAGCATTTCACGGTAAAGTCTACACATTGTATTTGGTGCATGTGACATACAATTTGATTTGATTTAACAGGGATGTAAACACATTTGTGCACTAAATGTTAGAGTAATAATCTTTTTGTGTGTATGGAACATTTCTGGGATCTTTTATTTCTGCTCATGAAAAATGGGACCAACACTTCACATGTTGCGTTAATATTTTTGTTCAGTGTATATACAATGCATTCGGAAAGTATTTAGACCCCTTCCCATTTCCACACTTGCTTACGTTACAGACTTATTCTAAAATTGCTTTTTTTTTTAACACAATACCCCAGCTATCCTACACACAATACCCCATAATGACAAGCTAAAATAGGTTTTCTGACATTTTTGCAAATGTATTAAAAATTAAAAACAGATACCTTATTTTCATAAGTATTTAAACCCTTTGCTATGAGACTAAATTGAGCTCAGGTGCATCATGTTTCCATTGATCATCCTTGAGATGTTTTCACAACTTGATTGGAGTCCACCTGTGGTAAATTCAATTGATTGGACATGATTTGGAAAGACAAACACCTGTCTATGTAAGGTCCCACAGTTGACAGTGCACGTCAGAGCAAAAACCAAGCCATGAGGTCGAAGGAATTGTCCATAGAGTTCCGTGACAGGATTGTGTCAAGGCACAGATGAATGTCCTTGAGTGGCCCAGTCAGAGCCCGGACTTGAACCGGATCTAACATCTCTGGAGAGACATGAAAATAGTGGTGCAGCGAAGCTCCACATCCAACCCGACAGAGCTTGAAAGGATCTGCAGAGAAGAATGGGAGAAACTTCCCAAATACAGGTGTACCAAGCTTGTAGCGTCATACTCAAGAAGACTTGAGGCTGTAATCGCTGCCAAAGGTGCTTCAGCAAAGTACTGTGTAAAGGGTCTGAATACTTATGTAAATGTAATATTTCAGTTAATTTTTAATACATTGGCAACAAAATTGAAAAACCTGTTATTTCTTTGTCATTATGGGGTATTGTCTGTAGATTTGTTTTCTTTGATGAGGAACAAACACCATTTAATCCATTTTTTAGAATAAGGCTGTAACCTAACAACATGTGGGAAACGTCAAGGGGTCTGAATACTTTTCGAATGCACTGTATGTATCTTTTTTTCTCCATCTGATTGAAGCCCTGTTTGATTTATATTTACATCCTCACCTGATAGACGACATGCTACTGTATAGTATCAGGCAATACAGTGTGTGATGATGGTGACCCACTTCTTGTGTTGTGTAGGTGTCTAACCCTGATGGGGACCTACGTCACACTCTGCTCAACTCCTCAGTGCTGGAGCATCCCAGAGCTCTGGTCCTCATGCCAGGAGAGAGGTAGCACTGTCTAATTACCTTGAATATCTGACAAATGCATTTATGAAGCTTTTGTTTCACAAAAAAATGGTCTCCCAGATGACCGACTGTTAAAGGGGCGATCTGTGATTGCTACGTCCATTTTAGACTTTACCGCTTTGTTTTTTGTTTGAACTGCAGATTGCTCCTTTAACATAAATAACGTCAGTGTTAATATCTGTCAGATATACTTTCCTAATCTGTGACGTGTCTCCTACCAGCCTGATGTTCTGGACGGATTGGGGCGACCATGCGGCTGGCGTGTACCGCGGCTACATGGACGGCTCCAATGTGTCATGCATCGTGTCCGAGGGCGTCCGCTGGCCCAACGGCATCACAGCAGACGACCAATGGCTGTACTGGACCGAGGCCTACGGTGATCGCATCGAGCGGGCCGACTTCACCGGCGGTCAGCGCAGCGTGGTCATGGAGGGCCTGCCTCACCCCTATGCCATTGCTGTTTTCAAGGTTACTTTAGAGTGGTTGATGCACTTATGGAGTATTAAGTGATATTTACAGCTGTTTTTGATCATTTAAATGAATGATGTATACCCATTGATTCTTGAAGAATATCACTTACAAGCTTAGACAAACGAACTAACATCTTTAAAGGTAGACTGCAATATGACCTCTTCATGCACAGCCGGTCAACTTCCTGCTTGCAGATGTCGTCAACAGCAGAATTCGAAATGGCCTAGGACTGTCACTATTGGCTCTTTCCAAATTTGCCTCCTCCCTTGCGGCATGTCCGCATTGTTTCAAGTATTTAATGTTGCATGCAAAAGTACAGTGAAATGCCTTTCTTTCAAACTCAAAACCCAACAATGCAGTAATTAATAACAATGTAATACTAGAACAAACACATGGGAAATGAGAATAAATATGTATAGCACATTAAGTAAGTAAGCATACTATATACCTGGTCAGTTTCAATATCATATTTGCAATGTGCAGGGGTACTGGAGTGATGGAGGTAGATATGTATAGGGGTAAGGTGACTAGGCAACAGGATAGAAGATTAACAGAGTGTGAGTGGGCGTGCGTGTGTGTAGAGTCAGCATAAATGTGTCTTTGGAGTTATCCAATAGAGGCAGTCTTGTCCAATAAGAATGTTACTGATGTCTGGAAGCAAAAAGTCAGCACTCTGTGTATGATGATGTCATATCACAGAGATTCTACTTTTTTAAGGTTATTGAGTGTGCAACACTGGGGAGCACAGTCCCATTGTAGAAATATATCTATGTTTGCTTTCATATAATCTCCCAGTTACTGGGCAAATCCTCATTGGCGTGTGTGTGTTTTCAGAATGACCTGTACTGGGATGACTGGTCAAGGAGGGGCATCTTCAAGGCTCCCAAAGCAGGTTCCCAGGACAACGAACTCATAGTGGGTAGACTGACCGGGGTCATGGACCTCAAAATCTTCTACAAGGGCAAGACCAGAGGTGAGAGACAAGCAGCGAAACCATATTTAACAACCAATGCTCATTCTAAGTAAGCCTTCCAAGAACTTTGATGGTCAGCGTTAAAGAGATATTATGTGTAGTCAGAATGTTACTCTGGAAGCGACAATAGTGGAAGCTTTGTTTGGACACCCCCACTACGTCAGCAGAGCTCATGACAAACCTTTGTGTGTGTGTGTGTCCGCTCTCCTCCAGGCCATAATGCCTGTGCAGACCAACCCTGCAGCCTACTGTGTCTGCCCCTGCCCGGGCACCGCCACACCTGTGTATGCCCCGACGGAGCGCCCACCATCACCCTACCCAACGAACAGCTCCAGTGCCAGTGTCCCACCGGCTACCAGCTCCACAACAGCACCTGCGTCAAGACAGGTGAGACCTGGCACACTCACATAAGTGTGCACACTCTCTCTGACAGACACACGTGCACACAAACACACACACACCCAATGGTCTCGCCGGGTACAAAATACTACTGATCAAATCAAATGTTATTTGTCACATGCACCGAAAACAACAGGCGTAGACCTTACAGTGAAATGCTTACTTACGAGCACTTAACCAACAATTCAGAGTTTGAAAAAGTATGACGAATGTGTTAAATAAACTAAAGGAGAAATAGTAACATAATAAAATAACAATAACTAGGCTATATACAGGGGGTACCGGTAGCGAGTCAATGTACGGGGTAGTCGAGGTAATTGAGGTAATATGTACATTTAGGTAGAGGTAAAGTGACTGCATGGATAATAAACAGATTACATTTACATTTAAGTCATTTAGCAGACACTCTTATCCAGAGCGACTTACAAATTGGTGCATTCACCTTATGATATCCAGTGGAACAACCACTTTACAATAGTGCATCTAAATCTTTTAGGGGGGGGGGGGGGGGGGGGGGGTTAGAAGGATTACTTTATCCTATCCTAGGTATTCCTTAAAGAGGTGGGGTTTCAGGTGTCTCCGGAAGGTGGTGATTGACTCCGCTGACCTGGCGTCGTGAGGGAGTTTGTTCCACCATTGGGGTGCCAGAGCAGCGAACAGTTTTGACTGGGCTGAGCGGGAACTGTACTTCCTCAGAGGTAGGGAGGCGAGCAGGCCAGAGGTGGATGAACGCAGTGCCCTTGTTTGGGTGTAGGGCCTGATCAGAGCCTGAAGGTACGGAGGTGCCGTTCCCCTCACAGCTCCGTAGGCAAGCACCATGGTCTTGTAGCGGATGCGAGCTTCAACTGGAAGCCAGTGGAGAGAGCGGAGGAGCGGGGTGACGTGAGAGAACTAGGGAAAGTTGAACACCAGACGGGCTGCGGCAGATGCATGATAATGTATTGAGGTTCTCAACGTAGTCCTTCAGACGACCCTATCACACTACTACAGATCCACAATGGTGCAGGCTTTTGTTCCAACCTATCACTAACACCCGTGTCACCTAGTTCAACTAATCACCAAGCGAAGAGTTGAATCAGGCGTGTTAGTACTGGGCTGAAACAAAACCCTGCACAGCCTGCGTTGGGTCCGTCGCCAGGAATCGGTATTGAAGATCCCTGCCTCAGTGAATGTAGAGAACCACTGCCCTCCTCGCCCTCTCTCCCTGACTGTCCGTCTGACTCTGGTTGTTGTTGTCCAAGGACCACTAGGGGAGATCCTTTAGGATTCAGATACACTTCTTGATGATGTGTGTTTTATTTGTAACCCAAAATCGAATGAAATTCACCTCCCCCAGAACACACGTGCCTGCCCAACCAGTACCGCTGCTCCAACGGCAAGTGCATCAGCAGCATCTGGAAGTGCGACAGCGACAACGACTGTGGCGACATGAGCGACGAGCAGGAGTGCCGTGAGTGGAGACAAAATTGCACCCTATTCCCTATATAGTGCGCTACTTTTGGGCAGGCCATTTCAGACGCACAGCTAGACAATGGACAACTCACTCACTCACAGATTATTCTGTTTTATTATTATAATACAAATGGTTGGGTGTGGAATACTTGTTGGTAAGGTAAATAGTGAATAAAATGGATCCAACAGATAATGTTCAATAGAGCCAGACTAGAGTTTGTTACTGTCACAATACACTCTGCTTTGAGTCTCTGCTGCTGTTCTTTCTCTCTGTCTTTCTGGGCTCAGTGTCAACACCCTGTCATTCTGTCTGTCCCTCTGTCCCCTGTCCGTCCCCCTCCAGCCACCACCTCCTGTGACCCGTCCATCCAGTTTCGTTGTGTGGCGTCCGGCTCCTGCATCCCGCTGGCCTTCAAGTGTGACCACGAGGACGACTGTGGGGACAACAGTGACGAGGAACACTGTGGTACGAGGAAGAGTGTGTGTGCGCGTGCATGCATGCGTGTGCACACACTTCCAAGCATGTTTTTTTCCTGACTAAGTGTGCTCTATCCTGTATGACTTTTGAGATTGTATATAGCCTATGTGATGCTCCCTCTGATTACTGACTGCGTGTGTATCCCAGAGAGTCACCAGTGTGGACCAGGGGAGTTCACGTGTGCGCGGGGTGTGTGTATCCGTGAGGCCTGGCGATGTGACGGAGACAACGACTGCAGGGACTGGTCGGACGAAGCCAACTGTACAGGTGAGATCAGGGCCGTGTTCAAAGGGAGAACGATGCACTACCTCCGTCTCGCTTTTAGTCTCTCCATCACTCTCTCCCTCTCCCTCCCTCCCTCCCGGTCTCAGTGGGTCACCACACCTGTGAGGCCAGTAGGTTCCAGTGTCTCACGGGCCACTGTATCCCTAAGCGCTGGGTGTGTGACGGTGATGACGACTGTCAGGACAGCTCTGACGAGGAGCAAGCACATTGCGGTGAGAACACACACGCGCGCGCACACACACACACACACACGCATAGACACAGACCTCTCTCTGCTTGACACCAACACCCACGATGTTATGTCATTGTTACGACGGCGCTATGACAGTGTTAGGTAGCATTTATGGACGGTTCAAGCAAAGTGTTACCCATATTTCTGTGCACGGTCTTTGATAGGATGGCTTGGCACTAACAGATGCTGTGTTCTTGTTGACAGTGGGGGATCGCTGTAATGGCTTCCTGTGTTCCAACGGCACCTGTCTGCCTGCCAGCGCCCACTGCAACGGAGTACAGGACTGCCCAGGGGGCGCCGACGAGCAACACTGTGGTGAGTGACCAACTGAAAGTCTAACCCCGAAACTAGACTGCAAACTATAGAAATAGGATCTCCGGGAAATAGGATCTATTTCTATGCTGTAGACATTTTGTATGTTGTTTTTCGCCCCCAGATGCACTTTGGTGTCTCAAAAAACGGAAACGTTTTGAGGGGTATTGTCATAGACTGGTTTTTGTCATCAATACATTCACCTGAGGTTGGTTGAGAATATTTCAGACGTATGCCATTGTAATATAGTAGTACTGTGTGTGTCCCCTCCTTGCAGATCCCCTGTGTACGCGCTACATGGATTTTGTTTGTCAGAACCGAGCCCAGTGCCTTTTCCAGTCTCTGGTGTGTGACGGCACCAAACACTGCGAGGACGGATCCGATGAGGACGTGGCCTACGCCGGCTGCTGTGAGTCCTTCTCCACTAACCCCACCACTACTATCGCAGAAAACACTACAACTGCAACCGTCACTAAATACATTTGCTGTTACATAGCCCAGGCTTTTTCTTCCTGTGCACGTGACCTGACCTGGGTCGTGTTCATATGAAATCCGTTTCAAAACGTTGTGCAACGGAAAAGGAACACGCGTTCCTCATCTGCTTTCACTCCCTGTTTTCTCCATGACCCAGGAACATGTTTGGTCAGGTCAGGAAAAACTAAATGAATGCATCGATACTAGAAAGGCATTGAAGTAAGTTGTTGTCGTTTGTTGTACTGATTGCCACTCGTCTCTCTAGCCACTCACCCTGAGTTTGAGAAGACGTGTGACGCCTACAACTTCCAGTGTGCCAACGGAGTGTGTGTGAGCCTGGGGTGGAAGTGTGACGGTATGAACGACTGCGGGGACTACTCTGATGAAGCCAACTGTGGTGAGTACACACAATGGGTGTGTGTGTGCAGCTATGTACACTGCAGCGCTTTATAAATGAATGTATCTAGAAATGAGATTATTCCTGAGTGTGTGTATGTTCCAGGCTCCCCCACTGAGGGGCCAGGCTGCACACGGGACTTCCAATACGAGTGTCGTAATGGGCGCTGTGTGCCCTCCTGGTGGAAGTGTGACGGAGAGAATGACTGCGGAGACTGGTCTGACGAGGCTCAGTGCACTGGTACACACACACACACACACACACACACACACACACACACACACACACTTTCTCTCTCTCGCTGTCTTTCTCTCTGTCTCTCTCTGTCTCTGTCTCTCTCTGTCTCTCACTCACTTACTCTTACTCTGTTATTCCTGCCAGATCTCTGTGACCAAACCATTTGAAGTGTCATGTGTATCTGAACCTCTTCCTCTCTTGTTTTCTTAGGAGTCACTCCACACACCCCTGCCCCAGGCCCATCGTCCTGCGCCCCTAACCGCTTCCACTGTGGCTCGGGAGCCTGTATAGTCAACTCCTGGGTGTGTGACGGCTACGCTGACTGTCCCGATGGCAGTGATGAACTGGGCTGTCCCACAGGTGAACCACCATCTCCATCTACACCAAAGGGCTTGCCACCTTGGCTACACAGCTCAGGACTAGTTATATAGCTGTATGTAGCTAGGTAGGGCCAGGTGGTTATTACTGACCATGTGACTTGACCAGAAAACACTTTGGAGCTATTTGTCTCCTTTCATTCATCTGCAGTGATTGGAAAATACTTGACAGGTGAAAACAATATGGTGGAAATTCATCATTAGACTAGTAAGACAGAGGGGCGCTGATTCGCTCGCTCGCTCGGATGCTTTCCACGGTGAGAGAGTTTCAGACACGAATTGAAGGAAAGTTAGCGGGTGCACAGTGCACTGTTCGGATGCTGGAATTATTTTGGACGAACATGCGAAGGTAACTTACTTTTTGAAGTGATTCGTTTGATAATCAGACGAAAATATCGTGACTGGTTGTGTTCGTGCGACATAAAAATGTAATACATTTTTTTGCAGTTAAATTACATGTCTTTACTTTAAAATCTATAAAAAAAATATATACGTAGGAAGTCCCATAAAAAAAAACCTGCCCCCTTATCAAAAAAATCGAATGCCCGTCAAACTGATATGTTCTGGCACTGGCCCTGTGGTTATGTTTTGTTTCCAAGGCACAGCCAAAGGCACGGCGACACAGGCCCCGTGGCCCACCCACGCCCCTCCCCTGCCCCCTGGCCGTTGCAGCAAGGGCCAGTTCCTCTGCCGGAAGCCCCCCACCTGCATCCCTGATTGGCAGCGCTGCGACGGCCACCAGCACTGCCTGGACGGTTCGGACGAAGCCCACTGTCGTAAGTGTTACACACAGAGTGTGGATGACCTATGCTCCTCATGGGGCCTATGTCAGTCAGTCAATACACAGACGTGAGTGGGGACTTTCAAACTGGCCAAAAGGGTGAAACACGTAGCCAACCCAGTAACGGTGTTAATTCATAAAATGCACAAAATGCTGTAAGAAACACAGATCCACAACATGACTAAGACACTTGAACGTTGACGTCTCACTCGGCGTGCCACATCTCAAAAAGGAGATGTGGTTCTCACACTTGTTTCTCTTCCCCTTTTCTCTCTTTCCCTTCCTCCCGTCTTCTTCCCACCCCCCCTCTCACACTCTCTGTCTGATAGCCACGCGAGGGCCTCTGACATGTGTTAACGGCACGCACTGCGCTGACGGGGAAACCTGTCTGCTGGACGGTGAGAAGTGTGACGGCTTCATGGACTGCTCCGATCACAGTGACGAGGACAACTGCACCTGTGAGTCTTCAGTAGCCAGGCTTCTTCCGCACATAAAGGGAGACTCGGGAATATGACATCATCCTGCTTTACAGACGTCAACAAAAACAGACTTCAAATCTGCCCAAGGAAGACTGCCTCTATTGGCTCTTGAAACAGAGCTAATAGTGGCAGTCCTGGCCAATTATAATGTTATTGTTGTTTATTTCTGTAAGCAGGAAGTGGCTCTGCTGTGTATTAAGATGTCATATACTTCTAATGAAAATCATGTCACGCCCCAATCAATTTACATAAGCGAAGTCTTCACTCATCTTTTCACTTGTATCTCTCCTCGCCAACGTTTGTACTGGGGGTGGGTTTCTGACCTGTCTCTCTGTAGCCGACTCTCTGGTCTACAAGATCCAGAACCTGCGGTGGACGGCAGACTTCTCTGGCGCCATCACCCTCACCTGGTCCAGACCTAAGAACCTGCCCCTGGCTTCCTGCTACTTCCTCATCTACTACAGGTCAGTCAGTCAGTCTGTGTGTTTTGTGTGTGTGTCCAGAGCCAGCTCTAGCCTTTTGGGGGCCCTAAGTAAGATTTGGTTGCCCCCCCCCAACATTGCGGCAAAACATTTTAGTGGCCCCCCCATCTGGACGGCAGAGAAGAATTTAAGTTTTAAAGTTAATTTCCTGCAATGTCATGGGGCATAGAGAAAATGTTACCGTTTTGAATCAAGTTTTCTGTAATTGTATTACAATTTTATAACACATTGCAATTCTACTCATTTTGCCATGAGGCGGAGATGCAGTTTTAAAGCAAATTTCCTGCTATATTACACATTTCACCATGACTTTGACATTGATATGATATCTGCGTCAGAATGACTAACAAAATCAATGGGGGCCCCAGGAGGTCAGGGCCCTGGGCACGTGCCCTGTCAATATTCGGCCATGATTACTACAAGTTTGGCCGGTGGCCCCTAAGCGACCGCTTATGTCGCTTATGTGTGTCTGACTGTGTGTGTTTGTATATCTGTCTCTGTATGCTAGGCTGGTGGGCACCCAGCAGTGGACCTCCATGGACACACACAGCAACAAGAGCAGCTACACCCTGTCGGTGCTGAAGCCAGACACCACGTACCAGGTGAAGGTTCTGACGCAGTGTCTCAGCAAGCAGCACAAGACCAACGATGTGTTGACCCTGAGAACGCCCGAGGGATGTGAGTAATGTCCCGTGTACACCACACGACGTTCAAAATCCTAACACCGCTGAGCCTCTCACGTCAAACAACCGTTTTTCCTGTAGTTTCTTGTCTGGCTGACACAGACGGAGGATCACACACTACGAGATTCTTCTCTTGGTCGCGATGATTCTCAGTACCACGCTGTCTCGCGAAAACAATAATGTGGTTAGATTGTTAATGTAGCTAGAACAAGCCGTGGCTAAAAGCAGCCTCAAATCAAATTTTCAGTCAGACATTCGTGCTTGCCACACAGAGTTGAAATACCTACTCAATACATTTTGAATTGAACAACATTGCTTGTGGCAAGCTCTCATTGGCTATTGCTGATCACCGTTCTTTCAATGGAGGAGGAGGGGAGAGATGAGAGGGGGGTGGGTGTTGGGGAGGGGAGAAAGAGAAGGGAGAGAGCGAGGGAAAGGTAGACACAATCGTTTCACTGTGTCTGTTCACAGCAGAGGATTTGTCGAAGGCTTGACTTCACACATTGATCATGTGTTTAGTGTGGTTGTTTTTCACACCCTAGTTGAATGCACTGCTTGTTAGTTGCTCGGCTAACTGACAGGCAAAAGGAGTAACAAAAGGAATAATGTAGATTTAGGATTATTATCCAGTACCCAGATTAAGCCTAACCCTGGACTGAAAGGCATGCTCAATGGAGATTTTCTATCGAAAGGGTCTTGGAAATACCCATTCATGTTTCTATCACTTTTGAAGTTTTTGGCCTGCCTGTAATAGTGTTTTAAGCTATGAATTGAATATTATGGTGGACTGACAGTACGGTAATGTAATGGTTGTTGCAGTGCCCGACCCCCCCAGAAACCTGCAGCTGTCATGTGACAACGGAGAGGACGGCACGGTGGAGGCCTCGTGGAGCACTCCGGACAAAGCCCACGGCCTGATCCGGGAGTACATTGTGAGTTAGCCTGCCCAGGCAATGTTGTTTCCTCTGGTAAACTTAATAACCGCCTCTCCATTCTTAGTGTCATGTCCTGAGCAGTAGGGCTGTAAGAAGAGATGGAAACATATGGACATCCAATGGCTTTGAGCGGGTGCTGGAGATCAAAGTTAATGTTCATCAGCAAAAATATGAAAGACTCCACACGCTGCAATGTGGGTTTATTATTAACACAAACAATGTTTCAACCCAGTTTTTCCTGTTTTGTTTCTCTCTATATGTGTGTGTCTGTGCGTGTGCGTGTGTGTGTGACCGTGTGTGTGTGTGTGTGTGTGTGTGACCGTATGTGTGTGTGTGTGACAGGTGGAGTACAGTGAAAAAGGTGTGGAGTGGTTCTCTCAGCGAAGCACCGGCAACGGTGTGGAGGTCAAAAACCTACAGCCCAGCACTCTGTACAAGTTTAGAGTAAGAGACCTGTCTTTCAGAGCAGCTTCATAGTGACATTTGCCTTCATAACATGAAGGTAACGTGAGCTCTTAGAATTGTTGAGTTGTGAACCTGTCTGATGAGTTGTGAACGTGTGTTTTCAGGTGGCAGCAGTGACGGGTCGAGGTATGGGGAACTGGACTGACGTTAAATCCATCATCCCTAAGAAAGGTATGACAGAATCTCTCATGATCATTGCCTGACAATTTATAATATGGCATGATGATAGTTTGATACATTTGACAAATTCTCTAATCCAGGGTTTCTTAAACTATGGGTCAAGACCAAAAGTGGGCCCTGGGCATGTGAGAGGTGGGTCGCAAGTTATAAGAATACTTCTATAATCCCACGCTATTTCATTTTAGTTTGGGTTGTGGAGATTTGGGTCACCGGAGGATGGTACATTTCTTAATTTGGTCTCGAGCTGCGGCAGGAAGCTTAGTGGTTAGAGCGTTGGGCCTGTAACCGAAAGGTTGATGGATCGAATCCCCGAGCTGACAAGATAAAAATCTGTCGTTCTGCCCCTGAGCAAGGCAGTTAACCCACTCTTCTCCGGGCGCCGAAGACGTGGATGTCATTTAAGGCAGCCCCCCGCACCTTTCTGAATCAGAGGGGTTGGGTTAAATGCGGAAGACACATTTCATTTGAAGGCATTCAGTTGTACACCTGACTAGGTATCTCCCTTTCCCTTTCCCTAATCCTTCAGTGCGCTTTGTCTACTGTTTGCATTGTGGAGATTTACAGTGTTCTATCGCCCTCTGCTGGCCGCCAGTATGTAGTTGTCTTATGTATTGGAGCTGATGCTTATTGTGTCTCTCACTCTCTCAGCTCTGCCACCCCCCTCAGTTATCACCGATAGCATCACAGAAGACTCGATGAGCCTATCTTTCAGCTTTAACTCCCAATATGAGGTCAGTTGGTGTGCGTGCGTGCGTGAGTTAGTGCTTATGTGTTCTAACTTGCCCTATAATTCTGCCGTTGTTCCGTGGGTGTGCAGGTGAGGCAGTATGTGGTGGTGCTGTCTTGGGTGTTTGATGCTCACGTGAAGGAGAGCAGGAACTACACTGTGCGAGGCAGCATACTGAAAGGTAGGTTCCTGTCTGCCTCTAGTGTCCACACATTTTCGGACAATTAAACAGCAAGTGTTTTTCAAACACATAACTTCGTCATACGCATCACATACACACACTTCTGTGTTTTCAATATCCTAACCCAACTCTGTCGGTCGGTCTGTCTGTCTCTGTATCTACCTGTACACTTGCAGCTGCCAACCTGACCACGGGGACCATCTACGAGGTGGCTGTGTGGGCCCAGACCGGTGTAGGAGACAGCCCCACAGCCCTGTCTCGCCAGCAGACCAAAGGCACCCAGCCGGAGCCTCCCCTCCTCAAGGCCCGGGCCCTCAACCAGAGCTCTGTGGACTGCAGCTGGACTGTAACCGGAGCCCCTGCACAGGTAACACGGTCACAGCATGACAGCTACTGTATTACAGACATGGGTCATGTTCATTAGGGCACACAACGGAAAACATCATTTAACTTTTTGGGACTGAAAATTTCAGGTAGTCCCTATCCGTTTTCTATTTGGTGCCTAATGAACATGACCCTGGGTTTAAGTAGTATCTGTAGTATACTTTCAAATGCTTCAGGCATTTGATTGAGCCTGTCTTGAGTGCCTGATGGGCGGGGTTTGCGCTATTCCATTGGTTCCAGGCAAGATCAATTAAGCGAGTCCCCACAAGCAAAATATAATAAGGAATTTCATAGATGAGTCATAATTGATTGGATATATAAAGCTCTTTTCCAGATGCCCAGTGTGGTTGTTGTCTGTCTGTACAGGTGTATGGCATCTTCTTTGCCACCTCCTTCTTGGACCTGTACCGCAGCCCTCACAGTGTGAACACCAGCGTTAGCAGCCGGACCGTCACTGTGGACAGTGATGAGCAGTACCTGTTCCTCGTGAGTTCACACCCTTACTCCTCTTCACCCTGATTCCTCTCTCAATGCCTCAGATACAGAATCAGAAAACTTTATTGACATGCAACACGGTTGGCTAGGGATTTTTCGTTCTTACCCAAGATTCCATTTTGGTTTTAAACTGTACTGAACTGTAAAATGATCGACTGCAGAAAATCCGCTCACAGTTAACCTATGTGTGCATTTTTGGTTTCTAAAGAACAATATCTGTGTGTGTGTGTGTGTGCGTGTTCACTTGTGTGTGACAGGTGCGGGCCATCTCTCCCTACCTGGGCCCTCCCTCTGACTATGCGGTGGTTAAGATGATTCCCAACGAGCGGCTGCCTCCTCGTAACTTGCACAAGGTGCGCGTTGAGAAGACCCAGGCTATGTTGAAGTGGCAGCCTCCCTACGACTCCCCCAGCGCTCCTCTGGTAAGGCCATCCTCGCACACCCTCGAGCGTCAGCTCTTTCCGATACATTTTGTCTGGTTCCTGGGTTAAAGTGATAGTTACCTTTTTTTTGAAGTGAGTTGAAGCTTAAACTTCAAAACAGACCCAGAGTGTGGATTGCACTCTCTCCTTGTCCATAGACTTCTTTCAGTGTAAGGAAACTTTATTGTTTGAAAATTGAGTGAACTATCCCTTAAATAAAGCCTCTAAAAACCTGACTGACCAGGTAATATACAGTACACCTGATATAGTAACATGAACAGTTGTCCCACACAAACCATAAACCTGTCTGTCCATGTCTGGATCTCAAATGACACCCTATTCCCTTTTAAGTGCACTACTTTTGACCAGGGCTCTGGTCATTAGGGTGCCATTTTGGATGCCAATACGTATGTCATTTATTGTTCTTTTGTTGTATTATTTTACTGTAAACTGTGTTGAGATTGTTAAATGCACTCTCAATAAAGTTTGATTTGGATGTGTCCGTCCCGTGCAGACGTACGCGGTGCACCTGAAGGACGTGGTGCGTAAGACTGAGAGCAGCTACAAGCTGACCACCCAGAACAACACGGTGGAGTACTGCCTCAAAGGCCTGGAGCCCGGCGGACACTACAGCGTCTCCGTCCGCCTGCGCAACATGAGCAAGGAGGCCAGCTACACGCTCAATACAAGTACGGCCTGGCTTATGCCCCGGGGATGGGCGCGTTCCAGGTCATCTTTATTGCAGTCGACAATCAGTTTTCTTTCCCACAATGCCCGGAGAGGAGTTAAAACATCTCAGGGGTCATGTTAGTGAGATGTAGCGATCTTCTGGGATGTGCAGCCCGACTGAAATAGAGATAGACAACCTGGAACGCCCCCACCATCTGTTATATAGTGGCTGGGAACTAGTCAGGGCTTCTTGTATATTAAAGGAGTTAAAGGTAGAGTGCCAACAGATCTGGGGAGACCACATTCAAAACCCAATGGGGATTGTTTTAACATGAACATAATTGTATGAATGTGTGTTGAGAAAGTTGTTTCCTTCTACTCTGTGTGGACATAGTGCCCCTGCCTGCTCCAGAGGCTCTGAAGATCCTGACGGAGAAAGACCATGTGTTCCTCTTCTGGAAGAGTTTGGCCGTAAAGGAGAGGAGCTTCAATGAGAGCAGGGTGAGGGACACACACAGCTGTATCTCCCTGTGATGACAGATCAACCCCACTGTCTTTTAGTTCCTCTGATATTCACCATCAATGTCTGTCTGTCTGCACGTCCGTGCTCGGTGTCTCTCCGCAGGGCTACGAGGTGCACGTGTACGACAGCCTGTCCAACTCCACCGTGCTCCTGGGTAACACCACGGAGACCTTCTTCCGGATCAGCAGCCTGCTGGCGGGCCACAACTACACCTTCTCTGTCCAGGCCCGCTGCCTGCTCAACGGACAGCTGTGTGGCAAGTCCGCCCTGCTGCTCTACGACCAGCTGGGACAAGGTGAGAGAAGGAGGAGGCACTGGGGAGGATGGGAAGTTACGGGACAGATTTACTAAGATCCTGCATGAATCCTAAACGTCTGTTTCAGTAACAATGTGTGGTGACCTTCATACAACAGAAGGATAAAAGTTATCACTCTCAATTGATGGATATGGTGATAGTTTTCCGTGTTAATCTTACTTCAGTAAGAAATTTGTGAGATAAAAGTACATAAAGAATCTCTCATAATGGCTCCCTCATATACTGTATGCTCAATGTCAGTCGGTGAATGTCACTCACCAGGTATACCCCCCCCCCTCCTCTCCGTGCAGGTCCCAGCGAGGCAGTGCGGAGCTCGGGTCAGTCAGGGGACATGGCAGTAGTGGTGGTGCCGGTGTTGTTCCTGCTGCTGCTGGGGCTGTGTGGGGGCCTGGTGGTCCTGTACCTGAGGCACCGCCGCCTTCAGAACAACTTCACCGCCTTCGCCAACAGCCACTACAACTCCCGCCTGGGCTCGGCCATCTTCTCCTCAGGGGACGAGCTGGGTAAGACTCCTTGGTTAAGTTCTATATCGAAGTAGCCCCACACATCCGTAGTTGCGTTGCTCCCTTGTTTTGTGCTCCTGTGCAGGACGCTTGATGTTACTGTTGACTGTGACGGTTGTAATGGAGGTTGATGTTATCAGTCTACACTGTGTTGAACTTGAACCACACTGTCTTTACTTGTGAACTGACACCCATAGATAATGCCTCTCTACGTCCATCTGATTGGCACGGCTTTTGATCAAACATTTCTAGGGCCCGGAGTTTCTCCTGACCGCGTGACCTGACCATAAAAACTCTGGGCTTCAGTTAAAGGCTGTGCTACTAGGGACCGTAGTTTGTCCTTGTCAGGTCCCATCGTCCGGAGAAACTCCTAGCCCCACTAGAAAACCACATTTTTGCATGATCCGTTCTGATGCAACTATCATGTCCTTCTTCCCTCCTCCGTTCATCTCTCCTTTCCCCGTCCTCCTTAAAGGTGACGATGACGAAGACGCCCCCATGATCAGCGGCTTCTCAGACGACGTTCCCATGGTGATTGCGTAGTGGGACCACCCCTTCACGTCGTCGTCTTCTTTTCCTCCCTATCACTCTACTACACACTCTGCCCTGCCTGTCCCAACCCGTCACCTACGCGCTGGTGCCCACGTGGTATGACCAAAAAGTCAGAGGTCACGAAAGAAGGTGCGCCAACACTTTCGTCAACCAACCCACTCTGAGAAAAAAGTCTTATTGGATTCAGGATCAAAGGAAGAAAAGTGAAGCGCAACAAGAGATATTTTTTTGAAAAATACGATGCACTTTTTTTGGATGCGCAATAACTTATTTTTTTATACATAATATATATATATATATATATATATATATATATATATCGGTCAAATGACTTTGTTGATCGGGAACTGATGCTAACTGTGAAGGATTGTGAGTTTGTCAGGCGAGTCGTGTGTTAGAGAAAATCCCCTTTTGAGTTACAAACTCACTCCATAAAGAACTGTTCATTGCTTGAAGCCAAAATAAGCACCTAGCAAAAAACATCCAATGCAGAAAATATACACCTAATACTGTAAAAGTAAAAAAATATGTTTTACAAGGAAATGCTTCATAAAAAGATTTAGGAACTCAAGCTCTTGATACAGCATAAATTAACTTAGTTTTCATGGTATTTATTCATGGTACGTTGTTCAGTGTCCGTACTGAAATCGATCTGAATATGTTGCTGTCTGTTGGAATGAGATCACTTTAATCTGTTGATATTTGGTTTGAAACTGTCCATTAGTCTAAACACAACAATTGGCGTCCGAGTAACCATCAAATGAGTAGCGATTAGATGAAATCGATGGCACCATGCTGTGTCTTATAGATCCATGTTCCTCCTACCACCAGCACAGGAGTGGCTGTAGTCAACTCAGCAGTAACAATAGTACCGAAAAGTTATTCCCGTTTACCGTGCTATTAACTCCAAAACGTCAGCGCGATCATTCTGTTGTGTTTCTCTACTCGCAATGCTGCATCGATAATGCTGTAGGTGGATCTATAGGAAAATAGTTTGATTTTAATTGGTTTTATCAGGACCACCACGGTGTAAATATTATTGTTATTCAAATATTATTACGCCCAATTAGCTGCCGTTAGTTTGTAGTGTTTGGAACGTTTGTCTCTGATGTTCTCAGGGAACTGAGTCTTTGTCTGGTCTGACACTGGCGTGGTCTGATCATCTGAGTCTTTCGCCAACACTCGGGAACCCTCACTGAGGTACTATAGTAACCCTAGGGGCAATGATGAGCATGATGTTGGAATGACGTCATTTTATGGTTGTAAACTGTTTTTCTGGTTGAGAAGAAGTTATAAAACCAGATTACAAGGAACTTGTCTCTGTTTCAAACTATGTATTTTTCATGACGAGAGCAAGATGTCATGGGAAAGACGTCACATTTTGGTTGTTGTGGTTGCTGTTATTCTTCTTTTTTTTACAAAAAATGTATACTTCCAATCTACAACCTGATGATAATGTCATTAAAGACATTATAATGACGTGATGGAAACCACTTTTGCTTGCTGGGATAGCAGTATGATGTTTAGGTCACAGTGAGGGGGACTGTGTCCAGCTCTGTCTCACTGTGTAGCCAAATGCTTCACGTCAATAGGATGTGACAAGCTTAAGAAGAATATTTAATTGTATTTTTCCCTTTCCCATCCTATTGTGTAGTCATGAAACGTGTATTTTCGTCTATGCTAAAGAGCCATTTCAAGTTGATGTAAGGTATGATGCTTGTATTCATTGACCTGTTTTTTGGTTTATTTGTAAATTTGTTCATGAATGTATTTTATATCTGTGATTTTATGGCTTTGGGGCGATGTGGAAACCGGTCACGTTACTAGTCCCCCCCCCTTCTACCTCCCACCCCTCGTGTGAAATGGATACATTTGCAGTCCTCTCACTTTGTAAAGCCAAAAAACTCTACTTTGAATGGTTCACCCCTATACTCTTGGAAGAGAGACCTGAAAATGGATTTTGATAGTGTCTGACTGTAGACTGGTTCAGGGCAGGCATCGTGCCCCCAGGCACCAGGACCACGTTCCCACCTCCATTCCCCTATCCCACTGTGGGGGTGACGTCACAGCAGCCCCCCCCTCCCCCTCCCCCTAGCACTCTTCCTTCCCGGTCACTGCAGGGCTGCTTTCACTACATTGTTTTGACGTTCTTCTCCGTAAGGTACTTGTGATTCTATCTCCCCCTTTTCTGCTTTCCTGGCCTTAAATAGTGTTGATACTGTTTATTTTCTGTGGACTTCGATTTGCCACATATGCCTTATTAGAAAACACATTGAGTTTGTATGTATGTACTGTATTTATGACGACACAAGTGCACACCCACACTCACAATACCCTTACACAATGCTAAAGAGAATGATCTGTACTGAAGAGAGAGCAGTAGAAGTTGTTATTGTTATATACAGGTCACTACTCCTGTCTGCATTGGCTGTTTAAAAGGCACATATCTAAAGCCACCTGATGATTTTATCTCATGTAGTCCAAGTTTTGACAATTGTACAAAATATAATTCTTGATTATTGTGTGACCGTTTCAACCCCTACCCCCTCCCAATGTAGACTTTTTTTTCTTTCTGTAAAATAGTATGCTTAAAGTTTTTTGCACAGAATATAATGTTGGACACCGCCATATTTTAATATGTTGATCTTGCTTGCTTATGGGGGTCTCAAGGACGTGAGACGTTTGAGGTACAGTGTGAAGTGTTTTTAAAACCACTTATACTGAAATAAACTTACTGGAAATGTGGCAAAGCCTCATTTTCCTCTTCTTTCTCAGAGAGGATGGATGGATGGATAGAAACAACAACACTGAAGATCTCTGCTTTCTAAAATGTTTATTGAATTATTTTTAGTTTACTTCACTGTCTTTAGTCAGTGTCCTTCCAACTTACAAATGTTTTTGATAGAAATAAACAAATCTCCCATCGATCACACACAGTGGCACAGAGTCTCCTCAAAGGCCCTTAACAAAGTGAAGGCAAACGCATAGCCTTGGTTAACCACAGAATGCTATGAGTAAGTCCTTCAGTATTTGGCAGCGCGAGACAGGAAGGAGTGCATGTAAACAGTGAGGTGAAGGGTGTGTCTGTAGAGGCTTTAGAGTACGGATGTCCTGGAGATGAACTGGGATCAGTCTTTAATCAGGCCACTCTCACTGTGGTTTTTGACTCGCGTCTCCTCTTTGCACCCAAAACATTCTGGGGCCGGCCAAAATCTCCTCGCCTTTTCATCCTCCCTCCTTCCTCCAGTCATGCAGAACGGCCACAGCTCCACTGACGCTCATAGGCTTTTATGACTGTTGAGTGAAGGGCATTGTCCACACTCTCAGGGGAACTTCTGGGAAAGAGACAGAGGGGGAGAAACAATCAGTGAGCTCATTACAACTTTTATGCAGGCTGCAGAATTCCCCAGACAGCTCTATGATTAAGTAGAGGCAGGTGTACTTCTCAGAAGAGTAGCCTGTCAAGCTGGATATTTTGAAGGTACTAAGTACAGTAATCAATGGAATAGACGTCCATTAAATAAAAAACAACAACACGATAAGCAGAGCGAAAGAGAGTAATGTCTTTGTGTTTTTAATCAAAGTTTTGAAGTGCCACTTTAATCAAGTGTACAGATTTATTTTGGGGGAAAGTAATTGTATACTTAAATAGTGCTGTTCATGATTTTACTAAGTTTATTTCAACAGGGTCATTAGCAAGAGGCTCTTTACACTTCTTCTATATGTCATGCTTTCAGTATATCAACAGCAGGTCAAACTTCATAAAATATCATATGACTTAAAGACACTATGGAAGTTGAATTCCTCTCTGATTCAGAGGGGTTGGGTTAAATGCGGAAGACACATTTGGGTTGAATGCATTCAGTTGTACAACTGACTAGGTATCCCTTTTCCCTAATTGTTTGTTAAATGTTGACTTGACTGTATGGTTCATATACAGCACATTATCACATACATAATATTTATATCATAAGAAGGTGTGCTCCTTTCTGTCCAATTAGGTATTTCTAGAAAAAATTATTTTGGCCACTTGGGTGACCCCTTTTGGCTCAAGAGCGTCCCCAGAGGCAAAAGTTCTGTATGGCCTCATCTTTAATCTCTTTCATTCCTTTGCACCAGATCTTTTGTGTTTCACCTGAAAAGAACCCTCTGACCGTGCCAAAATAAATGCCCCAAAACAGTTCATAATCTTGGGACTTCAAACAACACTGATATAGTACAGGGCATTAAATCCTGACAGGGACGTTATCATATATTGCCCAAAGAGTAACCAACAGGGCTGTCTCCCTCAACAAAAATACCCTGTCGGGAAGCGCTGTTGGAAATGTTTGCTTGTCTCCTGTCTCTTATTTCTCTGACTAAACTCGTCTGGTTGTGTTTATTTTCAGATCTGACTTGTCCTGGTCAACCACAGACAGTGGACCCAGACATGCTGTGCTCGGATGAATCCAAGTATATTTGTTGTGTAGGCTACAGATGCTTTTAAAAGCTCTTTAAAACAGCGCCCAATGACGATGCACTGTAACAGACTGCTCTCTTTCTTTCTCTCACGCTCTTTCACTCGCTCTGCTCTAAAAAGAAAGTCCATTCCACTCTTAAGTAGCTAAGACGTTCTAAATTGAGCTGCCTCTCCATTCTCTCCATTCTCACCTGTCCATCAAATTCTGAGGGCAGCTCAGACAGAGCAGTGACACCACGGAGTGTCATGTTTTCTGCAGTCAGAAAGGCTCCCATGCCAGTGTCCTTGGCTTTTTTTGTTTGCCTTTTTAGAGTATAGGGCACCATTTGGGATCCAGACAAGCTCTTCTTCCTTCGTCATGCTCAAGGCTACCACTAGAGGTCTCCCGTGTTTGGTTTCTGTGCTGGCAGAGAAAGACCTGCTTGTTGAAGAAGTTAATTCCTCCCTATTTCTCTGACTTAATGTTATTTTCTCGTGAATAAGTAATTAATCTCTTTCCAAATTACTATCACTGTTTATTTGAATACCGGATGTCAATGCACTGAGATGAAACTACGTTGTTCAAGATTTGTGACCATTAGTTATAGATTGGAATATTCCACATCATGGTATTTACAGACAACAATAATCACTAAACAGGGCTTAAAAAATGATCCCAAACGTAAGCTGCCAGGCCCTGACCCTCTTCAACTGGTGTAATTTCATGTCAGTCACAGATTTGTCTCCCTCCCACTCCCCCCTATGGAGTGAACAAGGGGCAGTTGTTCTGTCAGTGACATGTCAGTGCATCGGAGGGAGCAGCGTTGAGGCTGTGGCCTCATATCAGCCCCAGCAGAGGCAACAGTGGGCTCCAGTGTATACTGCAGCCAGGAAACGGCCCGGGACCTGGGAGGATGATGAGCAGATGCTGGGGAGGAGGGGGGTTGGGAGGGTGAGCGGGGTAGTCTGGATAAACAGCCCGTACTGTCATGGCCAGGCAGCGTTCACCATACACAGCACAGACTGGACACTGCAGAACACACACACATCCCAAGGTTGTTTTAAACCAATAGGTTACCTAGTTCACAAATGTGCCTGTCACAGTTTCGGATGAACATTTTCAGATTAACAATAGTCAGCCCCATATATAGTCATTTTCCTGGCACCATGGTTCTGAGACTCCCACATTGCTTCTGGTAAGTACTCAAACAACCCTGTTACAAAGTCCTGTAGCCTACAGTACCCCTCTATCGGGCCTCAGGTCGCTAAGGATTCCCACTGGCCAGAGATTTGGGAGGAGGAAACTTGAACAAGTGTTCTTTCCTTAGCTTGGAATCTCCTCCAGCAGAGGGCATGCTTGATATAACACCATCTGTGTTGCCTCCTCAACAAGCCATTTATTACTACCACATTACAGTGTTCCAAGACCCAATCAAACTGATAAACATCATTAGTCAACTCCCTTGTCGAATCCTCTTGTATAGAGAGGTGAATGACTGCAAAAGCAAAGAGAAAAGTGTTGTGTCCTGTATGCTGGGAAAGAAAGACTTCAGATATGTGTAGTCCCATAGAGCAGCATAGATGTCGAGAGAGAAGGGAGATTTCTTGTTTAGTCACAATTATGTTCTTTATTGTATGATACAGGCTATATTACCCTTTTAATTAATAGAACTTCAAGTTAACCACATTTTTTACTTTATTATAATTATACAAAATGTACAAAGTAGTGTGGATATATTTGATACATTTTAAACATAACACACAACTGCGAGACGGTACTATTCATGGCATAATTAAACGAGACAAAATTACCAAGTTAAAAGTAACAATCCGCAGGCTTTATTTTAAGATGACAATATCATACACATATAAATACAATTTCTGACCAATATAATAAAACAATATGCCACTGCAGTTATTGAATTTAAAACGACAAATCTAGGCTACCAAGAACACATCTGAGTTAAATTCAGAAGATGGAAACATGACAACATCAGAGTTACTGCTTCCATTTTCTCCGTTTGACTATTAGTTTTGCTTTGAAAGATCAGTTGAGAAAAAATGAGGGAAACATCAAGAGAATGGAGGACGCTATGCTAAGCGCATTATGATAGCATTACGCCGACAGAATCCAATTGGCGGGAAGAGTGAGCCTCTCATGTATGTCCATGATAACATGTTTACACGCTGCGTGGCTATACGTCCCCATGAACACACACACACTGAGTCATCATCTATTTGACACCGCAATATATATGACACCGTGCCCTTCCTTCATGAAGGACGGAAGGGCATTCTCCTTGAGAGTTCCTCCCCTACCATTATGAAACCTTTAGACACTTCACACAGTGGGCTCTCGTGGCCAATCCAATCAGAGGACCATGGAGGCTCCTGAGTACAACTCAGTTGGAGGTCAGTGATGGGCAGTGAACAGTGTGTGTGTCGGTGTGTGGTCTCTACAGCCACTTGACCAGAGGAAGAGAGTCCACCTTACTCACTTCCCAGGGGTCAAGAGGTCCCTGACCCACTGATTGGTTGGGAGCTAAAAGGTCAATAGGCTGGTCACTGGTGGCTGCTCAAGGTCAAAGACAGGCTTTTGATAGAGAAGGCAGGCGTTGTGGACAGCAAGCCACGGCCATTGTGATCTATTGTGAGCGAACACTGTTAGGGGGAACTCAAAAGGCACTTATCCCCCGAGAAACATTTAGATGTCCAGGTTGAAAGAAAGTTATCCTTGTGGATATGCCAAGATAATGACATTTTAACTTGCATCAAAGAGTGCCTTGGTATTGTTTTTAGAATGGAAACTTCTGTTTCAGGAGCTACTGCAGGTTTCCATCCATTTGTCTAAAGATTTTCAAGTGAAGATTCTAATATTCACATAAAAAGAGATGTACATTTTACAGGCAGCGGTGTGTTTCCATCAAATTGGCTTGTTGCAAATAAAAAGCTGTGCATGATTACGAAGTGCTCATAAAAAGCACTTTGTCGTAGGACCACACAACATAGCATCGTGTGACTACAAAATTACTGCGACATTTTTATTTATTTATTTATTTCACCTTTATTTAACCAGGTAGGCAAATTGAGAACACGTTCTCATTTACAATTGCGACCTGGCCAAGATAAAGCAAAGCAGTTCGACACATACAACAACACATAGTTACACATGGAGTAGAACAAACATACAGTCAATAATACAGTGAAAAATAAGTCTATATACAATGTGAGCAAGTGAGGTGAGATAAGGGAGGTGAAGGCAAATAAAATATATTAATAAATAAAAATCGAAAAAAGGCCATGGTGGCGAAGTAAATACAATATAGCAAGTAAAACAACACTGGAATGGTTGGTTTGCAGTGGAAGAAGGTGCAAAGTAGAGATAGAAATAATGGGGTGCAAAGGAGCAAAATAAATAAATACAGTAGGTAAAGAGGTAGTTGTTTGGGCTAAATTATAGATGGGCTATGTACAGGTGCAGTAATCTATGAGCTGCTCTGACAGCTGGTGCTTAAAGCTAGTGAGGGAGATAAGTGTTTCCAGTTTCAGAGATTTTTGTAGTTCGTTCCAGTCATTGGCAGCAGAGAACTGGAAGGAGAGGCGGCCAAAGGAAGAATTGGTTTTGGGGGTGACCAGAGAGATATACCTGCTGGAGCACGTGCTACGGGTGGGCGTTGCTATGGTGACCAGCGAGCTGAGATAAGGGGGGACTTTACCTAGCAGGGTCTTGTAGATGACCTGGAGCCAGTGGGTTTGGCGACAAGTGTGAAGCGAGGGCCAGCCAACGAGAGCGTACAGGTCGCAGTGGTGGGTAGTATATGGGGCTTTGGTGACAAAACGGATGGCACTGTGATAGACTGCATCCAATTTATTGAGTAGGGTTTTGGAGGCTATTTTGTAAATGACATCGCCGAAGTCGAGGATTGGTAGGATGGTCAGTTTTACAAGGGTATGTTTGGCAGCATGAGTGAAGGATGCTTTGTTGCGGAATAGGAAGCCGATTCTAGATTTAACTTTGGATTGGAGATGCTTGATGTGAGTCTGGAAGGAGAGTTTACAGTCTAACCAGACACCTAGGTATTTGTAGTTGTCCACATATTCTAAGTCAGAGCCGTCCAGAGTAGTGATGTTGGACAGGCGGGAAGGTGCAGGCAGCGATCGGTTGAAGAGCATGCATTTAGTTTTACTTGTATTTAAGAGCAATTGGAGGCCACGGAAGGAGAGTTGTATGGCATTGAAGCTCGCCTGGAGGGTTGTTAACACAGTGTCAAAAGAAGGGCCAGAAGTATACAGAATAGTGTCGTCTGCGTAGAGGTGGATCAGAGACTCACCAGCAGCAAGAGCGACATCATTGATGTATACAGAGAAGAGAGTCGGTCCAAGAATTGAACCCTGTGGCACCCCCATAGAGACTGCCAGAGGTCCGGACAACAGACCCTCCGATTTGACACACTGAACTCGATCAGAGAAGTACTTGGTGAACCAGGCGAGGCAATCATTAGAGAAACCAAGGCTGTCGAGTCTGCCGATGAGGATGTGGTGATTGACAGAGTCAAAAGCCTTGGCCAGGTCAATGAATATGGCTGCACAGTACTGTTTCCTATCGATAGCGGTTAAGATATCGTTTATGACCTTGAGCGTGGCTGAGGTGCACCCATGACCAGCTCTGAAACCAAATTGCATAGCGGAGAAGGTATGGTGGGATTCGAGATGGTCGGTAATCTGTTTGTTGACTTGGCTTTCGAAGACCTTAGAAAGGCAGGGTAGGATAGATATAGGTCTGTAGCTGTTTGGGTCAAGAGTGTCCCCCCCTTTGAAGAGGGGGATAACCGCAGCTGCTTTCCAATCTTTGGGAATCTCAGACGACACGAAAGAGAGGTTGAAAAGGCTGGTAATAGGGGTGGCAACAATTTCAGCAGATAGTTTTAGAAAGAAAGGGTCCAGATTATCTAGCCCGGCTGATTTGTAAGGGTCCAGACTTTGCAGCTCTTTCAGAACATCAGCTGACTGTATTTGGGAGAAAGAGAAATGGGGAAGGCGTGGGCGAGTAGCAGAGGGGAGGCCAGTGCTGTTGACCGGGGTAGGGGTAGCCAGGTGGAAAGCATGGCCAGCCGTAGAAAAATGCTTGTTGAAATTCTCAATTATAGTGGATTTGTCGGTGGTGACAGTGTTTCCTATCTTCAGTGCAGTTGGAAGCTGGGTGGAGGTGTTCTTATTCTCCATGGACTTTACAGTGTCCCAGAACTTTTTTGAGTTTGTGTTGCAGGAAGCAAATTTCTGCTTGAAAAAGCTAGCCTTGGCTTTTCTAACTGCCTGTGTATACTGGTTTCTAGCTTCCCTGAAAAGTTGCATATCACCGGGGCTGTTCGATGCTAATGCAGAACGCCATAGGATGTTTTTCTGTTGGTTAAGGGCAGTCAGGTCAGGAGAGAACCAAGGGCTATATCTGTTCCTGGTTCTAAATTTCTTGAATGGGGCATGCTTATTCAAGATGGTGAGGAAGGCATTTAAAAAAAATATCCAGGCATCCTCTACTGACGGGATGAGATCAATATCCTTCCAGGATACCTCGGCCAGGTCGATTAGAAAGGCCTGCTCGCTGAAGTGTTTCAGGGAGCGTTTGACAGTGATGAGTGGAGGTTGTTTGATCGCTGACCCATTACGGATACAGGCAATGAGGCAGTGATCGCTGAGATCTTGGTTGAAAACAGCAGAGGTGTATTTGGAGGGCAAGTTGGTTAGGATGATGTCTATGAGGGTACCCGTGTTTACGGAATTGGGGTGATACCTGGTAGGTTCATTGATCATTTGTGTGAGATTGAGGGCATCAAGCTTAGATTGTAGGATGGCTGGGGTGTTAAGCATGTTCCAATTTAGGTCGCCTAGCAGCACAAGCTCTGAAGATAGATGGGGGGCAATCAGTTCACATATGGTGTCCAGAGCACAGCTGGGGGCAGAGGGTGGTCTATAGCAGGCGGCAACAGTGAGAGACTTGTTTTTAGAGAGGTGGATTTTTAAAAGTAGAAGTTCAAATTGTTTGGGAACAGACCTGGATAGTAAAACAGAACTCTGCAGGCAATCCTTGCAGTAGATTGCAACACCGCCCCCTTGGCTAATCTATCAACAATTGCGCAAAAACAAATTAGCTGCCATTTGTCACATTATCTATTTCACAGACAAAAAAAGGATCCACCCTTTCAAACTTATTTTGTTTTCGTCAACATTTACGAAAGTTTACTGACAATTGCTGTTTCCATCAGGCCTGGCCTGAGTTTTTTATTCGACAGGCAGCCTACTTTTTACTGGCATATGCAGGACGATGAATGATGCTCAACTTGTTTTAAGTTCTTGGCTAAGAGATCGATTAATGTCTGAGTATCTGTGCACCCTACCAAGTGGGCAACATTTGGCACAGGACATCATAATGATGTTGCTTTGTAAGTCGATCTCGATGCGAGTGTCCTCTAAATGACTACAATTGGAAGATGTCATTTCTGGTTGTAAACTTGCTTTCAACAGATGCCTCACCAGATAAGATGTGTAAAAAACATCCACCTTATGTCATTACAACCAGTTGCCCACTGGGTAAAGTGTTGGGTGAACATTAACATTAGTATTCAAAGCAGATGACTGCTGGGACTGTCCAGCAGGATAGGACGCTGAAAGCCAAGTTCAAACTTTCAATCACTTCACTCTGCTTTGGGAGACGAGTAGATTGACCTCGTCAGAGAAACACATGGGGCTGTGGTTGTGGTGGTTTAGGTAGAATATTCTGGGTATATTCTGGGTATTGGTCCATTCCAACTTTCATGCCCTTGAGGTGCCTGTTTCTCCCCCTTATGACGTTTTGGAAATGTTAAACATAACCCCCCCCTCTAGACACTTACCTGATGTTTGACTGTAACCTTTGTATGTTCGTCTTTCACCTTTCTTTATGGTCAGGGTTTCATTCAAAGATGAGTTGGCTCTTATTGTCATGAATTACTAGTTCTGTTATGAGTTAACCACTTCTTAGTGTGGAACGTGTGATACCTATGGTTTTCAGAGAATACAAATGAGGCAAATAGCACCCTTGCATTCTCAACATTTATAATAACTCCCATCTCTCTCTCTCACACACACACACACACACACACACACACACACACACACACACACACACACACACACACACACACACACACACACACACAATCTTGACTTTTCCAATAAATATACCTTTCAATCCACTTCAGCCCCGAACTCGGCTACCATATTATTTGTGTCTGGATGGCTAGCACTGTCCTGGTGCTGTGTGGGGTTTAATTGGAGGATCATGTAGGTCTTTCTAGCCAATCGGAGAGATTGGTGCTGTTCCTCTCCTAGCAACAAGACTCCCTAGCTGTGCTGTGCTGCTAGCTAACTGACACCTAGAATAACTCATTTTTTCCCTTTATTTTTCCTTTCGTTCCGTCTGCCTTTCATTCTTGTTATCCTTGTCAGTTATCTTTCATCAAACATACTGTAGCCATCCACAAAATGTCAATAAGCTGCGTCTGGCCACAGTATAAATAACAGTAGACCTGAGGACACAGGTCCTGACTTGGTGTGTGTCATAAGAGGCATCATTTACTAGTCTTTTCTTTGACTTGAGTGAAACTAAAATCTCATGTACAATTAATCTTTGTCATCGTTTTCTGTCATTTCTTTAAAAGCATTTATCATTGATACAAAGGAGATGAAGTGAATGAGAATAGAGAAATTAAGTCATCTTCCAAGTGAAAGAAAGAGATGAGTAGATGAAACAATAGCCTGCGGTGCAGTCATATTGTGAGATAAAACAATATCATGAGACAGAGAATCTTATTTATATCGCCGCAAAAATGACAGATGTATTTATTTTTGTCAATTTCTGTCTTAGATTCTCCCTCCAACTCCCAAATGGCACTCTATACCCTATATGCCTATAATGCATGCCTTTTGACCCAGAGCCCTATGGGTCCTGGTCTAAACCAGTGCACTTTATAGGGCATAGGGTACCATTTAAGACTCATTCGAGGTGTGCTATTATGCCGGATGGCGAACACTATCATATTCTCTCCATGGCGACTGCTGACCCCTTTCAGTGCATACTTCCTAATAATAGCGGGCCTGGTCAGGTTGCTATGTTTAGCAAGGTGTCAATGAGTCTCCATCAGGACTGGGGCTAGCTGCCTATCTCCACACAGAGTGGACAAGGTTGAGATGGCTTACCACCTCCTAGCCCTTCTGCTGTTTCAGCATCAAGCTCTGGGATCAACCCTCAGCTCAACATACACGCACAAACACACGCACGAGTGACACAAGCCTACCAGACGAGCGAAATAACTTCTATGCTCGCTTCGAGGCAAGTAACACTGAAACATGCATGAGAGCATCAGCTGTTCTGGACGACTGTGTGATCACGCTCTCTGCAGCCGATGTGAGTAAGACCTTTAAACAGCTCAACATTCACAAGGCTGCAGGGCCAGATGGACTACCAGGACGTATACTCCGAGTATGCACTGACCAACTGGCAAGTGTCTTCACTGACAATTTCAACCTCTCCCTGTCTGAGTCTGTAATACCAACATGTTTCAAGCAGACCACCATAGTCCCTGTGCCCAAGAACACTAAGATAACCTGCCTAAATGACCACCAACCCGTAGCACTCACGTATGTAGCCATGAAATTCTTTGAACGGCTGGTCATGGCTCACAACACCATTATCCCATAAACCTTAGACCTCGATTCAGACTTAGACCCCACTCCAATTTACATACCGCACCAACAGATCCAAAGATGATGCAATCTCTATTGCACTCCACACTGCCCTTTCACACCTGGACAAAGGAACACCTATGTGATAATGCTATTCATTGACTACAGCTCAGCGTTCAACACCATAGTGCCCTCAACGTTCATCACTAAGCTAAGGACCCTGGGACGAAACACCTCCCTCTGCAACTGGATCCTGGACTTCCTGACAGGCCGCCCCCAGGTGCTAATGGTAGGTAACAACACATCCGCCACGCTGATCCTCAACACGGGGGCCCCCTAGTGGTGCGTGCTCAGTCCCCTCCTGTACTCCCTGTTCACTCATGACTGCACGGCCAGGCACGACTGCACGGCCAGGCACGACTCCAAAACTATCATTAAGTTTGCTGATGACACAACAGTGGTAGGCCTGATAGCCAACAACGATGAGACAGCCTATAGGGAGGAGGTCAGAGACCTGACCGTGTGGTGCAAGGACAGCAACCTCTCCCTCAATGTGATCAAGATAAAGGAGATTATCGTGGACTACAGGAAAAAGAGTACAGAGCATGCCCCCATTCTCATCGACGGGGCTGTGGTGGAGCAGATTGAGAGCTTCAAGTTCCTTGGTGTCCACATCACCAACAAACTAACATGGTCCAAGCACACCAAGACAGTTGTGAAGAGGGCACGACAAAACCTATTCCCTCTCAGGAGACTGAAAAGATTTGGCATGGGTCCTCAGATCCTCAAAAGATTTTACAGCTGCACCATCGAGAGCATCCTGACGGGTTGCATCACTGCCTGGTATGGCAACTGCTCAGTCTCCGACCGCAAGGCACTACAGAGGGTAGTGCGTACGGCCCAGTACATCACTGGGGCCAAGCTTCCTGCCATCCAGGACCTCTATACCAGTGTCAGAGGAAGGCCCTAAAAGTTGTCAAAGACTCCAGCCACCCTAGTCATAGACTGTTCTCTCTGCTACCACACGGCAAGTGGTACCGGAGCGCCATGTCTAGGTCCAAGAGGCTTCTAAACAGATTCTACCCCCAAGCCATAAGACTCCTGAACAGCTAATCAAATGGCTACCAAGACTACCCCCCCCCCCTTTTACACTGCTGCTACCCTCTGTTATTATCTATGTATAGTCACTTTAATAACTCTCCCTACATGTACATATTACCTCAATTACCTCGACACCTGTGCCCTACACACACACACTCAGACATGTTTTCAATGTTACATATCTGCTTCACATATCTGTGTGGTACAACAGACAAACCATCTATCTATACAAACAACCCACATCATGAGCACCGTTAATAATACCAGCTTGCTTGACAACTTAATGAAACAACTGTGAAGCGTGAGAAAGACAAACTTGACTTTTAAACCCCCTGGCTCAAACATGACCTCTTGTGAGAAAACTGGAGAAATCCCAGTAACCCCCCCCCATTCAGCTTCCTCCCACTTCCACACTATTGGCCACTTGCCCTGCCCTGGTCATGATTTAAGACATGAATACAGATTTGTTATTATTTGTACATATTAGTAGAAGGCTGTTGGCACTCTACTGAATCGTTTTCACCTCTTTAACACTGCGTCTAAGTATATACTTGTTTGCCAAATACCACAGACTCCCTTATGTACGGTGGCCTACTAAGCACAAACCATATATGCATGTACACATTGTTTTACACATATTGTAGATGTAAATGTCTCTTCTGTAATGTCATTGGTGCCTTTTTAGCATAGCCTAAAATGTGAGGCTTCTGAGTTATTATTTTTATTCTCTAATGTTACGGACATCTCCCCAGCATTGGACAAGGCTAGAGGTGTTCTGTAGCTACAGAGACTCCATGTGGCTTAAACCAATACAATCTCTTCCATGTGGCGAGAGGGTTATAGTAAGCCCCATAGGCATCTCTGAGGAGGGTACAAGTTTGAAATTGAGATGTTAACAGCACAGGCACAACCTACTGAGTCGATGTTTTGCTTGCATGAGCGTTTAATGTTCTTTTCCTGTGAACTCTTGTTCCTTTAGTCATTGCGAGGGTTCTCTGGTCTTCAAGAGTGACTGTCTGTCCGTCCGTCTATTTGTCATCACGCGACATTGGCGACACCTGGAACGGGGTGACTATGAACAGGCACAGTGTAGATCTTGTCATTTCCTCCTGTGAATGAATCATTCCTCCCCCCAGCACACGGTACACTGGCAACATAAAAGCTACGTTCGTTGTTTGAACCGTGGCACCGCTGATCACCTATTGTTCTGGCTCATTAATATCCGTTGCAAATCTGCTTATTCTCCAGATTCCATCAATACGGCTCGGACAAAGGGATGGTTATTGCAGGGCCCTTCTAAGAACAAAAAACAAATAGCGGTTGCCAACGTGTTTCTTGATTCTCAGGAGCCCCAACAATGGGATTCTTTGTGGGACAGTAGGGGGATTGATGGGCATCGTGCTCTGCAGTGTGGGATGGCTGCAGTGAGTCCACGTCTCTTTCTCCCTTGCTCTCTGGGTTGAACACAGCAGAGTAGCTGCCATTCAAGCCCTTTTTTAGTCCGTCTCACACACAATATCTAAAGCTAATGCTACCATGTTGAATAAGGCTCTCTCCATCTAGACTGCAAAGATGGGAAGTTGAGGCTGGCAAGATAGCAAAGAGGCTCTAAAATGGCCAAAGATGAAAGATGGCTTGAGTGTGAACCAAAAATACTTGGATAATTTTATTGTGTCATGTCATTTCCCCCCTCATTATAGAATGTGTCCAGAATTGCCACCCGCCAACCCCTCTTTTACGCTACTGCTACTCTCTGTTCATCATATTTGCATAGTCACTTTAGCCATATCTACATGTACATACTACCTCAATCAGCCTGACTAACCGGTGTCTGTATGTAGCCTCGCAATTTTTTTATAGCCTCGCTACTGTATATAGCCTGTCTTTTTACTGTTGTTTTATTTATTTACCTACCTATTGTTCACCTAATACCTTTTTTGCACTATTGGTTAGAGCCTGTACGTAAGCATTTCACTGTAAGGTCTACCTACACCTGTTGTATTCGGCGCACGTGACAAATAAACTTTGATTTGATTTGATCTGCCCCTCACTGCCAACTTCCGAGTTAATGAAAACACAACATTCGCTCTCTCTCTCAGCCCCCCTCTCTCTGCCCCCCCCCCCTTGCTCTCTCTCCAGCCCTCCATTACCATTCACTCACTGAGGCCATTACCAAACAGTGTCTGGGGACATGGTTGGGGCGACGGGCATCCTGGGAGAAAAAGGCTCTCTGGTCTGGACACGGTGTCACATTAATCCGTGCCAGCTTCCTTCACATGTCATGACTGGAGGGAAGGAGCCAAACTGGGGCCCCCAGTTCCATGCATAACCATATAGATGGAAACTGTCTGTTGGTGATTGCAGTGACATTTGAATGGATATTCTGTGGCTGCCTGTTGACCTCCCACATTGGCATGGCATTGGCTGGAAATATGTGCATTCAGATGGCTACTTGACAGGGAAGAGAGACACAGTGCAACATTTTACACAAGATCAATTGAAGACCATTGAAAGATCAAAAAATCTTAACACAGAGAAACCCACATTCATATTAGGAAATATTTCCATTTATCTTTTTATGAATACTGAATGATTACTGTTTCAGATATAAGTGTTACTGGCTGGGTTGTGTCTCCAAGTGTTTTTGACTTGCTGGTTTCGAGAAAGAGCTTTGTTTTCAAATAAGGACTATTCTGTCTTTAATGTCTACTTGTTAAATGTTTGTAATGTCTTAATGTAAATGTGATTGTTTGTAATGTCTTTTAAGTTCTGTTGGAACCCGGGAAGATTAGCTGACATTATGGCGTCAGCTAATGGGGATCCTAATAAAAATGCAAATTCAAATTGTAGAGTTTTAAGTAAAGACATTCAGGACTGAAAGATTCTCTGATTGAATGGAATCCCTTCCGTTATGTGTATAAAAAAGAAAATCACGTTATAGACTACTGCAACTGAATGAGATATGTGGCTAGTGGCTAGTAGCAGTAGTATGCGAGAACAAATGTCAATTTTCTGCTCAGCTTAATTTGTTTGAGAATTTCAATCAATCCAATCATATGCAGTGAGTAGAACCTGAACTGTATAGGCCTGACCAATGCTGACATCAACACATTATTAATAGCCAACCCAAAGAGGAATGACAGTCGGACACTTCTTTACATTCTAGAACAGGAAAAGAAACAACCCATTTATTTTTACCCTTTCCAAGTACTCCTATAATAGAAAATGCAAGTGTCTAAAGTTGAGCAACTGGACCTTATTGTGGCAGCTCTATTCTGAGCCTGGGCTAAATTATACAAACCCTAGAGACTAGTGGGTCAGGTGGTCTGAAAGATGTGCATTCCTCAGCAGCACACACACACCCTCCCTGAACCCCCCTGCAGACAGGCGTAAGCCCCCATTTCTCTCCTAGACTTTCCCAGCTGCAGGAGGCTTTAAACCCCAACAAGGACTACGCCCCAAATGGCATCCTATTCTGGTTAAAAGCAGTGCACTATGTTAGGAATAGGGAGCCATTTGGGACACACACATGATCAGATAGAGGCTCTGCTGCCCCTGATCCTCTTCTGCAGTAGCCATTCTGATAAGGAGATCATCGTAATGACACAACCTCCGGAGTCCATTTGTCGCTCACTCTGATGTTTCGGAACAGTAGGAAATGGGGTGTCTGTTTTTTATACTGTTTTGACAGGAGGTCAAAACAGTGGCTACAGACAGTGAGAAGGCTACAGACAGTGAGAAATCTGAAAACAACACCATAGGTCAGTGCAACCATGCCAGCCATATGTCAACGGTGTGTGTGTGTTATTGCTGTCCTCTGATGGGGCAGCAGTTGGGAGGGTGGGGGGTGTGGGGGACTGGAGACAAGCTGCCGTCTCCCTAATGTACTGAACTTGTGATTGGCTGGGATTTCTGACCGCATACCTGATACTGACTCACCTCTAATGGCCTTCTTCCTGTAGTCAGGCTCAGACAGGGCTCCTTTCTCCCTTTATCTCTCCCAACCTCCTTGTTACAGAGATCAGGTTGCAAAAAGGAAAAGCCGACTAACTGCCTCTGCAACCTCTCTCTCTCTCTCTCTCTCTCTCTCTCTCTCTCTCTCTCTCTCTCTCTCTCTCTCTCTCTCTCTCTCTCGATGGCTGCTAGGAAAGTTACAGGAGAAGACAAGAGTATCCTGATTATGAATATAGAAGTGTAGCCTACCCAATGAATATAGGTGACATTTTGTTGAGAGGAGAAAAGCGAAGAGTAGAGAATAAAAGAGGAGAAGTGGCGAGGCCAGACGAGTTGCACAGAGCCACAGTGTCCTCCTCCTCCTCCCCCTTCCTCTCCTCTCTATACCCTAACTCATGAGCTGCATGTGGCTGCTGGGAGAGACAGTGCTACTGCTGGTGCCTCTGCTGCGAGGGGCCAGGTGTTGCTGGGTGCCGATTCTCAATGTCATTGGTGATGTGAGAGGACAAAGGCTGTATTGAGGGCCCAGGCAGAGGGCTAGGAGCAGTGGGATAGTCTTACAGAAAAGCCTGTGTTTGTGCCAGGGCTCCCCCTAGTACACAACAGCCACTGTGTTCTGTTCCTTCGCTCCCAGCTTTGTCCTCACGCTCATCCCCCCCACCCCCTTTTTTTGTTTAGAACAGGTAGCAACAGAAGACTCACATCTAGGGCGTAGATGAGCGGGACAGATAGGCAAGTGTTAAGAACACAGTTCGGGTTCATTCTAGACCGGGCTAAGCGCGTTCTGACAAAGGGCTGGAACAGCTGGGAAACACACCGACTCCATCTACACGGTTAGCCATTCAGAAGACACCTGGTCTACAGAGAAAGCTCCACAGATATTCCTATGATGTCTAAACAGAGACTCAAAGAGCCAAACTGTTGCTCAAACGAATTGGTCTCTGAACAGAAATATTTGTAGCACTTTTTCCTGTGAAGGAATTTCCTAGCAAAAAGATTGGCTGCCAAACCTTGTGTACCAGTTTGGGCACGAGGATGACCTAAGACAAGTCATATGATATGATATGTAATACACTGGTATTGTCTTATTGAACTGTGAGGACAAAAGAGGTCAAAAGTTGCATTTGCCACAATGTTAGTTAGTCCATTCAAGTCCATTCGCTCCCCTGAAAGTAAACATAAATAAATGAACGCTTTGCTTTCTGCAAAACAATTTACAATGCTCCCTTATTTAAATTAAAGTCCACAACTTTGGTCTCTATTCAATCCGTATAGTGGAAGTTTAAAGGCGTTAGCGGAGACTGCATCACACTAAGAGCTGCATGACGGCTCGATTGAGAATTAACTTAACATTTCTGTCACGCAATCTGTAACGCTTCAGCCCTACCTCCTCGTAAACTCATGACAAAAACTATCATGGATGAAAAATAATAGAATACGCACACGCGCCGACATGTCCAGCCCCATCTGTATGAGGCGGTAGATACGAGGGCCAGTATGGTCATCCTCTAGAAGGGATGTGAGCTGCCTTGTGGATGAAAACAGAGATGTGATAATGAGGGCCTTGCCCAGCAGCACAGAAAAACATCCTGTCCTTCGCAAACTGACAAGTCATCAGAAAGCAGGCGCAGCAGCTGGCAACAGTGGCCCCCTCCCAGTCTCCCAGAGACAGAGACACAGTTCCTCTCCTTCGTAGATGTCTTTTTATCTTTCTCTCTCCCTCTCTCCATCTGCTCTGACCTCTCTTTATACACTAGCTAATTAACCTGTGTGTGTGTGTGTGTGTGTGTGTGTGTGTGTGTGTGTGTGTGTGTGTGTGTGTGTGTGTGTGTGTGTGTGTGTGTGTGTGTGTGTGTGTGTGTGTGTGTGTGTGTGTGTGTGTGTGTGTGTGTGTGTGTGTGGGGTCCCGTGTGGCTCAGTTGGTAGAGCATGGCGCTTGCAACGCCAGGGTTGTGGGTTCAATTCCCACGGGGGGACCAGGGTTCAATTCCCACGGGGGGACCAGGATGAATATGTATGAACTTTCCAATTTGTAAGTTGCTCTGGATAAGAGCGTCTGCTAAATGACTTAAAATGTAAAAAAAAAAAAAAAAAAAAAAATGTAAAAATGTGTGTGTGTGTGTGTGTGACATCATCCATGATATGACTGACTCTCCTGGTCTCTCTTCCTCTCCTAGTTCTGGAAGCAGTGTCAGCCCTCTCTAAACCAAACTATCCAAACACAACCAGAAACCGTCTGTATCCCAAAGCTGCTTTGCGCAGTAAATAAAGCCCAAATCTCTATTTAAGCTCAATGTGCCAGAGATGATCTCAGACTGGCTGTGCATCAGGAGAGAGAACATCCTGGGTGGCAGATAGACAGAGGGAAATGGGAAATTAGACAAAGAAGAAAGGATGAACGTGAAACATTGCATCAGGAGTACACACGACTGCACACCCACATACCAAACATGCACGCACACATGCAGGAGGACACACAAACACACACACGCATAAATATCCATACCCATGATTAGTCAAAGAATGGATTGCGTGAAGCTGAAGTCAATGCCTTCCTCAGACAGATATGGCACAAAACACAATATTGCAGACAATGTATTTTGCTGAATAAAAGCAGATTTGGGTGGAGGGGGCGGGAGGGAGGTGGTGCAGTAGTGAGAAGGGGTGTGGGACGAGGGGTGTGGGGGACAGGAGCAGGGGCGGGGGGGGGGTCTGGATAATTAACCATCCACAGAACTGTGTCATTCATCTATTGTCTGCCTCTGTAGTCTGTAGAGGACCTTCAGATAAATGGAAATGCTCCTTTTCCCTTTTCCTTTTTTTGACTTGGAGGAGATTCTCCTTGGATCTTATCGATTTTCCTCACTGATACTGCATCCGCAAACTTCGTTACACACACACACACACACACACACACACACACACACACACACACACACACACACACACACACACACACGCTGTATGTTTGTTTTACTATCCTTGTGGGGACCAGACAATAGATTCCCTTCAAAATCCTATTTTCCCTAACCTCTAAACTGAACCCTTAACCTAACACTAACCTTAACACTTATCTTAACCCCAAAACTCTAAAACTAACCCCTAACCCCTAACACTAACCGTAATTGTAACCCTAACCCAAGGTGTAACCCCAATCCTAAACCTTTAGCCTAAAATAGTCAGAATTGTCCCTGTTGTACTATCCAATGATAGTCAAGCCAAACACACACACACACACACACACACACACACACACACACACACACACACACACACACACACACACACGTATAACCTGCAAGATAGCCAGTGGCTGGCCTTTCCTACAGTATAGTGGCCACCAGCAGACTAGTTGCCTTTCCAGAGAATTCCGAGGGTGGTGTTTTAATATCCCATGCTGCTTTGCACCCTCACATTTCACACTGCAACATTAACAGGAGCTGACACAGAGGATTCAACATAGACAGCTGGAATGCCTGGGCCTTTTGTGCAGCGTGGATCTCAGCCAAAAGCCTCCGTTCGGAGGCCAAGAGAGACCTGGGAAAAAGACTTCTCCTTGGAAATAAACACAAAACTGTCCAAGAGGAAGGAATGTGCCACTGGCGAACAAATGGAGCCGGGAGGGACTGTGCAGTGACCGGACAGCACCATGCAGGACAGGAGCCTGCTCTGCTGGGCTCGGCAAGCTGGGCTGGAACACTGTGTCTGAGAGCTCCGACCTCTAAGCTGTGGACCAACAACCACTCACACTATGAGAATACATAGTCATTATGATAATTTCACACACATATTGATCGCCTCAATTCCTACAGTATTCAGTGAGAACAAGAAGGGACAAGCATATTCTATGTCTTGAAATATGATACAACAAAAAACATAGGTCAGATACTACTGGCATGAAACAGTTCACTGTGAGATAACACATCAATTATGTAAACACTGCATCTCCAAAATAAAAATATTTAATCAAATGTGAATAAAACAGATACATGACATATCAGCATGATATTAGGAAAACATCTAGAAGTACCGCTAGCCTATAGAAACAACTGAATGGGATAACAGAAGAACTGCACATAGTGGGAGTCGATGAATGAGTGTGAATGAGGTGAGCTTTGTGTGTGTCTCCGTGCGTGTCCCTGTGTGTGTTAATGTGTCTGTCGCTGTCCCTGTGTGTGTCTCTGTGTCTGTGTGTCCCTGTGTCTGTCCCTGTGTCTGTGTGTGTCACTTGTGTGTGTGTGTGCATTCCCAGCATAGAGCAGGCCCCTCCTCCCAAGGGATCAGAACAGTGACTCAAACACCTGGCCTGTTGTTCCTGGTCAGGGTTGGCAGGGCAACACAGTTCTAAAGCTTAGGATGGGAGACACACTTGAGGAATCTCAAACCTAGTGAATGTGTGGGCATGTGCATGTGTTTCTGTGTGAAAGTAGTGCAGTGATACATGTGTCTTTGAATTGTAGCACATACTTTTGATGTAATCATAGATCCACTTTCTACTTGACTGATATTGTTAAGGGCAACACACCTGACAAAGCATACATGTACATGCACTACTACTGCTAAACGCATCCAATAAAAGACAGGTCAATAAAAATAGGGAAAATGATGTTCTACAAAATGGGATGGCACAGAGACAGCTTGTTGAAGGATCTCCATGGTAACCCCTCCCCAGTCTAGTCAAGGCTCACGGGCAGTTTGTTTGTATAGGCTGGCTAGTTCCGGAACGTATTCCCCCATGCTAATTGCCTTCAAATGCCAATGGCTCATTGCACTCAGCTAGTATCACCCAGCCAGCCATCGCATATATCACCACAGCAGCAATCTTTCACTTTTCATGGATTCACATACAGTGGGGAGAACAAGTATTTGATATACTGCCAATTTTGCAGGTTTTCCTACTTACAAAGCATGTAGAGGTCTGTACTTTTTAACATAGGTACACTTCAACTGTGAGAGACGGAATCTAAAACAAAAATCCAGAAAATCACATTGTATGATTTTTAAGTAAATGATTTGCATTTTATTGCATGGCATAAGTATTTGATACATCAGAAAAGCAGAACTTAATATTTGGTACAGAAACATTTGTTTGCAATTACAGAGATCATACGTTTCCTGTAGTTCTTGACCAGGTTTGCACACACTGCAGCACGGATTTTGGCCCACTCCTCCATACAGACCTTCTCCAGATCCTTCAGGTTTCGGCACTGTTGCTGGGCAATACGGACTTTCAGCTCCCTCCAAAGATGTTCTATTGGGTTCAGGTCTGGAGACTGGCTAAGCCACTCCAGGACCTTGAGATGCTTCTTACGGAGCCACTCCTTAGTTGCCCTGTCTGTGTGTTTCGGGTCATTGTCATGCTGGAAGACCCAGCCACGACCCATCTTCAATGCTCTTACTGAGGGAAGGAGGTTGTTGGCCAAGATCTCGCGATACATGGCCCCATCCATCCTCCCCTCAATACGGTGCAGTCGTCCTGTCCCCTTTGCAGAAAAGCATCCCCAAAGAATGATGTTTCCACCTCCATGCTTCACGGTTGGGATGGTGTTCTTGGGGGTTGTACTCATCCTTCTTCTTCCTCCAAACATGGCGAGTGGAGTTTAGACCAAAAAGCTCTATTTTTGTCTCATCAGACCACATGACCTTCTCCCATTCCTCCTCTGGATCATCCAGATGGTCATTGGCAAACTTCAGATGGGCCTGGACATGCGCTGGCTTGAGCAGGGGGACCTTGCGTGCGCTGCAGGATTTTAATCCATGACGGCGTAGTGTGTTACTAATGGTTTTCTTTGAGACTGTAGTCCCAGCTCTCTTCAGATCATTGACCAGGTCCTGCCGTGTAGTTCTGGGCTGATCCCTCACCTTCCTCATGATCATTGATGCCCCACGAGGTGAGATCTTGCATGGAGCCCCAGACCGAGGGGGATTGACCGTCATCTTGAACTTCTTCCATTTTCTAATAATTGCGCCAACAGTTGTTGCCTTCTCACCAAGCTGCTTGCCTATTGTCCTGTAGCCCATCCCAGCCTTGCGCAGGTCTACAATTGTATCCTTGATGTCCTTACACAGCTCTCTGGTCTTGGCCATTGTGGAGAGTTTGGAGTCTGTTTGATTGAGTGTGTGGACAGGTGTCTTTTATACAGGTAACGAGTTCAAACAGGTGAAGTTAATACAGGTAATGAGTGGAGAACAGGCGGGCTTCTTAAAGAAAAACTAACAGGTCTGTGAGAGCCGGAATTCTTACTGGTTGGTAGGTGATCAAATACTCATGTCATGCAATAAAATGCAAATTAATTACTTAAAAATCATTCAATGTGATTTTCTGGATTTTTGTTTTAGATTCCGTCTCTCACAGTTGAAGTGTACCTATGATAAAAATTACAGACCTCTACATGCTTTGTAAGTAGGAGAACCTGCAAAATCAGCAGTGTATCAAATACTTGTTCTCCCCACTGTATCCCCCCTTCACACACCCACACACGGCGAGGTAATCTGTCTGGGTAGATAACATCATTATCCTTACAGTACTGCCGGCTCTGAATGGCTAAACATGGGTGTAAATGTATTATTTTTTATCATGATGCCAGGAAAAGGATTTGGTTGGAGTTCTTATTGTGCTGATGGTCTGAGATGTGTAGTTTTCTGATTCTGCGATGTGTAGTTTTCTGATTCTGGAACACATTGGAAAGTCATTGTCATTTGACCATGGTCTTTTGTTGGAAATTGTTGCGGGCAATTTCAAATGTTTTTCAAAATTGTATTCATATTGTTTTACTACCTTAGAAGCCTAAGTAATATTAGTAGCCTATACAGAATCTAACAATGATTCATACTGTTAACTATAATTACATTGCTCGATTTAATACTGTTAATTATAATATCATGTTTTGATTTTGCATGATGTGTTTCTAAAATTTTAAGTACAATTCTGAATTAGGAAAAATAATGAAACCTATTCTCTGTGTGTGTAAATCTATAGAACCCAAGCTATAACCCTAACCCCAAACCAATTTTCTATATTTTCTTAATCCATGAGAGCAGTCATAAATTGACCAATTTACCTGTAGGCTCTCAGCAGGTTTATCTATATTTTTGGTTTGGTGCAGCACTGTAGCCTTAATACAGTGGTGTCCACTCTCTGCAACAGAGCCGCTCTCTACTATGTTCCTCCCTCAGTGTTTTTGGCATTGAGGGACATCGAGGGGATTTACATTTCCCTGGCAACTTCAATTTCAACTACAAAAGCAAAAAAACACCTCTGTAAGGGGATGGGGGGTGAAGAGGGATAATGATCATGTTATCTAATTAATTGTTTACACTTATCTCCCACACAATTTTTTCTTATTTTCACATATTTCCCATAGGGAGAAATGGGGTTTTCACACATTTGTAGGCTATGCCAAAAATGAAATGAGACACAGGTAGTAGCTATAGATGTAGAATCTTAATTTGATCACCCTGTTGCAGGATAAACTTTCCTGCAAAGGACATTTTTTTTACTTGTTGTGTGTTTAAGGTTTAAGAAGGTTTCTTAAATTTAATTTCCACTTTGAAATTTCAGACTTGATTTTTCCTTACGAAAAATTACTACGTTACTACAGACCTGGGTTCATTTGCGAGCTGTGCCACAACCAAAGTCCCATAGGACAGCGCACAATTGTTCGGGTTAGAGGAGGGTTTGGCTGGGGGGCTTTACTTGGCTCATCACGCCCTAGCGACTCCTTGTGGCAGGAAACACAAAGTGTTTCCTTTCAAATGGTACCAAGAATATGCATATCCTTGCCTCAGGGCCTGAGTTACAGGCAATTTGTTTTGGGTATTTGGGAAAAAAAAGGGCGGATCCTTTTAAGAATCGATGGGAAAATGTAAATAAGATGGGATCATGTAAGATAATGTAAATAAGATGGGATCATGTAAGATAATGTAAATAAGATGGGATAATGTAAGATAATGTAAATAAGATGAGATCATGTAAGATAATGAGAATAAGATGGGATCATGTAAGAAAATGAAAATAAAATGGGATTATGTAAAATAATGTAAATAAAATGGGATTATGTAAAATCATGTAAATAAGATGGGATCATGTAAGAAAATGTAAATAAGATGGGATCATGTAAGAAAATGTAAATAAAATTGGATTATGTCAAATAATGTAAGTAAAATGGGATCATGTAAAAAATGTAAATAAGATCAGATCATGTAGGAAAATGTAAATAAAATGGGATTATATAAAATAATGTAAGTAAAATGGGATTATGTAAGAACATGTAAATATGATGTAAGAACATGTAAGATTGCATCATGTAAGATAATGTTAGATAACATGGGATAATGGAAGATAATGGAAAATAAGACGGAAACATTTAAGACAATGTAAGTATGATAGGATCATCAAGATAATGTAAGTACTGTGTGAAGAACCATTAGCTAGAACTGAACATGTCACTTTGCGCCCAGTAGGATATTATAGAGTGTGGTATAGCCTAAATGCAAAGTGGTGTACAGTACATTCTGAAGGTTGTTTACAGTACATGAGGCACTTGTGGTTACGTTGTTTTCATGCCTGTGGTGTGCGGGCACAAGCCTAACCGATAAAAACGTCTTAAATTGTACTTATCTCTGCGGGGAAAAGTTGAAAGGAAAGAGGTTGCTTGGTAACTAAATTGCTAATGACTCAAACCTTCTAGGCAAAGAGTGTTCATGTACAGTAGTTCTATCCAATGTTATCTATATAACCTGTAACATGAGTGCTTGTATGGATGTCAGAAATGACTCGCCTGTGGCACCCATTGAGATACTATCAAGCTGTGCAGCTCATGAGAAAAGAGAAAATCACCGCCCTCCCACAAACAAACACAAACACAAACTAACGCTAACTGATGAAAACAGTAGATTAACAGTAGAAGTGGTTTTGATGTCATTATCTCAACAGATTCATTGGTGGCGTTGAGTGTGGATTGTAAGTGATTTGTTTGGCTCATGTCAATAGTGCATGGTGGTAGCAACACCAAAGGCAGTGAGTTCAATTCCCACTGGGGCCACCCAAATGCATGACTGTAAGTTGCTTGGGATAACATTTTATATATTAGTAAATGTTTTCACTAGGCTTTGATATTTACTTTTCATGTGGTATTTTGGCACTAAACATACAGTACAGAAGGCACATACAATTTAGCCTGAGGTTTAATAGATAACAACAGTAATACATAGGACACATATAGCACTTTCCTATAGACTGAAAAATGTACCTTTAGATATGCACTTACTGTAACATTCACTATGAACACGATTAAACAGCCACTGTATATAGGCTACTGTAACTAACCACATTATATCAAATCTACTTTTTACTGTGAAAAGGCAGAGTTGAGGTTTCTCATAGGCTAATTATCTTGTGTCACCTATAACAATGTACTCATTCCCAGTCGGTATTAGATAGAAAGTCGCCTGTGGGGAAAACAACCTGTAGTTACCTAGGTTACCCCATTGGCTCACAGCAAAGACTTGACCGTTTTTCAAATGTAATTTTCTTGCTGTCTGCTTGTTTTAGTCAATTACAAAACTACATTTAAGAAAAGTACAACATGTCTAAAGATTACTTTTCAAAATGTCCTGCTCTCGAGCGTTCTCACTACTTAGAAAAATGTAATATTGTATGTTGTAGGGGTTCCCTCATGCCCCTTTTCATGATGGTGATAGCAGCCATGTGAGTGCTAGCTAGGTAGCGACCGGAACATTAAGCTAGCCAATACAAACAACACAAACAAATGGACTATACAGCTACAAATAGTGAGTGGAGTTACATACTGACTATACTAAACAAGTTGAATGTCTTACCTGTGATGAAATGTTTTCCACACACACAGCTACATATAGTCTACATGGACACACGGCCAGGTCGCAATTGTAAATGAGAACGTGTTCTCAATTTGCCTACCTGGTTAAATAAAGGTGAAATAAAATAAAAATAAACACCGGGTCCCCACATTTCCCACTCTCCCACTCTGAATAGCCTGAAGCCACAGGGTTCTACTCCCAGGTTATATTTCCCTACGTGGGAAATTGCAAACCACAGGTGGGGGTTTTTGACCTGGTTACATGTACATTGAACAACAAAAGCAGCTTTTCGGCATGTTTAATTTTTGTATATGACAAAAAATCGACAACGAAGTTGGCTCTTTTACAATGGAGTTCAATAGGAAAGAATGTTTGCTTTCCCCAATTTGTGGGTGTGGTCTAGGGGAACTCATTATTACGTGAATAATTTACTCAGAGTGATTAGTCACAAATAAGGAACATTCTAGCAGCATGTGCGCAGCATTCTAAACTGCATGTCAAACTACTGCAGAGATCATTAACCAAACATGTTTTAGCAACATTAGTCCCCATACCACATATGAAAGGCCCTGCAAAGAATTTGTTAAAGTGTAGATTTACCCATTTTCCAAATGAGCCTTGATGTTTGAATCAGAGTGCAGCATGGTGCAGCATGTAGTTACTGCAGCATTACAGAGACATACGGTAAACTACAACACTCTCATTAGAGCCACCTTAATACCACTGGAGAATGGAGCTGTTCATTCATTCAGTGTTTGGCTCAGATTTGGCTTTGTTTCATATTGTTTCATGTTATCCCTGCATGACAGCTTAAATGCAGGCCTCCCAGAAGGAGATAATAAGCTTTACAGTATGTGCTACTTGAGCACCTGTGTTCAAGCCCAATTTCAGCTGAATAGGAGCTTGGCTCTCCTCTCTATCTAATAACCCTCCATGTGCAGCACAGCTCTCCTCTATGGACAGACCCCCAGCCTATTCACCTGCTGGAGCTCTTGGGGCTCCCCTGTCCACCCCTGTCTCCGGGCTTTGTCTTACGATAAATAGGTGACATTCTCACAGATAACTCCTAATCGCCCGGGTATTTGTTGGTGCAGTGACTCGGCCATATAGCTGACATATGGCATGGTATTCTCCATTTCGGAACAGGACTTTTTTGTGCCTGTCCAGCTACGATGGCTCAGTGATCTACCACCCGCCTGCCCTAATGAAGGATGTCCCTCCAAGTCAGCGGGGTGACAGGGTCAGTGGCGTGTCGGCAGGATGCAGGGGCAACGCCACCACGCCCCACTTTGAAGTCTTGGCCGTGGCCCAGTCACGCCTGTCCACTCCGCTCTCGGCTTAGGGAGGTGACTCGGTGGGACTTCGGCAACCTCCTTTAAGAGGGGCCCGGTTTGAAGTGAGGGACCCCCTGCTGCACACAATGAATAGAGAGTTATATACCTTTGCTGACGGCCGTTTGTGCAGTGGCCCGGGGAGAGAGCAGAGAAAAAAATAATCGCAGGAAGGGGAGAAGAAAGTGTGCTCTAGAACTTGGCTATTGCTATTTCCTCTGATTCGGTTCCACTGTATATATTAACTAGCCTGCTGCTTCATTACAGCCAGAGCCATGCTTGGGCTATGTTGAATTGTGGCGGTAACAAGTCAAGAGAGAAAAATTGTTCCATTCAACTAAAAGAAATTAGCTTTCAAGGCAATAGAGGTGAAATTAATTGAGGGTACAGTGTACAGATCACACATACAAGTACATCCAGAAAGATTCAAAAGATCCCAACTCTATGTGCTGCGACTTGTACAGTATGTACTTTCAGTGGTTGGTATGTTAACATCACGGACCATGTTACTTCTCACTGCTCCCTGTCCCCTCCAGACATCGCCTTCTGCCGCGGTATAATGTTTCAGACTCTACCGAACCTCTCGGACAATGCTGCCTCGCTTGGCTAACGCATTGTTTGCTGTGTGGGAACCTGCTTCCTTTATTAATAAACAGAAGAGACAGCCTTGCCTCTTACACACCCGCCTATTTCACCACTACTCCACAGACATAATAAGACTCTTATAGCATGGGGGAGGAATGAAAGAGAGAGAGAGAGAGGAAGAAAGTTGCACACTCTTAAGACTTCAATGGTTCGAGCCCCTCCACCTTCTCCTCCTTCACTGCACACACATTTATCTTCTCGGGCTCCTTTTGAACGGGACCGGCCAGAGATTACCACACACAGTATTCACAACTCTGCTTTGTCTACACACACACACACACACACGCACGCACACACGCACGCACGCACACGCGCACACGCACACACACACACACACACACACACACACACACACACACACACACACACACACACACACACACACACACACACACACACACACACACACACACACACACTCTCACACACTCAGTTACTTACCTCCCCAGGTAAGTGACCCTAAATCTTTTATCCAAAGCTGTTTACATTTATAGTTAATACTTATTTACAATCACATAATTTCGCATCCAAACAAGCAATCAATATATGGTTTAAAAAGTTTTTTTTATGTATACAGTAGCAGTAGAGAACTTTAGGATTTAGTTATTGGTTCACTTCAGTTAGTGAGTCAATGTCTTATCACGATATTCACTGTTATGTCAGACATCTTGGGAAACTACAGTATATCAGTCTTCACACTGCTTGAAGCACATAGCTTGTGCCAGGTCTTTAAATCAGAAGCATCACCTCTGTTTGTTAGAATCGTCTATGACACACACAGTTTTCAAAAGTTACTTTTTCAAAGTGCCTTGCTATAGCAAGGTAAGGGTGATGCCAAGGGCCAAGTTCATTAGCAATCCTCTTATCATAACCCATATAATAAAATAGATTTTAGAAATGTGCCCCTGAAGGTGCAGTTTCATCCACTTAGGGCTTGATTTAATCTGTATTTCTGATTGAGATGATATATGCAGCGTTTACCATAAATGCAGTCTCCGCGAACGCTGGAGCATTGACTTTAAATTTCAATTGCGCTATAGCTAGAATCTGTGAAGTCTATGGTCTTATTCAGTGCAGTCATTGTGACCTAGGACACCAGGTAAAGATGGCTGATGCTCCACAGACTTAATTTGATGTCCGAAAGGGTTGTTGTCAATTCCATGATAACTGAATTGGACATTACATTTATCGATAAGTGTCATACATCGGTGTCATAAAATGTAGCAACACAACTAAAGCTTTGAGAATCCATCCCCATTCAATCCATCCACAGACCATGTCTACTGTGAAAGGCAAAGAGTATTTACCGTGCCTTCAGAAAGTATTCATACCTCTTGACTTATTCCACATTTTGTTGTTACAGCCTGAATTCAAAATGGATTAAGTAGATTTTCTCACCCATCGACTCACAATACCCCATAATGACAAAGTGAAAACATGATTTTAGGAATCTTTGCACATTTATTGAAAATTAAATGCAGAAATATCTAATTTAAATAAGTATTCACACCCCTGTGTCAATACATGTTAGAATAACCTTTGGCAGTGATTACAGCTGTGTCTTTCTGGGTAAGTCTCTAAGAGCTTTGCACACCTAGATTGTACAATATTTGCTGATTTATTATTTTCAAAATTATTCAAGCTCTGTCAAACTGGTTGTTGATCATTGCTAGACAACCATTTTCAAGTGTTGCCATAGATTTTCAAGCGGATTTAAGTCAAAACTGAACATTCACTGTCTTCTTGGTAAGCAACTCCAGTATAGATTGGACCTTGTGTTTTAGGTTATTGTCCTGCTGAAAGGTGAATTAATCTCCTAGTGTCTGGTGGACATCTCCCCTCTAGGATTTTGCCTGTGCTTACTGTAGCTCCATTCTATTTGTTATTTATCCTGAAAAAAACTCACCAGTCCTTAACAATTACAAGCATACCCATTACATGATGCGTGGGGGCAGGTAGCCTAGTGGTTAGAGCGTTGGGCCTGTAACCAAAAGATTGCTGGATCAAATCCCTGAGCTGACAAGGCACAATCTGTTGTTCTGTGTCTGAGCAAGGCAGTTAACCCACTGTTCCCTGGGTGCTGAAAACATGGATGTTGATTAAGGCATCCCCCTGGACCTCTCTGATTCAGAGGGGTTGGGTTAGATGTGGAAGACACATTTCAGTTGTCCCACTGACTAGGTCACCCCATGTTTGAATACATTAATTGTGGAACTCAGCAATGTGTTGGATTTGTATTCACGACAAAAAAAGTAATTGCTTTGCCAAATGTCTTGCAGTATTACTTTAGTGCCTTGTCGCAAACAGGATGGATGCATGTTTTGGAATAGTTTCATTCTGTACAGGCTTCCTTTTTTCTCTGTCAATTAGGTTAGTATTGTGGAGTAACTACAATGTTTTTGATCCATCCTCAGTTTTCTCCTATCACAGCCATTAAACTCTGCCCAGAGAGCTTCAGCAGGTGAATAGGCTGGTCCACAGAGGAGAGTCTGTCCATAGAGGAGAGCTGTGCTGCACATGGAGGGTTATTAGATAGAGAGGAGAGTCAAGCTCCTATTCAGCTGAAATTGGGCTTGAACACAGGTGCTCAAGTAGCACATAAAGCCGATTATCTTCTTCTGGGAGGCCTGCATCAAGGCTGTAATCTTTGCAGTGACTGGGTGTATTGATACACCATCCAAGGTGTAATTAATAACTTCACCATGTTCAAAGGGATATTCAGTGTTTGCTTTTTTCATTTTTACCCATCTACCAATAGGTGCCCTTCTTTGCAAGGCATTGGAAAACCACCCTGATCTTTGTGGTTGAATCTGTGTTTGAAATTCACTGCTCGACTGAGTGACCTCACAGATAATTGTATATGTGAGGTACAGAGATGAGGTAGTCATTAAAAAATTATGTTAAACACTATTATTGCACACAGAGTGAGTCCATACAACGTATTATGTGACTTGTTAAGCAAATGTTTACTCCTGAACATATTTAGGCTTGCCATTACAAAGGGGTTGAATACTTATTGACTCAAGACATTTTAGATTTCAATTTGAACTAATCAGTACATTTAAAAAATGAACAAAATTCCACTTTGACATTATGGGGTATTGTATGTATGCCAGTGACAAACTAAATTGGAATTTAATCTATTTTAAATTCAGGCTGTAACCCAACAAAATGTGGATAAAGTCAAGGGGTGTGAATATTTTCTGGAGGCATGGTAACTAGACATATTATAGTATAATATAGTATAAGTAACAAGACATCCCATGGCCAGGGAAATGAATATTTCCTCAGAGTTTCAGAAATGACAGTCATTTTCTGTCTGCAGCTATGATATAGGTGGCAGTATTATGGAATATTGGGTTTGAGGCCATGGTAAATCATTAACATGGCAATGCACCATTTGCATTTTTTTCCCTGTTCAATGGAAAGTGCTCAGAGGCTGTGAGTCCAATTCCGGAGACTCTATTTCTAGCACTGGAAAGAGCTGTTATCAGCTATTCATAGCCATGCACAAAAAAACTCACTCCCACATACCACCGATACCTTGTCACAACACAACTGATTTTCTCAAACGCTTTAAAAAGGAAACAAATTCCACAAACTAACTTTTAACAAGGCCCACCAGTTAATAGAAATGCATTCCAGGTGACTACCTCATGAAGCTGGTTGAGAGAATGCCAAGAGTGCGCAAAGCTGTCATCAAGGCAAAGCGTGGCTACTTTGAAGAATCTAAAATCTAAAATATATTTTGATTTGTTTAACACTTTTTTTGGTTACTACATGATTCCATGTGTTATTTCAACGTAGAAAATAGTAAAAAAATAAAGAAAACACTTGAATGAGTAGGTGTGTCCAAACTTTTGGCTGGTTCTATATATCATCCTGATTTAAAAAATATGATTTAAGTCAGCCAGTCTTTCTGCTAATAACCTTTAAGGCCTACACATAACCGATGAGTCAGATGATTAAAATAAAAGAAGTAGTTGTCTCTTCCAGAAAGGCTTCACCACGAAGGGTTTGATACCAGTATAAATGAAAAATAGAGAAGCTGTGTTGGTGACCACCACGTAAATCTGTCTTCTCCACAGCAACAAACATTAGGCATATCATTAGTGGACTCCTGGTAAGAATAGATGGAAGAGATACATCACTGTTCTTCATTAATGGGAAATGGACTTATTGTCCCCATAAACTTATTGTCCCCCTAAACCATTAATGATGCTAGTGACTCAACACAATTTTCCTTCTCCTTTAATTATGACTAACGGGGAATTTCCTGAAGATGAAAAGACTTCAATGACACATCTGATCGCCTCGAACAAAGGATTTATTCAGTTACTGTACAGCGTAGATGCAGTAATATTTAGTACACAGTTGATATGAAACTGATAGCACATCTTATACACTACATATTGGAATTGTATTTCTCCAACGCAGTGGGGAGAAAGATACAATATTACATCGCAATGATTTATATATCGATATGTACAATATATGTTTGACGATTGCGATATGTGCTTGTTTTATATACTTCAGTTGAAGGCACAGAGTGTAGGTTGCTAACGATATGAGCAACTGCTCAAGGAGTTAAATAGAACATGTCAAATGCAAATGTCGTTTCCATTTCCTCACTGGGAAAGAACAGGTACGTATGTCTCAGTTCATTGCGAGGCAGTTGTCTCGCCACCTAGCTCCAGCCAAAGTGCCAGTTCCTGCCCCAGCCCAGCCAGACAAACCCTGGGTTGGGAAGAGCCATGGCGAAGAGAAGCACTGCTTCCTATTATAAATAGCCTGTGCCGAGCATGTATACTGACAGATTAAAACATCTTTGAAGTTTGCCATACATCAGTTGAAAACTCCCATCCTGGTTTTAAAGCTAATAAGCTTAAATCTTCCAGCAGTCAGAGCTGTTCATCCAGAAACATTTTAATCCCAGCTTTGATGATACATTATGTGCTGAAGGAGGGGAAAAAAAAAACAGTTCTCCTGAAAACTTTAGTGACAAGAACGTTCATAGGCTGTGTGCATAGAAAGCCTGCAACAATGGAATTGGAAGAGAGTGGGTTCTCCCTTAGCTTAGCACAAAGTATTCTCTGATTCTACATTGTCCCAGTCCCCCTCTCAAATTACAGCTCAACCAGACTCCTTAATAGATCACACCAATAACAATATACAAACATGAACATAAACGTTTGCCCCAGCTTTCTGCTCTATAAGAGGCTGTAGCTCACTGGAAGATTAGGCTTGTATCAGACAGACAGAGAGAGAGAGAGAGGGGTTGGGGTGGTCGGGAGAGAGAGGGAGAGGGGGAGGGAGAGGGAGAGTGCTTTTCACCTCGGATTCCACTCATTTTCTACCTGAAAAAAAATTCAGCAACCAGAACTGCAGTCTGGTTTCCATGGCAACAACAGGCTATTATCCTACACTGTCATTCATTATGAAGGGACTTTACTTGACAGTGAGAGGAGGAGAGAAGAGCTGGACAGCGGTTGAGGGGTTACTCTCACACTGTGCCATGGGAGGGAAAAGAAGGAGGGAGGGAACACTTCTACTTGAGAAAAGGAAGATTTACCACACATTTTCATACCTCTTAACAGTAGAACCTCATACAAACCAGTTACGGATTGACCGGTCAACTGAGCGGATATCAAACCAAGACATTGATGATTAAACGCAAACAACAAAACAGAATAACTATAGGGTACCGACAAACCTGAACGTTATCAGAGTATCTTCCTATATGGTTAGAAAATACATGTACATATGCAATGCATATTTTCTTTGAAGGGTTGATGTGGTTTTACTGTAAATTTCAAAGTAAAAAATTTTCAGGACAACAAAGTAAAAAATGTCCAATCCCAGCATGTTTGTATCTCTGATGTTCTACTGTATTTTTGTTAGCCCATTGTTAACAATCACATGTCCATAGTTGTGCCCAATGCTCCACTATAAAACTGGTATATGCCTATCTTTAAATGTGTATTTCAAAAGTCAGATATTTAAATCATAATTAAATTATCCAAATATGTGCTCTCCACCACGTTTCTTTCATCATATCACAGAGAGGATCTCATTCATATCAAGGACATTATGTATTTATTGTTTGATATACAGCATTTGGTTTAGCATTTTCAGTCCCTTAAAAATAACACTATGAGAATTCCAGCAGACTAGTTTTGGCAAGGGACAAGTGTATGACGATCCAGGCCCAACATGATTGGCAGAGATTCAAAAGTATTTTTGGGGGGGCAGGGGGGGAAGTTGAATAATATCAAGATACAACACATGGATGGGTGAAAATGTTGCCAAATATTTACAATTCACTAAAAACTGCCAAGTCACTGAGTAGTTTCTGGTTCAGCAGAACGTCACACCCCTCTCCCGTTTGTTAGACCCATAATGCACTGTGTCTGGAACCAAGGTGGAAATGATTATGAAACAGGAAGCAACCATTTCAATTTGAAATGGATAGCTTTGCTTTTTCAGAGTCCCCCTCCTTCCCCCGCTACCAACACACACTTGCACGCACACACCTCCAAAAAACATTCCTTACCCCAGGACACTTCAACTGGTGACTATTCGGGAGAATATGATAGATTTATTGATGGGACAAACAAACAATAGGCATGAATAGCCTTCATCAGATCCTTGATGCCAGCTTCGTCAAGCTAACTTACATTGTTAGTTGCAGAATGTTTTACAGTAGTCACATTGCACTTAAAGAACATAATTAAATATATAAAGACATGGACAGCCCATTAAAGGTCAACATAGTAGAACACAATAATAATATACTGTATATTTCTTCACCATAGTGGAAGCCCACAGCGTATGCAGTAGCTGCAGTATCATCTTGGCGAAGAGGTGAAGGAGACGGCTTGGGTGGTGGTGGGCTAGGCAGGAGCAGCTGGAAACATTCTCCTCTCTCCACTCCAAGAGGACAGTGGGTCTGTGAGGAGAAGAGGCGAAGGAGACGGCTTGGGTGGTGGTGGGCTAGGCAGGAGCAGCTGGAAACATTCTCCTCTCTCCACTCCAAGAGGACAGTGGGTCTGTGAGGAGAAGAGGAGAGGAGGAGGCTTCCCCTCAAGCACCCGCTCAAGAGGCTGCCATGCTGCTTCCTCAAGGTCAATGAGTTTACTCAGGCAGGCTCCTCCAACTCAATGGCATTGTTACAATTTCATTGCAGCAACGGTTTTGTGAGAGAAAGAAAAAATGTTGTGTGTAGAATCCAGAAGTGGCTCAGACCAGACGGCTAGGCGGGATGACAATACATTGGATTTCAATGGGAAGATATAGTTTCAAGATATTCATCGAGCGGTGGATGCTGGATGCTGTCTGTAGTGCTGCTTTGGAGGAGTTTAAAAAAGCCATTTTGTGAAATACGGTCCAACGGAATCTATTTCAAACACATTGCTGAGATATAGCTTCAGGATCATTCAATTCATATAACTATTCAAGTTCATATAAGATCTTCCTGCAAATACCCTGATGAAGGCATTCACCAAAATGTGTTGCTTTTAACAACAACAACAACAAAAGTTAAGAGTCACTGAATATCAAAATGTATGTGCCGAGACCAAAATGATATACATACATTATGTTCAATAACCAGACCACAGTCCTCATAACTTATATGGAATATGCACTGTCCGGTGGGATATTCTCTCAAATGAAAGTAGCATGAACATGAAAAGGTATATAGAGCCAATTTTCTTTTTTTATCTATCTCCATCTCCCTATCCCCCTTTCTCTCTCTCTCTCTCTCTCAATATCCAGGACCCATTCACACTGAAACTCTGCTGCAGAAAGTAGGCCAAAAGCCATTCGAGGGAGAGAGAGACAGAGAGGGAGGGAGAGAAAGAGGGGTAAACAGAGAGAAGGAGAAAGAGAGAGAGGAGAGAGTATAAAACAAACAATACATCCAACATGTCTGCTGAGGAGAGGAGAAAAAAAGTGCTGATTCTTTTTCTAAGACAACCTTTATTTAGAGTAATTACACTGTTTAATATGCACGCCAATACAAAACATATTGTCATCAGAAGGTGTACATCAAGTAAAGCCCTGGGTGCCTTGCATGTGCAGATTTTCTTCATCTCCCTAACAAATGAAACCATCAACTAATCGTGCCCTGTGTTATAGATAGTATAGATAGTAAAAATGTATTTCCTCTTTAAGTGTATCAACCCTCATTTGTCCAGTAAAAGAAAAAGCAGTACATTCTATATTTGTTTGTAGTGTCCTTGTACAAAAATAACAACATTTTGATTAATAATGTATGAAGGATGTTTTTTTTATTCACTGACAATACTGTAGGGTGGAACATTAATAAACTTAGCATTTATAGCTCCTCCTCTTCCATAATCAACTGTTCCAGAAGGGAAAACTGCTGGTAACGCTTCACTCAAAGACAACAGGTATAATGCATTAGGATGATGATGCTGTTATCACACCGTATAATGCATTAGGAGGATGCTGTTATAATGCTGTATAATATCAAGATTTCTCTGGCTGTGACCCCACTCTCCAAGGGTGTCTCAGGGGGAGTTGAAATATGCAAAAGTCACATTTCCAATTCCCACGTGTATTAATACACACTTGTACATGTGTGAAATAGGACAAATACAAGCACCCAACAAATAATTATAATTATTGTTATTGGTAACACTAGCGTCATAACACAATATGACATGGCCACAACCATATAATAATATGGTCATAACACTGACACGACACATACAGTATATTTAGACCTGTTATGACATACATTGCATTATTTTATGGATGCTTATGACACCTACATAAGAGTGTCAATATTCACAAAACCTACCACACAAGGCAAAACATTCCATTACACCATACACCATTACACTTGTCAACATAATTTTTATGTCACATAACATTTTCTAAAATTGACCATGATTGGGAGTACCGTAGGGCGGCGCCCAATTGGCCCAGTGTCGTCCGGGTTTGGCCGGGATAGGCCGTCATTGTAAATAAGAATTTGCTCTTAACTGACTTGCCTGGTTAAATAAAGGTTAAATAAAGGTTAAATAACGGTTCAAAAAATGTTAAATAAAGGTTAAATAAAGGTTAAATGTAAAAAAAGAAAAAAAGAAATGCAGGAGCAGATTTCAGGAGCAGGACAAGACACCCTCTTTTTGACTGATGACTGACATAAGGGCATGTACGTGATAGGCCTATCTGGCTTATATGATTATGATGTCATAATGCTTCTTGACAGTGTCATAAAGTGTATTTTCTTTGTTCAAGTAAAGTGATGCAGGATGGTCATAATGCTTCTTGACAGTGTCATAAAGTGTATTTTCTACAAGTTATTTAAAATATGATGACAAAAAACATGACAGTAAAAAATTCATTACAACAACAACAACAACAAAGAATTTAAACTTCCTGGCAGGGAAAAAACACATTTGAATAAATGTGGGTTTTGACACTTTTATGTAGGTGTCATAACCAGCCATAAAATAACGCAATATATATCACAACAGGTAAATAAATGGGTCATGACAGTTTTATGATGCTAAGTGTCAAGTAAAGTGTTACCTTATAATTAATATCAACACTTGTCATAAGCACCTATCGTCTGCTAATGATCCTGACTAAATAACAGTGATTATGAGAATGCTGACTATATAACAGATATATGCGCCTTATGACACGACACAAGACACTAACTACAAATAATAAACAAATAATAAAGCATTATAGCTGTGAGCTTCAGTAAAATGGCATCAACCAAACCCTCATCGAAGCAGTGAGGCATCAGTACAGAAACCCAACACGAGAAGGAAACAGAGATGTCTATTTTCCCATGATGTTTCAGACTAATCCTTTGGTAGACGGCAGAGGACTGAGGACGACACAGCTATGGCCATTGTGTGTCCAAAAGAGCAGCTTCCTGTTTTGTCCCGTCCCTGCGGGTGGGGGTAAGACACACTCCTCTTATACATAGCTGGCATCTCTTGAAATCCAGTATGAGCTGATGTGAATAGCGTGTCCTACACACTGTCATAGGGTACAAAATGTCTGATCTGTGAGACTAATGCTTCCTTCTCCAACAGCCTATTTATGAGCTGTTCAGGGATAAAACGCTTGTTCATATACAATTGTATACTACAGTGCATATGGTCAGGTTTTTATTCACAATCATAACACTTGGATATACTTGACCAGCATCACCATTGTGTGTTAACTTAAAGGGATAGTTCACATGTTATTCCCCAGCCCTATTACCACTGGTATTATACTGTATTTCTCGTGAAATAATTGATGTAGTCTCACAGATCCATTCCTAAGTGTTTCCATTCCCAAGTCAGACAATGTCAGAATAACTTTAAACAAAAACAACAACAACAGAAAGACACATGTTTCGTAATCTTTATTGTTGGAAAATAGGAACGTTGCAAATGCATTTGTAAATTGTTTTGTTTACATGCAGTACATGATCAATGTGAGATATTCTGAAAAGTATACGCGTAAAAGAGAAAGACAATTATATCATTATAAATAGGTGGTTTCCTTTAAGATATATATGTAAAAAACTCCCCCACATAGAACCTGAGAAACCAGGCCTGGTATGGTATACACTGAGTGTACAAAACATTAGGAACACCTTCCTACTCTTGAGTTGCACCTAATTTTGCCCTCAGAACAGCCTCAATTCGTCAGTGCATTGACTCTACAAGATGTCGAAAGCGTTCCACAGGGATGCTGGCCCATGTTGACTCCAATGCTTCCCACAGTTGTGTCAAGTTGGCTGGATGTTCTTTGAGTGGTGCATCATTCTTGATACACATAGGAAACTGTTGAACGTGAAAAACCCAGCAGCATTGCAGTTTTTGACATACTCAAACCGGTGTGCCTGGCACATACTACCATACTCTGTTCAAAGGCACATATTTTGTCTTGCCCATTCACCCTTCGAATGGAACACATACACAATCCATGTCTCAATTGTCTCAAAGCTTACAAATCTTTCTTTAACCTGTCTTCTCCCCTTCATCTACACTGATTGAAGTGGATTTAACATGTGACATCAATAAGGGATCATAGCTTCCACCTGGATTTACCTGGTCAGTCTATGTCCTGGAAAGAGCAGGTGTTGCTAATATTTTGTACACTCAGTGGTAGCAACATCTCATCTAAATCGTTAGGCCTAGCCCATCTCAAAATTATATTAAAACAACATTTTCAACAATACCAACAAGGTTGACTTGATATTTTGTAGTTTTTTCTAGTCTATCTTCATATCTTAAAGTTTAAGTTTAAAATGTATAATGCCCTGTCAATGGGTCATCAATCACTGCAGTTTAAATGCAGTCAACCCTTCCCCTAACCCACCAGGGTACAACATAAACTAGGGCTGTCAAACAATTAAAATAATGAATCGACTTAAGGGCATCCCTTAATCGCGATTAATCACAATTTTAGAATTAGCTCAAATTTGGCCATAAATAAACAATTTTCCAATGCATTGAGATACAGGCATACTATGTTTTGATTGTATGGGCAAGAAACACAAAATAATCTGCATCAGAATTTATTTAATGGCACTATAAACACAAAAGTCACTGTAACATACAGCTATTAATGCTCCCAATGTTTAAGTAGGCCTACTGCCTCGTCTCAATGTTCTTGAAGTTTAACACTTGCACACAGCACATACACATACACACACTTCAGGCTTCAGGGTATTCAGAGTGGGAGAGTGGGAAATGTGGGGACCCGGTGTCCATGTAGACTATATGTAGCTGTGTGTGTGGAAAACATTTCATCACAGGTAAGACATTCAACTTGTTTAGTATAGTCCTTTTGTTTGTGTTGTTGATCTTGGCTAGCTTAATGTTCCCGGTCGCTACCTAGCTAGCACTCACTCACTCGCTCAGGTGGCTGGTAGCATCGTGATGAAAAGGGGCAGGAGGGAACCCCTACAACATACAATTGACCTTTTTCTAAGTAGTGAGAACGCTCGGGAGCAGGACATTTTGAAAAGTAATCTTTAGACATCTTGTACTTTTCTTAAATGTAGTTTTGTAATTGACTAAAACAAGCAGACAGCAAGAAAATTGCATTTGAAAAAAGGTCAAGTCTTTGCTGTGAGCCAACATGGTAACCACAGGTTGTTTTCCCCACAGGCGGGCAGGGTCACCAAGTGGGGTCACCACATCTAATACCGACTGGGTCTATGGATACAAAGAACAGAGAGCTTTTAAACCTGTCCAACAACTGTATGAATTCCACAGAAGACAATAACAACAGGTCAGCCAGGTCTGAGTTCATATATAATACAGCTATTAGATCTAGCCTAGGCTACTTATCCATTAACTAGTCACAAGCTGCTACTAGAATTTGGATCATTTAGTTAAATCTTTTGACCTGACAACTACAACAAAAACAGTAGCTAAATGGAATGGATGTCCTGTTCTGATTAATATCATTGTGGGAAATTAGTTGAATCAAGAGGCTAGTGGATGTTTAAGCACCACAATAGAGACAGACAGCTCTACCGAGACTGACTGCACACAGCGTGTTGTGTGTTCCACTTAAAGGGGTCCGTGCAGAAACACGTGTGCTTAAAAGGATCTGTGAGGTGAAGAAATGGAGATGTGATTAACGGCGTCAGAGAATTAATGGCATTAAAAATATCACACGTTAACTGGTTATTAATGTGTTAGAGCGGCAGGTAGCCTGATGGTTAAGATCATTGGGCCAGTAACTGAAAGGTTACTGGTTCGAATCCCTGAACTGACTAGGTGAAAAATCTGTCGATGTGCGCCCTTGAGCAAGGCACTTAACCCTAGTTGCTCTTGATAAGAGCGTCTGCTAAATGACCAAAATAACATAAATGTTAACATGGTAAATGTTAAGTCCTAGTAAAAACACCCACACACACCTGTGTAACCTTTACTTAACTAGGCAAGTCAGTTAAGAACAAATTCTTATTTACAATGACGGCCTACCCCGGCCAAAGCCCGACAACGCTGGGACAATTGTGCACCTAATATGTGTGAGACAGAGATGTCAAAACCTTGTTCTCACCATTGGCGTGGCGTGTGGGATTTCTCTTTAAAGACCTGAGAAAAAGGGCCACTTGCCAACTCTTATTAATTCTGTATGGAAAAACTATGTAACAAAAGCACAGCAGCAGATTAAAAAACAGCCGTAGCGATTAACAGCATCATAAGGTACACATTCGTAGCTTATGCCTTTTGCATTTTTAACCATTCATAGTAGTAAATAAATGAATACATTTGATTTGATCTCATAGCTAGTTATAATTTATCATAAAACATGAATCTTTAAAATGTCTTATTTTCTGTAGATTCACTACAATAACACAGGAGACATTCATCACACATTTTCAGTAATAAACAGCTTTCTTTTTCATCAAAAAGGGGAATTTGGGTATTGTATTTGCTAGGCAAATGATGGTAACACTTTATAATAACGATCATGTAAAAGCCATTTATAGATCATTTATAAATCACCTGTTAATGATTTGCTGAACATATGTAGGTCGTTGTTACTTTATTAAACAATAGTAAGCTATTCTGACCAAATAACAGCTATTTCTTTGTCTGTATTTTTTTTTTTTTACAGCATATTAAACACATAGCATATTATAAATATTATAATAAGACATTATCCAGACCATCTGACATAAAAAGAATGTGGGACAGTTTGATGAAAAAGCTTTAAATAAAGGTTCAAATCCAGGCATGTCACATGATTGCGCTAAACAGGGCCCTGGGGCTCATTATTCTTATAACAAGTAATGAAGCATTATACACACTGGCTGTAAGTAAAGTTATCGTTCATGGTTTACACCCACATGATATGTTTACTAATGGTTAACAAAGTACCTGAGAAAGTGTTTCTAAACAGATCTTCACATCTATAGTTTACCAGATAAATTGAAGACATTTTGGGAATGATTCAAAAATCTAATCTGAACGATTTCAACAAGGGCAATTCAGACTGGGTGATAATCTAAACCAGACTTGTTTCTATGATAAAGAATATGATTTGAGATCGACTTAGTGAAATCTGCAACAGATAAAACAGTAGCTCAGATCATGAATAGAACGAGTGCTTACACACAAGATAATGGCTATATTTTGTACCGAAGGGTTATTCTTTGGGATAGCCATAGGGGAATGCACCTGTGTAGATGAATCCAAAGATAAAGCCTATCATAGATTATCCATTAATCACAATAATTACACATGCCCCTCTCAGGGTTAAACCTGAGAGACTGGAGAATGTTGGTTGTGTGTATTTGTCTGTCTGTGTGTTTGTGTCTGTATCTGAGCCTGTGAGAAATAGGAGAGAAAGAAAGAGAACGAGAGAGAGAGGGAGAAAAAGACAAAGAGAGAGAGGAGGGACGCAATCAGTAGACAGAAAGAAAAAGGAAAAGAAAGAAAGAGAAAAAGAGAACAAAGAGAAGGAGAGAAGAGGATCAACCAATCGTTCTCTTGACTCTAAGCAGGGGGATTTCCATGGCTCATCTCGCTGTTGATAGACCTGACTTGACCAGAATATGTTAAATGAGACACTGTGTGGCTTCAGATGCTGTAAGAGGATGGAAATTCTTCCCTCTTCCTCCACATCACATTGGAAACAGGCCATATCTGATATACCACCTTAGTCCCTATATAGTGCACCACTTTTGTCCAGAGCCTTTGGAGTGCACTAGATAGGAAACAGGCTGGACTCTGGCCAAAAGTAGGGGACTGTATGGGGAATAGGGTGCGCTCTAGGTAAAAGTAGTGTGTTATAAAGTGAATAGGGTGCCATGAGGTTAGAGGATACTGTGGCGACTGTTGGCATACACTGGTGACATATCCCTCTTGGATTAATTCGATTAGTCCTGAGTAGTGATTAATCCACATAGCGTGGTGGGAGTGTTTAATCCTAAAGCTCATTTAACCTGAACAGGGAGGTGCCCTCACAGATGGCCAAGTAGACGACACTGTCTCTCCTACCTGCTCATTATCTAATAAACTAGTTACACAGCTGGGCCGTGTGTGTGTGTGTGTGCGTGTGTGTGTGTGTGCGTGTGTGTGTGTGTGTGTGTGTGTGTGTGTGTGTGTGTGTGTGTGTGTGTGTGTGTGTGTGTGTGTGTGTGTGTGTGTGTGTGTGTGTGTGTGTGTGTGTGTGTGTGTGTGTGTGTGTGTGTGAATATAGAGAGAGAGAGAGAGAGAGAGAGAGAGAGAGAGAGAGAGAGAGAGAGAGAGAGAGAGAGAGAGAGAGAGAGAGAGAGAGAGAGAAAGAGAGAAAGAGAGAGAAAGTGCTGATCTCTCTGTTTGCAGACCATCATGTTTTCTGCTTGTGTACAAAGGCCCCTAATGTAATTACCCTCCACTTAAAAGGGACGTTAAGAAAGGTTCCCTGCTGTAATTCTTTGAGTTTGGGCTCCAACAGAGTGATTCTAAGTCTGAGCTGTCCTGATTGCAGAGAGCGCGAGAGCACTGTGAGGATACTCTAAGCTGCTGCTGCCAGACAACCCTATTTATTGGTCCATGAAAAAATAAAACTGTCCAAAATGTTCATCCTCAAATCCAGTTACAAGTACGTCAGGATCCACTCCCCTTCATACCACAAAACTGTACTAGTCATTTGCCACCTTTTGATTGAACTGGTTTCATTGTTCATAGCTTTGGTATTACTTTTAGGCTAAAATCTTAATACTATTCTACTGAGCCATTTACCTTATGTTCATATTCTTATATTGAATTTTTTCTTATTGTTGTTGTATTGTCGAGAAGGAACCTGAAAGTAAGCATTTCGTTATATACCATGTGTATCCTGTACATACGACTAATAAAACTTGAAACTTGGTGAAGCTTATAGTTGGTCACACTTATTCTAGTGCAGTGCAAGGATCCATTTGTAGCTGCCTGCGCCATCTTGTCTCGTTAACCTGTTGTTTCAGCTCTCAGACTACAGCACAGCTCATCAACTCTCCTCAAACTATCCGATTATTGATATTTCCAAGCCTATTTCTCCACACTGGCCTGTGCAGAGTCGTGCAGCATGTGTACCAATAGCCTAGAAGTAGAACTGCAGAAACCGAAGGGTGTTTCCAGGGAGTGGCGGAAACTGCGGAATGGGGACTGTAAACTCCTGCTGCTGCGTGTTCTGGAGCAAAGATGCTAGCACAAAGGACACTCTTGGCCCAGTACACGCTACTCGCTAGTGGGTACCAGTATGTTCTGCCCGGTATTATAGCCGTCACCAGGCGAGATACAAAGGGCCCATCGACATTGTCTGCTCCACCTGAACAGCCCTAGTGCAGAACCCTTTGTTCACACACACACGCACGCACGCACGCACGCACGCACGCACGCACGCACGCACGCACGCACGCACGCACACACACACACACACACACACACACACACACACACACACACACACACACACACACACACACACACACACACACACACACACACACACACACATACATACATACATACAGTACACACACTGAATGTCCTACTGCCCAGTCCACCTTAAGAAGGCTCAGGCCTGTGTGTGTGTGTGTGTGTGCCTGTGTGTGTGCATGCGCGCACGCGCATGTCCGCCTACTACAGTGCAGTGGTAGGGAAGCAACGTGAACAGACTGGGGCTGTGAGGCTGAGCGAGACACAATCCGACAATGGAGCTGTAGCCAGACAACTCTGTCTCTCTGCACTGCAACGCTTCAGATCGGGGCGAGACGCCTCAGCTCTGCTGTTTGCTTACCATGCTGAACAAATAAAACTGTTTGTCACAGGGCTGAGGCGGAGGCTCGAAATAGGTTTCCCTTTTTTATGCAAGAAGAGAGCTCTAGCAGCAACAGACGAGCAAAGATTTCCATTAGAAACCCAGTTCAGTCCATTGAGCGACCCAGAAAAATTCTCAAAGACGAGACAGTTACCTGGACTAGACCTTTACAGTGCAAATCTGCACCTTATAGCGCTATACCCTAACACAATGTCTGCTGCAAAAATAAATGCTACATTTTACACATTTCACTCTCCCCTCGAACCACACCGAACCATTGTGTGTGAATCGACAATGCGGATTTAAAACATGTTAGACTTTCAATGTTAATAAGTTAGTGGTGAGAATGTCTGACCCAGGGGTGAGCTATGTTAATAAGTTAGTGGTGAGAATGTCTGACCCAGGGGTGAGCTATGTTAATAAGTTAGTGGTGAGAATGTCTGACCCAGGGTTGAGCTATGTTAATAAGCTAGTGGTGAGAATGTCTGACCCAGGGGTGAGCTATGTTAATAAGTTAGAGGTGAGAATGTCTGACCCAGGGGTGAGCTATGTTAATAAGTTAGTGGTGAGAATGTCTGACCCAGGGGTGAGCTATGTTAATAAGTTAGTGGTGAGAATGTCTGACCCAGGGGTGAGCTATGTTAATAAGTTAGTGGTGAGAATGTCTGACCCAGGGGTGAGCTATGTTAATAAGCTAGTGGTGAGAATGTCTGACCCAGGGGTGAGCTATGTTAATAAGTTAGTGGTGAGAATGTCTAACCCAGGGGTGAGCTATCTGTGCCACATGGTACATCGATGAGACTGCTTGTTACACAGGGTTGCCCACACTGCAGTGCGCTAGCAGTTAACGACACACACACGCACACACACACACGCACACACACACACACACGCGCGCGCGCGCACGCACGCACGCACGCACGCACGCACGCACGCACGCACGCACGCACGCACGCACGCACACACACACACACACACACACACACACACACACACACACACACACACACACACACACACACACACACACACACACACACACACACCTCACAGGGGCAGCTGTTGTTATTGCATCTCTGCTATACTTAGTTATAGTAGTACAGAATAAATAAGTTTAAGTTTGCAAACACACACACACACACACACACACACACACACACACACACACACACACACACACACACACACACACACACACACACACACACACACACACACACACACACACACACACACACACACACACACACACACACACACAAACACGTCGGCCGGTGTAGGGGTATGAGGGCTACTGTTCTGCAGCACTAAGTCCTTATGCACACTGTCACACTGGTGAGGAGTCCTGAAAGGGTGCCATTTTACACAGCCAGCACAAAGAGGTTAGCAGTGAGAGGAAGAACATACTCCTGCAGCGCAGCAATGAGGGGATGGGCCAGTGCAGCAATGAGGGGATGGGCCGAGGCTATCATGGAGTCGCTGTTCTGAAACCCAGTTTCTCTACCTTCCAGCATGGCTCACAGAGGGAGAATCCACAGTGCTTTTATTAGCATGAGCCTAATCACACCAAGCATTGTTGACAATAGACAATGTTATGAGGACTGTAAAAATGAATGTCTAGTCAAGGGCAGAATGCAAACAAAATATGTATGTTAGTTGTACGCATGTTAGCCCCGTTGCTATCAGAAGCTGGGTGTGTTCAGTTTGCTGTCCCTAAAGCCAGTACAAACCCAACAAACTTGCAGTTATTTCAAGTCATTTTGCAGATACATTAGAATTTGCTAGCTGCTCCGTTAAAAAAGAACGTTACACTACATCCGATACAGCACAGCAACAGCATACAGACTCAATCAATGTGACATGGTAATAACTGCTAACATACAGGCTCTCAGATATTAAAAACACCTGCGAACGTACTCTCTCTGCACACAAAGAGCTCTACCTTGTGTGTGTGTATGCACGGCGATCGTATGTGTGCATGAAGACGAGGGTTCCATGAGGTCAAACACAGGTGTACCGAGCTGTTATAGGTTCACGCTCTCCACAGTACTTTGTGCTGCTCTCAAGACAGAAACAGAAAGAAATACTTTCCCAGTCGCCAGAAGAAAGACAAAGGAATAACAGAGCAGACAGGATCAGTGGCTAGTTTAGTTTTTCTGTGGGCCTCAGACACAAGTGCAGGATTGGTGACGTTAGCTTAAACGCTGAACGTAAGCTCCCCCCTACATCTTCCACCCCACCACAAAGATTCCTCAGCTGATTTCAACCCACCATTGTGTCACATGACCCTCGAGCCGGCATTCCTTCGACCCCCCCCCCACATACACTGCCGCCTGATTCCAGCTAACCTTTTTTCACTTTTCATTCCAGACGATTTCCTTTCTCTGACAATCTAGTGTGTCTATGTACGTTTGACAGTCTGAAACGCCTTTGTCTTGCAGAGAGAGCGACAGACGGGACGACAGCGCACCACTCCCAGCTCCCGAGAGCCTAACCCGTGGACATGAGAGCACAACGTCACAAGTTAGGGTCTCAGGGATTGCGAGAGGCACATTTTATAGTTGTACTATTTCTACTCCCAGACAGACTGTGAGTCGAATGAATCATGCTGCCTTGAGAGTACCAAATAGACTAGAAACAAACACACGATATCCATGAAAATACAGGCTTCCTTCCGTGAGGTATATCTGCAATGCATTCCCCCTTCTCTGGCTCCCTGTCTGTATAACATACAACAAGTGCAACCATAAGCCAGACACAACATTGACCAATCTCCCCCTCCCCCCTCTGCCTCTCTCTCTCCCTCTGGAGAGACCCCCGCCTCCCACCGACTCGCTCTCTCTCTCTCCCTATGTCCCTGTCTGTGTCTCTCCCCACCCCCCCAGGTAAAACAATACAGCACTTTGAAAAATGCTCCAGGTAAACCCAACGCTAGCCCTCGGTTCCTGAAGCTCCCATGCTCTCTGTTCCTAAGCTGCAGCTGCCAGTTATTAAGCGATGGTCAGACAGAAATCCTGGATTCAAGCAGCCAGCAGGACACCAACCACTGATTGAAAACTACGATCCAGAATACCCAAGCAAAAGAACACAAAGTCAGTTTATCTTGAAACATTCATGTTGCTCGTTTCATGCCAATATTAGGAGGGCAGAGCGATGATCTGGATATGTGCACGAGGATGGTTGAATATGAATCCCCACTGAACCTACCACGACCAGTTTGAGACAGAGAGGTGTAAGAGAGGCAGGCAGTCTAAATCTACAGCCATAAGTTACATAGATCGAGAAAAAAACGAGAGAGCGGCAGGAAAAAAGCTTCAATCAACTTACCCAGGTCTGGTTCGTAATGAGGAGGCACCAGCCCTTGTCCCTTGTTGCAGCCTGCTCGACACACAGAGAAAGAGAGAAAGAGAGAGAAACTAACTCAGGTTTAAACTCATGTCGACAAGGTTTCGGACAAGATCTTGCAGGCTTTACAGACGGTTACAGGATGAAAGTGGCATGAGTGGGGAGCAATGTGTCGGTCAATGACAGGGAGACGAAGCGAACCGACAGACAGATATAAGAAAAGGAGGAGAGAGGATGGTTGGTGAGGCTGATGAAGAAACCACCGCGTACAGACAGAAAGAGAGAGGGAAATGACTCGGAGAAAACGAGAGGCTACTCCCAGGGGTTTAAGTGAACGGAAAAGTTCAGAATAACAATAAAAAGATGGCGATGGTGATAAAAAGCAGGTATGAAAAAAGGAGAGAGAACAGAGTTAGAAGAGAGGATGAGAGTGAGCCCTACCACCGCTTGCAGCCAGGGCCACAGCACCAGTGAAGCATACCAGTCTGTTGGCTCACTGAGAGAGAGGGGGAGAGGAGGAACACACAGGAACACACACACACACACACACAGGAACACACACACACACACACACACACACACACACACACACACACACACACACACACACACACACACACACACACACACACACACACACACACACACACACACACACACACACACACACACACACACATGTTCACTCACTTTGTTTTGCTGCTGTTAACCTATGCCGCCTTTACTCAGTTGTATATCCCTATTTCATATCCAGTTCAGGTTAGAAGAAAATTAACAGTTGGTTGTCGTATATGCCACAAGAGCCCAAAAATATCCAAACTATTTCAAAGACAAAATGCATCAATGGATGTTGCTGCTGTTCTGCTTCCCTCGCTAACAGTGATCAATTTTATTTTACCCCCCTCCCTCTCTTTCTCTCAGTGCAGAACAGAAACACAGAAAACTGTGAATCCCAGGTCTCCCACTCTCGTCTTCATGCTGAATGGCAGGAGACAAAAAAATATTTTTCCCAAAAAATGTGGAAATATTATCCAGTAATTTGCTCAGATGTAATAATTTAAAACAAGAGGCCCACTTCTCTGTTGTATCAGCCGGAGAGACAGATAGAGATAGAGACAGAAAGAGAGGAGAAGGAGGAGGAGGAGGCTAAGGAGGAGGAGGAGGAGGGAGATGAGGAGGGGGAATGAGAAAGTCGGCCGCCTCTCGCTTTTCCACCTTTTCAGTGTTTTATTCAAGTCTGTTTCCCGTCAACAAATCCTCTGTTTTCCTTGATTTTCTTCTTGCACGTATTCCTCTCTGTCTCATACGGTCTCTCTCACTTTCCCTCCCTGTCTATGTCTCTCTCTCTCTCTCTCTCTCTCACTGCCTCACTACCTCACACATGCCCGACATCATTAACACTATCCTTCAAAAAGAGAATGAGAGGAGAGAGAGAGCAGAAAGAGAGAGCAGGTCATAGAAACATAGCTACATGATGTGCTTGGCTTATAGAGGCTACATTTAATCTCCACTGGCTCCCCCAGGCTTTGATACGGAGAGCGGAAAGAGAGGGGGAGAGAGCGAGGGAGAGATGATGGGGGAGGGACAAATATAGCTGAGGGGGAGGCTGGCGACGTACAACACAATGTAGGTTTAATTCAACGACGGGGAGAGAAAAAATTCCCTAGACCACACTGCCCTCTTCATTTCTCTCTGCTCACTCTCTCTCTTCATCTTTCCCTCTCTGGGTGCGTCTGCTCCGGCTAACTAATCTCCAATCCTCTTTGACTGCTGTCTCACAGACTGTGCATTGTATTGGCTTCTCCTGTTTGGACTGCAATGAAGGCTCAGTGCCGAGGGTTCTCTCTCTTTCTCTCACTTAAAAAAAGCCTGATGCTACCACTTTTACATTTTCGCTAGCGTTTTGAGAGCGCCCGCCGCCACCCCCCCCCCCACCCCCCACCCCACCGCAGCTATCCTCATTTATCACCATCTTTTCGTCCAGAAACAGCCAGCGATCAATGAGCTGCTAATATTAGACTGGCTTTGACAGGCGCCGAGAACACACAGCAAACTGACAAACGCACAGCAAACAGACAAAGACATGTGCACGCAAAAAAACACACGCACACCCACACACACACACACACACACACACACACACACACACACACACACACACACACACACACACACACACACACAAACAGTCAGACAGACAGTGTCTGTACACAGCATGGCTTGATTAATTCATGCAAAAAGGAATAAAACAAGCAACAAGACAAACAAAAATGCCATTGCACTTGGGAGGCTGACGATTCATTGGAGTTGATGCAGTGCTCTAATTTAGATTCTTATTTAGATCTTCAGAAATCAATAATGAAGGACTTACAGTATGTCAGCACAGACCCAGATCTGTCAAAGAAACCAGCCTGTGTCATACCATACACCAAAGTGTACAACACAAACACAATCAAATGTAGCACAACATGGTAACACAATATTGTGTAGGTAGGTGTCTGAAACAGAGTAGGCTCCATGTGGTGAGTGTGATTGACATGTGTCACACATGTGGACAGTATCCTGTCAAAGCCGTAAAGAGGGCACTTCTATTTGTTGTGGAAGTCTTTATTCATAAATGCTTAACAAAGGTGCATTCTGTACAGAGGCAGTCACAGTTAAACACTAACAGATGTGTAACATACAGCAACATACTGTCAGTCAGGTTTATAGATGCTGGAAACAGCACTTCTGGAAATGGTACTTTATATTTCTATGGGGACTAGGAGCAGGTAGGGTAAAGGGAAGGACGAACGAAAAATATGATTTTATTTAACTAGGCAAGTCAGTTAAGAACAAATTCTTATTTTCAATGGCGGCCTAGGAACAGTGGGTTAACTGCCTTGTTCAGGTGCAGAACGGCAGATTTTTACCTTGTCAGCTCGGGGATTCGATCTTCCAACCTTTTAGGATATTAATCCAACGCTCTAACCACTAGGCTACCTGCCACCCCATTCATACAGTAGGGTGAACATTCACTATTGAAAAATCTGCAGTGAAGTTTGAAATTGATAAAAGCAATGCTATAAAGACAAGTTGGAATATTAAATAGACAGCTAAGCACATCCCTATCAAATCCTACAAATAAATTATATGGTTGGCATGAGCACATCCCGGAGGTATTTTCAGTGATTGTCTAAGTCTGTTACTGAACTGTGTGACAACATTCATTCAAATACTAATTCATAACCATGATTCAGGTATAAGTAAGAGATCTTTGTAGATCTTTAGTATACCGTAGCTTCTAGAATTACAATGTAGTAGCTTGCCTTGACAACACTTTACACTTTAACAAGTCTTCAACATAGCTACGATAGAATTTAACCATTGTACATGCCTTAAAACATAATCCGTTTGAGAACAGAGTATGGTGATAACCAATGTGTTGAAAAGACATTTGATTATCAAAAGAGAAAATTGATTGAGTGCACAGACGTGCCTTGGAGTGGAGGTCCCGGGCTGAAACACTTGTTTTTATGGCACATCTCTTTTCCTTTGGCTTTGATTAGCAGCGGCGAGAGCAGCGGCGAGAGCAGCGGCGAGAGCAGCGGCGAGAGAGCAACCCTCTGTGCTCTGGACCCTCTCACACACACAGATCTGGTTTGGATTAGTGCATCAAGGCTGAGATTACACAGCACACAGGCCATGACAGCCACCCCCAAAACACACAAACACACACATTCACATAGGCACACACACACACAAAGGCACGCACAGACACACAGTCACACACACGCTGGTGCACATGCTGGCATGCATGTACGGACAAGCTCACGTGTGTGCGCGCACACACACTCACAGATAAGTAAGACACACACATACACTATACTGAGCATTTAGGATAAATCTGAACCTTGAGATGCAGTCTCATTGTTCTCTTCATTTGCCCAGCAGTCACTGTCTAAACCTGTATCCAACTGTATGATAGCACAGTGGTTTGACCAACAGGGGGCAGCCTTTTGTTCTATTACAACAACCAATAACTGCATCCTCCAAATCCTGAATTGGGAGACAGGGAGGGAGAGGTCTTGCAGGCTTCAACAGATTATATATACAGTACAGGGATTTTGTTATAACTTTCAAAGGAATAGCAAATATTATAGTGCAGCTTCTCTCACACACTTCTTAGAAGGTGATAGCCTACACGGCAGGTTTCTTACAGACCTACATATTCTCACATACAGTAATCTCTTCCAAAAGGATAGTAAGGAGTGGAAATAAGAAATAATTCCATGATTATATGAAATAATGACACTACTTTTATCTAAAATCTAAAAGGTCAATGTCACATTTGTCTCTATCAGTTCTCTTTGGAACCGCATATTTTGTTTTGCATTAATGTGTTAGGTAAATATGGCATAGTACTTTAAATGATGGGAAGTGATGACGTAAAAGGTGCATCATAACTCTCAGACCGGAGTGCATTAGCAGGAGAGCCTGGTCTCAACAAAGCTGTGTATGCTTGGCTTTCCATCACAGCTGAATTGTAAATGTTTATTATACAGTTTATGCATAGATTTTTGATGAGCGGCTCACATACACACGTCTATATTACCAGTAGTACCAGCATCATTCTTCAACAGTTTTTGGTTATTGTTTTGTAAGGTGTACTGGAGCATTTCTGTTGACTGTGTTTCTCATCTATGGTACCTCTCAGAGAGTTGACATGTATGAAAATATGTGGAAGAGGAGACGATAGCACATCTAAACATCTAAGAAATTTGAAAGTGAGTGCCACTTTCAAATTTCTTACAGTAATAACAAAAACACGATGAAATAATGTTAAAAAACAGATTCGAACCTCAACTGGAACTCTTCTAGAGTTTACTAGTTAGTCATTTATTAGACAGATCGGATCTCTGAGCCCTGTGACTAGACATATGATAGAGATATTCAAGACACTCAATGGAATAAGATGAATTATCAAGAATCTTCCATTTGTTGACCGTCCACTCCTGGCGGCTATATCAAGTAGTCTTAGACAGACCTAATGAAGTCATCATGGTTCAACTAAAACCGTTGGTAAGGCTTTACATGAAGGTATCCTATTTAAAGGGTTTCTAATTAGTTTATAGACTGTTCCGTTTGCCAGAGTGCTTCGGCTAGCACATCACTGCTTGTCTGAGCTATACCATAAATCACGATTCTACAATTTCAACGAAGTTATAACTGTTTATTACTGATTTATAAACTCTTAATAAAGGATTCCTTCACCATTAATAAACTATGAATAAACTCTACAAAACCTTTATAAACTCTTCATAAATAAAGTGGGACCGATACTAGGGCACTTTTTTAAAGAAAACCTGGGTTAACAAGAGGAAACTTCCAAACTTGTTGAGTTGAGCACTCCTTCTCTCTTCTCTCACGTCTCTCAGTTTGAGGTTTGGAGATGCCGAGTCATCAGGTTGTCGGCTCCTTGCATTTTGCTGCCCCGTGGGCAGGAGTTGTGCCTGCCACAGGGAAAGCTAGGAGGTTGTACAGTTATCTCCCAGGGTGTAATTCTCAACTATACAACCTACTACCTCAGCCTGGGAGCAAGCAGTACCGCAGTCCTGGAGTCACTGGGTAGCAAGGGTCTTGGCGACAGCGATAACAGTGAGTTGCTGATTGTGGTTCCAATGGATGAGTGGGTTAGAGCATGGTGCTGCTGGCAATGCCAGGGTTGTGGGTTTCATTCACACACGGATCACAATTACATGTACTAAATGTAGCCTACTGGGTCACTGTCAACTTTAAGCTGCTTTGGATAAAAGCGTCTGCAAACGAATCTGCTAAATTGCCAATATTTAAATTGAGTAGAGGAGAGACATTCCACCATACCTAATAGCCTTTTAGTGCCTGGAACGGTATAGTATTGAAGAACGATCTTAAGATACTATATGGCATACCTGTCTCATTACAAAGAGATAAAAAAGTATGCCGTCCTATTGGTTAACACTAATATCCATGGATTCAAGAGTGCAACAGTTTGGGTGAAGGTCAGCTGCATGGGCCACACAGACAGAGACCTATAGAATCAAGCTTGTGAGGTCAGTTAGCACAAGTTCGGATCTACGGGTTTGTGGCTGTGGGCAGGTTTCTTCCATCCATACGTTGGGTCCATCTACTGTAAGGAGTCAAGAGTATACAATACCTAATAACATGATGAAACCACTTATTATATATTCTCACAGATAAGCTTGATATGGTGACTAATTGTATCCACAAGGAGTAGATCTAATCATATACCTTGAGGCAATAAGAATAATAACACAAGTTAACAGATTCATTTAGTAATGGCAAAAGGTGATATGCAAATAGTTTTTTCATCCAGTTTTTGATGTATTTAATGTTGAGCAGTGCTCAGTGTATTCTACAAAAATATGACAGCTTTTTTTATTAACTACTTTTTTACATAATCTTGCAGCGGTGTCATGGAAATTACAATAAATGATATTTGCAGTTGTTAGGAATGAGGTTACTATAGCAACTTAAGTGAATATAGTCTCCACTGTTAGTTTATGACAATGTTCGGACAATATTATGACATAGTGTTTCCAATGACATGTTGATTATGTCGCGTAGAATATATGTGTTAGGAAACAGTAAGGCTGCCACATCATTTGGAAAAATAATTACTTAGAAAAGTCTAATCACACTAAATCCTATATGATCCGAAGTTATAGTCAATTCTAAGTAAACAATTATAATACTCAATATCTCTTCCTCAATGACTACTTTTTAACACATTTGCTTCAGCTGAGGTTTTCATATTAGCTACATTGATAGTGAAAAAAATAACATTGCAATTCTAAAGAAATGACCCGCTTATTGCTCAAGTGTCACTCTGGGCTTACATATTGAGTGCTGAACTGAAAGAATATATGCACAGGAATTGACAGTACCCTTTTCTGCTATGAATAGATTATCAAAGCACTCCAAACCACTAATTCAGAAATAGATACCTTACGCAAAATGAAAAACATGACCAGTGTTCTAACCCAATCCGATAAAACATCATTCAGTTTTCTTCTTCAACTGCAAGCACACAGATCAGTATTATCACTAAAACTGATCCCAGATAGCACTAAGGCTTACAATCACTGATTGTAACTCTGTTTTATCACCTGTTTGGAAAAGTCCAACTCCTCAAAAATCCACTCCCCCTTTGCTGTAAACTGTTTTACTAGTTTATATTTCTAGCCATATATTCTAATTGTCTGTTTTCATACAACACTAAAACCTAAAGAGAACATGTACATAAGATAACTACAACTCAGACTAATTGTTCAAACAAGTATTTGGGCATAGATGTACTCTCAAAAACCTCGTGTTCAGTACAGTCTCTTCCCAGAAAATAATGTCTAACCTAGCAATCAAAGTAACTCAATTCAATTGTATTGACTGCAATAAAACATGTAAAACAACCATTACACATCTCTCGTGAGCACTGAAGATTTACTACAGATACATTGCTTTTACTCCAAACAATAACATATCTAATCAAATTGGACACTCCCAACCTAATATAAGCTATAAAATCTGCAGATTTGAGTTGTCCCCATCCTACATGGGCAGAGAATGAACATAGTAAATTAACTCATTTGTAAAAAAAAATATATATATATTTTTGAAGTTTTACTTGACAAGTTGTTGCGATTGTGAACAAGGTTGTGTTTCATAATCATTTCCATCACTTGGAGATAATTAACGTTGTCTTCCTCAGTGTATAGCTGTTAACGGAACTAAGTGGAGGAAGACAAAATAGTATTGCTGCAATCGAAAAACTCCTCCAAAGAGGTACTGCTGTTTGTGTTTTATTTACATTATATTTCAAAAAGACGGCTAAACTGCAAGCTTCTCCAATATCCATATTTAGGATATTTCCTTGCTTGTTTTTTAGATCTTGAGTCCCACAAACCAGTCTGCTGTTTATTTTACTGGCCTGCTCACAACAGTGAGAGCACATCCCCAGGAAAGAGTTCTTCATTAAATCACACGAACACTACAAAGCTTAAGACTAAACTGCCTCACTCCAGGTGTATCAGTGTGTTGACCAATGTATCTACCTCCTACACAAATCACATTGAAGAAATAGACTGTAAGCGTTGCTAGTATATAGTAAACAAACCAAAAGAGAAATTCTTCAAGTTGCAATGTGGATTGAATAGACTTCAATGGATTGAATGGAATTGCATGCTTCATGTCATTCATTGATTTCATGTAATTCATCCTATTCTTCATAGATACAAATATAATATGCCAAAAAAATGTGATTGATCAAAATGAAGATGTATGATAGATATTTTAGCAGATAATCCTGTATGGGTTACTATGGAGTGACAAGTGGCCTTAAAAAGAAGAAAATGTAAGTCAAATTGAACTTTCAGAGCCCAAAGTTGGTTTCCTCCTTGTTTCCCTCAACTTGAGTTGAAATCAACAGATTTGACTTTGAAGCTGCTGCCTAGGTCCTCAAATTATGTTAGTGGGGCTGTGCAAAGAAGTTAAAAGACACCTTGAGAATAGTGGGACAAAAGGGGCAGCGGGGGCCAACCACACCCTAGAAGCCCTAGCATCAGACCCAGTGGAGCAGAGCCCCTCGCCCCTGCATGGGGGTGGAGAGGTTAAATGCACCAGGGTGCTACCGTGAACACACTCTCAGAGAGACAGAACAGAGCACAGAGCCAGGGATCACTACAGTCAACACCACCGCCACCACCGTCGCTCGACAGCAAGCAAACACAACAACACGGAGACAATCTGAAACGCAGGGAGATTAAAAGAGAGGTAGGTACGCGACACGTCATTAGCACCTCGTAATGTCTAGAAATGCAAACAAAACGCACAGCCAGGAACTGTAGGTACAGGTAGGCCCTATCGCTGCACTGAAAAGTGTAAACAGCACAAAAAGAGAAAGTTATATCGAAGGTTGAAACTGTGAGGTTGGAGAAACTATTAGAGAGAGAGCTGGAAGACGAGGAAGAAGCACCAGCGAGCTTGAAAGCAGGTTAATAATGACTTACCGATTGTCTTTTTATTGTTTCCAAATGTTTTCTCTCTCTACTCAGGGCGCCTACAGCACTTGGCAGAAGGTCCACTGTGGCCCACAAGGAAACAAAACACAAACATGCAACTAACGAACCCATCAAACAGGCAATAGAAAAGAGAGAAAGAGTGAGACAAAGAAAAACAGGCAGAGAGAGGAAGGAAGAGGAAGGAAAGCTGACAGAGAGAACTAAATGACTAAAAAAGAAAGAAATATAAAGACAGATTTCCGTGTTTATAAGAGTTCGATTTTCATCATGATAATGAAACGACAAATAAGAAAGAACTAATATTTTCAGGCAGTAAAACCTCTGTACTCTACTAACCGGGTGCCTGCTTAACGGCCAAATGACAGGCAACATCTGTTTGTAAGAAAGCCAAGATCGACTCTTAAAAAAATTGTCTTGATTCTCTCTCTTTCACTCTCTCTTTCTTTCTATCTCTCTCTCTCTCTCTCTCTCTCTCTCTCTCTCTCTCTCTCTCTCTCTCTCTCTCTCTCTTTCTTTCTCTCTATTGCTCTCTTTCACTGACTCACTCTGTTGAATAAAAGCGAAAGAAAGAAGAGACTGTGGAAATTCGGCGAAAGGGAAAATGGAGTTGTGCACCAGCCCCTTCACCCCTTTAACCTCGCCCCTTCCGTTAACGCTTCTCTTCCCCAGCTGGAGAGAGAGAGTCCAGGTACACCACAGTCCTCCTACAGCTAGGTCTCTCCCCCCACACATACACCCCACCCCACACCTCCCAACAAACACACACACACACACAAGCATGGACACTCACACAACCACACAAGCATTAGCATACACACACGCACACACACATGCACACACACACACACACATGCGCAAACACACACATGCGCACACACACATACATGCGCACATACACACACATACATGCACACACACTTCTTGGAAGACTTCCCTGCACCAAAAATAAATACCCAATCTGCAGTTTGCCTAGGCCCTGGACTTATAGAAAATAAGAAGTCATTTTGGGAGCTTGGCACACACTGCCGATATCTATTGACCATGTGTGTGTGTATTTAAATTTGAGCTCCCATACTGTACATTGATACAGTATGGTTCAGGTTATAGTGCCTGTGTCACCCTGTCACTGTGCTGTACAGTATATCACTGGATTACATCCATGTTGTAGCACATCTAACGATCCGAGGTGAATAAATATAGCACTGAGCAATGCACACGCATATAAATCACGAGCGACAAACCCAAAATAAGCCGTCAGGAAAAACAATGATGGCATAAAGTATTAGTTGCTCTGTACTGTTATAGAGGGCGAGCTATCACTATCAGTGTTCAGACAGCACAAACACAAGCATGGAGATAAAACACACACACACACACACACACACACACACACACACACACACACACACACACACACACACACACACACACACACACACACACACACACACACACACACACACACACAGTTAAGTGACTGGGGTAACATTTAACTGCCGGTATAAGGCTTGTTAACTTGTTATTAGCATGTATGAGTCTTTAACATGTGCTATAACAAGGCTTATAATGTCTATCTATGTATCCACATTTCTACAATGGCTGGTATTTAGTCAGGATCATTATGAGATGTAATAAGACACTAAGGGGGTCATGTATGCTTATAAAAAGTCTTATAATGCATTACAACCGTTACAATTACCATATCATAATTCGTTATACCTGTAGGCGTAAAATAAAGTGTTACCGACTGTGGGAACTGACTTCTCTGAATCCTAGTCTCCACTTCCCTTTCAATAACCTGAGGCTGACACCCTGACATGGGCATAACCCCGGCCCGGCTGTCAGGGATTCACACACAGCCAGCTAATAGAGCACAATAACCACATAGATCCTATTAAATGACTCAGTACTAATTCTATGAAAACAACAGAACACACTGAAAAATACCCATTAAAAACAAACGTGAACCAGCAACCAGCATTCACAGTGTTCTGCATGCTCAATTCTAATGAAGGGTGGGGGGAAACGTTGTTACATGTGCATTGAAAGAAAGAAGCGCTGAGTGCATGCAGCCTAGGAGTGTTCATTTACTGTAAGAAGACACTGTGTCTCACCCTTTGCAAATTTTCTCGTTCTCCCTCTTCTCCCCCTCTCTCTCTCTCTCTGATATTCCACTCACGCACTACTGCGGCAGCCCTCCACCAATGCCTTGCATTAATCCACACCTCAGCCAGCCCAGTCGCTCAGTCTCTACTCTTCCACAACGCACAGCAGCACCAAAAGTTTTCCAAGCCACAATCGCTCACCCCAGAGACGTCAATTAGCATGAGTTGGTATTGATTAGTATAGTCTAAAATTCTCCTCATGAGTTTATGATTGTTATCTGGGATTGTCATAAACGTCTGAGGAATGTGTCCGTCTGGCATTGGGACAGGACACCACTAAGAGGATCATCGGACCCCAGCCAAGCTGGAGAGGGCCATATGAGCCAATGTATGGAAGGATGCATAGGGATGAAGAGTGCTTTTGTTCTCCAGTGACACTGTGAGATATGTTCCATCTCCACTGCCTGGCTGTCTGTCTGTCCAGCCCTGTGGCACACAGACCCAAAGAGCCAGAGGCAGACCCAGGATCACAACCTCCCTTCCTTCTCCTGCCTTTTCTACAGGGAGTCAGTCAGTCAGTCAGTCAGTCAGCCAGTCAGCCCTCCCTCCCTCCCTCCCTCCCTCCCTCCCTCCCTCCCTCCCTCCCACCTCCCTCACTCACTCACTCACTCACTCACTCACTCACTCCCTCCCTCCCTCCCTCACTCCCTCCCTCCCTCCCTCCCTCACTCACTCACTCACTCACTCACTCACTCACTCCCTCCCTCCCTCACCTCTGTCTCCTTACCTCTCCCACTTTTCTCCCTCCCTTCCTCGTTCTTCCCCACCCCTCCCTCTCTCTCTCCCTCTCTCTCCGTGTCCTTAGATGACCTGGCCCAAATGAGCGTCAGTGCCCAGTGGGAGAGGGCACAGCTGGTGTTGCGAGCGATTGCCACCGGCGACAGTCTGTCCTTTCACAGCCCTCCCTCTCTACTTAGCAAGCCCGGCATTAGCTGTAGTTGCTAGTCAGGGGAGAGAGAAAAAAACACTCACTGGCAACAGATGTTGTCAGCCATATTAGCTAGCTGCTAGGACCTATATCTAGGAGGAGGATGAGGAGGATGAAGAAGGCGAGGGGGTGGAGGAAACAGACAGTAATGTAAAGTGTAAGTTCTGTCCAATCACAGATGAGGTGCTTGATAACACCAGGAAGTGGATTGACTGCAATAGTAACCCCAATATGGATTGACGGGTACAGTAGCAGTGGGCAACTGTAATGAGCTTCAGGTGTGTGTGTGTGTGTGTGTGTGTGTGTGTGTGTGTGTGTGTGTGTGTGTGTGTGTGTGTGTGTGTGTGTGTGTGTGTGTGTGTGTGTGTGTGTGTGTGTGTGTGTGTGTGTGTGTGTGTGTGTGTGTGTGTGTGTACAGCAACACAACATAAATGCATCATGCCAATAAAGTGAACCTGCACATGGGTCAAGGGCCAAAATAAGTATTTGAAGATGGTGAACATAAGCGGATTGCAAATTCCATATATACATGGCAATCGTCATCAGTTGTCACAAATAGTGTCGGCAATATAATGTATTAGCAGCAGTTATTTGGAAAATTGGAAAATAGGTTTAAATTGTCACACCGAAACTGTCAATACCAAAACAAAGTTGTATTTTGTTGTGGTAGTGACATCATTTTGGTAATGACACAAACTGCTGTCCCACATATTGCATGACAGCCCCTGATTGACACATCAACATGATGAAGCGATGCGTGAATTTACATTGAAATCAAACAGACTAATTCCATTCCGTTTTTTCAGAGAAAGCATCCATGCTTTTGGCAAGAGAGAAGGAAAATTGGAAAGGAAATCAATACTGGCAGACAAGGGAGGCTCCTTTCTTTCCTTACTGAACATAAGATTTTGTAGAAAAATAAAAAATCAGTATGCCCTAAAGAAATGAAAAGACAAACAGTTCAAGCTGTTGGGATAAGAGGACCAGAACACACACAGAGTCTTACTCTAGTCTTTTTATTTCTCTCTAATTCATTCTTCATCGCTCCTGCATAACAACCCTCTCTACCCCGAACAGGCTTGATTTTAACTATGCACAGCCCTTTTCCCACCTCCTCCCCTTTTCTCTCTGCCCTTCTTCGTTCCTTTACCTCCCACTCTCTCTCTCTCTATCCCCCTCTGTTTCTCTCTCTCCTGATCTTTCTCTCTCTCTTTAATTTACAAATCCTCCGGTGAAGGACAGCCCAAGTGAGCTCCATGGCAACCTGGCGCGCTGCCATCTCATTACACTGCCAATTGATTTTGGTCCACCGCCACACTGCTGTCCCCTGCCAGCACACTTCCCATCATGCACCTGATAGCCACTGTCTGGGTGCTAAGCAGGTTTGAAGACAAGAGAACACCAGAAACCAGAGTTCAATCAAATGCGCAATCAGAAACGATATGCAGTTGGTTCCTGAGCCATGGCAAAGTAAATGGTAAAATATATGTTAGATGGTGTGCGATGGTACATTGTCATATCTTACAATGATAAATGATCCTGACTAAATAACAGCTGTTAGTGGATGTTACAAAGTAGAACCACATTGACAAAACAATGCTGTATTTTAATGCCATGGAAAGATATGATATGCTACATTCCCATTATTTTATTCTCATCTGTCCATGAGAATAACTTGCTGCTTGGCACATTTTTCATGTAAAAACCCTCATTATCAGTCCATACCCTATCAAGTATTTATCTTTCATCCCTCCAAAAACCTTTCTAATCAAGCACTGAAATTCATACTTGTCTATAGCCGTGCCAGAAATTCCTCTTCGAGGTCTGAATAGCAAAAAGAGTTTGCAAGATGTGGCTACAGTATAGCACAAGTCCATCATTACAAGACGGGAGGCCTTTGACAAACCAAACAATGAGGGGAAAAAAGTAACACATGGACAACTTGTTTCATAATGGACTTCACATGCTCCGGGGTTGTTTCGGAACACAAAGACAGCACACATCTGGCGCACACGGGACAGGGGGGAAGCCAGCAGGGAAGATAGGGAGAATGGAACCGAAGAGGTTCCAGCTGAGCCAGATTATCATTCTCAGGGCTGCCAGGTGGCTCTGCAGCCACCACACTGGAACTCAATACCACACAGGAGGGCCCCGGGCCCCAACCCCAGCCCCCAACTCCGGCCCCTGATCAGCGGAGCATCTTCCAAAAAGTAGCCAATTAGGTAAAAATGTGAAATGCAGGAACCCATCAGTGTGTGCCTGTGTGTGTGCTTGGCAAAATACAAATAACTGCCCTAGAAATTTCTAGAAATGCTGTGGTCCAAGCCTTTGAGGACAGCTTGCGGGTGGGGATTTCTTGATCAAACTATACTTACCATGACTTCCAGTTGTCACATGTGCTCCCTCTCTGGCCTCTAGGTCACCAGGCTGCTCGTTATGGCGCACACCTGTCACAATCGTTTCGCACACCTCCGAGTCATCAGACTCACCTGGACTCCATCACCTCCCTGAATACCTTCCCTATATACGTCCCTCCCTTTGGTTCCTTCCCCAGGCGTTATTGTTTCTGTTCCAGTGTCATGTCTGTGCGTTGTTGGTGTTTCTTACTTCGTATTATGTTGTGTTTATTTATTAAAACACTCACTTCCTGAACTTGCTTCCCGACTCTCAGCGCACATTCGTTACACCAGTAGACTACGTAAGAGAAAATGATGAGTAAAAGTGTCAAATATTCAGATTATTGGAAGTAGAGCCCGACCGATATCGGACGATTCTGGCCTTTTACCGCTATATCGATAACTCCACTGATATTCAATGAATAGAATGAAAAAGGAGAATCTCATGCTGATCTGAATTATTTGAGGCCATTCTCATGATGTGTCATTAATGTCACAATGTATGAAATCAACATTTGAAGCATAGTTATTGGACAGTTGCTCTTTTGGATGGCAACTAATGACAAATCAGTGTGTAAAAGGCCACTTTTTAATTTCCGTGCTGTAAAACACTATATTGGCAAATATATCGGTACGTTTTGTGCCCTCCAAAAATGGTCATTGGTATCAAACCAAAATAAACATATCAGTTGTGGTCGAACTGGAAGGCCTTATAGTTTGTCAGCAAGTACTAAACCCAAAAGAAACTGGCTCTAGCCATTTTGATTCCCGGAAAATCACTACAGATCTTTCAACTATTTCTTGGAGCACATACTGTAGATGGTGTTGAAGACAATTTAGATTGTCTATAGAAAACACTCATCTACTGCTATTCCCTCTTCTGGGATGCCTACAAGCCCCCCCGGCAAAACAGATCACGTCTCCATTTTCCTCCTCCTTCCTATCCATGACTTTCCCGTGTCCCATCATGTCTTGCGCAAATTATGGGCGTTATTTTTGGTTCTAAAGTAAACAAACGGTTTCTTCATTCATTCATTCATTCATGAAGAGCTTGCCAAACGAATAATGATGTGGGAACACAACCTGATGGAGATCAAAAAGGGTAATATTAGCCGACCTTTACCCTCCGTAATTGATGGTTGGGAAGATGACGTGAAGAAGTGGCCTCGTATCACGTACGGTAGCATATTTACTTACTTTGTTGAATCCCTAGCTTGCGATGATAAGGCGATGAGGTGTACCAATACCTACACAGTAACAAAGTCGGTCGGGTGTTATTGAAGGATGTTGGAGACGACCTTGTCTACATAAAAGCAGACAGAGCCGAGTCAGAGCCTGCACGCATCTCATCACAAGGCGTGGGTATTAGCATCAACGACAGGTGTCATACAGACAGAGGGTTGCTCATGTATTGCAGGGCCAGGACGCTCTTGTAGTCATGCTGCAGCAATTCTGTGGAAGGTCAGTAAAGACCAAAAAATGACATGAAAGTGCAGGACAACGGGTACTCCAGGAGAGGAAAACACTGGGTTAGATAATAACTACAAATATTTTCTTCAATGTAGGTTGAGAGTGCAGTCAGGCCAGGCGAAACAGGAATGGCATGGACTGATGTGCAAAGGAAGTGGAACTCAGGTGTGAGGAAGAATGTAGGGCTGAGCAAGGTGAAACACATTCATTTGAAACACCACAGACCCCACCACACATATCCAGGCCCATCAACGTCGTCACAGGACGATTCCACAACCTCCCCCTGACTTTTTAGGAACCATGCAGAGTTCACAAGCCACATCAACTCCTCGGTAATGGCCCCACTATTTCGGCTCCAGACAAATGGTCTTCTTCAGCTAAGTTACAAAGCAGATGTAGACAGCAGCAGCAAGGCAGGCCCAAGCCAATATGATTCAGCCCACACGAACACACTGAACACAACGCAACACTAACCTGTAGGAAGTGCACAATGTTTTATGAGGCCTACATCAAATGATCCCCTGTGCAAGAAGCTACATTGATGGAAGAAACCAAGATCCAAAGTGCTTCACAGCTACAGCATGATGCTAGGAAGCTGCGTCTAACAGCCAGCACAGCGAAACGAGTCCCCAAACGAAACACCACAGATCCCCAAAAATGTGTAAGTGAACATTTGTACCCAACCTTCATTGGCAAAACAGCAACAAAGCAACAAAGCTGAAAAGGAGATCAATGTCATCACATTCCTGGAGAGCAGAGGGCATGTTGTGGAGAACAGAGGCCTGGTGGTGCACCCTGACCATCCTTGCTCTGGAGCCAGCCCAGATGGAATCCTTGATGCAACACAGCTCCTTGAGATCAAGTGCCCCTTTAAGAGTTCCAGGTCTCTGACAGAATTTCTGAGTCGGCCAAATGTTGACATCAAAAACTTGGTTGATGGACAGTATCTAATTCGTCCCAATGGAAAAGATGGATACTACCTTCAGGTGGGTAAAAATATTTTCAAGAAAATTGATATTTAGCTGTATTATTACAAGTATTGAACATTGTATTGTAAACAATGTGGCAATGTGCTTTCTTATTCCTTCTTTCAGAAACAAGTGACCATGATGTGCCTGAGCCTACAGAGATGCAAACTGGCCGGCTGGACACCAAGCGAGCACATAGAAGTGGACATTCCATTTGATAAAGACTACACAGATGCACATGTGCAACAGCTGAAGAAGTTGTGTCTATTTGCTAGAAATAAGCTCTCCTCTCAGATTTACAAGAGCTGTACAAATGTTAAGTATGTTGTCAATTTTAGGGACCAAACTAATAGGCACAATTTGTGAGAGAATTTTGTACACCTTAAGACGCCTTATTGCTCATTCCACATGAATACAGACATTAGCAATGTGCGAGTGACCTGCTCATTTGTCAACTGACATTGCTTGCGTGTAAATGCTGGTAAGACCAAGCGTATATTCCGTTCCTCTAGCAAGTCTCTAATTGTGAAGCCACGGTCCCGTAGTCAGATTCTAGTAACAAAAACTGAAGACAAACGTGCGATATCAAAACTAGTCAACATACCTGTTCTTGTGACATGTCTGTCAACCCTCCTGCTGAGGCGACGTCTCTTCTCTGGTGGCCTCTCATAACCCAGAAAGAGCGTTGGGTATGGGTTATCCTGCGTTGGCGTCTTATCAACAAAGCGAAACGAGCAAGCATTAAACATTTCTTTTTTGCCAGTTTCTTTTCGATCCATCATCATTTGGGAGGCGATGGCAACTGTACAATCTCTGACAGGAACATTCTGATTTAGTTTTAGGTTTATGATCGAAGCACTCCAATTTAAGCCAATCATTAAGTTCTGTCTGGTTCTATGTACAACCACGAACAGCACGTTGTCCCCGAGCTCCGTAACATTTCAACATCTAGCGAGTGAATATCTTATTATTGCTTATCCCAGTTGGCTAGCTTCAAAAACCAAAAATACCGCCGGTCAACTCAGTACTTTGCTAATTCCGCCAGAAGTGCCACCCATAATCGTATCCCCAGTAACCTCCCCAGGAAACTTGTGGACAGGCAGAAACTCAAACAGGAAGTACCCGTGCTAAGATCTATTCAACGCTGGTCTGACCAATCGCAATCCATGCTTCAAGATTGTTTTGATCATGCGGACTGGGATATGTTCCGGGTAGCCTCGGATATTAACATTGATGTATACACAGACATGGTGACTGAGTTCATCAGGAAGTGTATGGGGGATATTGTTCCCACTGTGACTATTAAAAGCTACCCAAACCAGAAACCGTGGATATATGTCAGCATTCGCGCTAAACTGAAAGTGCGAACCACCACATGTAACCATGTTAAGGTGACTGGGAATATGGTCGAATACAAACAGTGTAGTTATTCCCTCCTTAAGGCAACTTCTTAGGGATAGCCCCCTTTTTTACAATTTTCGCCTAAAATGACAGGATATGCATATTCTTGGCACCATTTGAAAGGAAACACTTTGAAGTTTGTGGAAATGTGAATTGAATGTAGGAGAATATAACACAATAGTTCTGGTAGAAAAAAATACAAAGAAAAAAACAAACGTTCTTTTCTATCACCATCTTTGAAATGCAACAGAAAGGTCCCAGTTCTAGCCATCACTCTGGTTGTAATTCCGATGGTGTCCACAAGATGGCAGCAGTGTATGTGCAAAGTCTCAGACGGATACCTTGAAGTATGAGCGAACTACATGACATTTAGTGTGAAGTCACCCACGTACATTTGGGCAAATCGTGAAGGAGACATTTGCATTTATATAAAAAAAATTCTGCAAGAATATCGTCAAATCTCTATACTTGGACTTTGATTTAACTTTCCAGTATTAGTAGCCATATTATAAGTTTGCAAAACAACTAGTTTTCATAACTTCATAACTCTGAATATTCTTATAATTTTTGTCCAAAAGGAAAAGGCATGATGCACAAGGTTAGCACAGCAACATTTTACGACAGGTACAGGGTTACTCCCGTAAAGCCCAGCTCATTGGCTATCTATTTAGCTTTGTTTGACCCCAATTGGTACTTATTTGAAAAGTTAGAGTCGATCAAGTTAAGACCGCCCGCATCATCGGTGTGCCATGAAGGCGTCGCTCTCTGACCAAATGTGGTGTCCTATAGGATATACTACACTCCTAATGATATAGTGAAGTCTGGTTACGTTCTAGGATCTCTGAGGAATACACATAAATGTGATTTGACTGTTTGAAACAACATTTAGGGTTAGATTTTCACAGATTCCTTTCTTTGCAATTGAACGAGTGGAAATACAAAATCGATCGTGCATGCTATATGGACCTTTTTAGGATATGAAAAATGATTTTATCTAACAAAACGGCAACTCATGTTATCTCTGGGACCATATGGATGATAAATCAGAGCAAGATTTCATAATGTAAGTACACATTTCACCTTCAGAGGTGAATTTATCAAACCTATGAAAAAACGGTGAAAAAACTGAAAAAAGACTGAAAAACAGCTTCCATCTCAAGGCCATCAGACTGTTAAATAGACATCACTAGCTGGCTACCACCCGGTTACTCAACCCTGCACCTTAGAGTTTGCTGCCCTGTATACATAGACATGGAATCACTGGTCACTTTAATAATGTTTACATAGTGCTTTACTCATCTCATATGTATATACTGTATTCTATTCTACTGTATTTAGTCTATGCCACTCTGACATTGCTCATCCTAATATTTATATTTTTCTTAATTTTACATGATTTTACTTTAAGATGTGTGTGTATTGTTGTGAATTGTTAAATATTACTACACTGTTGGAGCTAGGAACACAAACATTTCACTACACCCTCAATAATATCTGCTAAATATGTGCACGTGACCAATAACGTTTAATTTGATTAAGTATAGCAAGGATTTTACAGCTTATTAATAGTGCATCTCACCACACTGTACAGGATAAAGTGAGGCTAACACAGTAACAGTTCATTCAAATCTGTTGATAACTGATATTGATCTCAATGATCCATTCTAGGAATGGTGTAAACAGAATAATTCTGTTAATCTGGAAGGGGTATTTGACGGGGGGGAGGGGAGAAAGCTGGCATTTATAAACCATTGATGAATCGATGAATGCTGCTTCGGAGCTGGAAAATGGTTGCTGGCACTGGGAGTCGTAGCTGGTTGCCAATGTGGGGCCCCCTTTAGCACATGTCTGAATGTACATGGGTTGTTTGAGGACACAGTAATTTATGCTACTCGATCCTGACAAAAGACAGCCAGCAAGCGAGAGAGAGGGTGCCTGGCCCTGGGAAGAAGCATGCCAGGAATTTTAAGAGCTGAGACTGCTGGCTCAGTGCTGCCTCCAGATGTGGGAAGAAAGGCTTTATGCTGGCTAGCTACCTGGAGAGAAGAGGCTGCAGTGCATGCTACTTAGCCTGTGCACTGAGGCAGGAGGCAGGGAGGAAGGAGAGATGGATTGTGTCTCAAATCACACCCTATTCCCCATGTAGTGTACTACTTCCTATTGCTTATAGTGCACTACTTTTGACCAGAGTCATTCGTCTTCAGAGCCAAAAGTAGTTGATTGTATGGGTGTGGCTGTGAAAGTGGATAGTACTGTATGAGCAATAGGAGGTGATTTGAGACACAGCCATGGTCTCTCCCCCCCACCTCTCCACTCCTTCACTTATGACAATGGCCAGGTCCTCTGTTGAGTCCATAGTTCGGAGTTACGTTTTATTGACAACCATAAGCCTATAAACTAAGACTTTCCCAGACCGGTTTCAAACATGGACAACTTGCTAGCTAACATCCTTATTTGCATTTTGTGTGGGTATCATCTCTACAAAATGAACAAAACCATTTTGGAACAATAGATACATAAATACATTTCCAAAGTATGAGGCCTGGTTTGATAAAATTCTCTAAGACTATAGAGTTTTGTGAGCATTTCATTCGGTGTACAGTATATTTTGATGGTATGAGTAATGTGTAATTTGAGACCCCCAGCCTGCTATGGCTGGGGCTAGGAGAGACATTACTGAGTAATAAATGTGTGCAAGGTCTGCACCTGCTGTGGGGAGTCCACAACTTCTTATCTCTCCTCAAGATCTGGAGTAGACCCATCATTCCTGTGAATCACTTCCAGCACCACTAAGACAGCAGCAGCCAACAGTCAAGCTAGTTGGGATCCTAAGGTAGGCAGGGCTGGAGGCACCACTGGGATTTTCAAATAAACGTTACCATTAGGAATGATGCACACAGGCATGCACGCACACGTACACACACATGCCCACACTGTGTAGAGCACAGGTGGCTGGTGGCACTTTAATTGGGGAGGTCGGGCTTATAGTAATGGCTGGAATGGAATGGAATTAATGGAACGGTATCAAACACATCAAACACATGATATCTCTGTGTTTTCATACCATTCCATTTATCCCATTCCAGCCATTATTATGAGCAGTCCTCCCCTCACCAACCTCCTGTGGGGTAGAGGAGAGGGTATCTGCCCAGAAGATCAGGGGTTGTCAGCTAGGTTCATCTCAATCACTCCCTCCAACTGCAGAGATACTGTGTGTCTGTATACTCTTAGAAAAAGGATTCCAAAAAAATAAGGGTTTTCCATGGAACCCAAAAGGGATCTTCAAAGGGTTCTCCTATGGGGACAGCCGAATAACCATTTTAGGTTCTAGATACCACCTTTTGTTCTATGCAGCGAGTGTCAGGAATCGTAAATATTCCCCCTAACTCTCTCCATCATACTGTAAGCTTATGCGACGGTCCGGATTTCTGTTGATATTGAGAGTAGAATTTGGGAGAGTTGGCTGGCTTCGCTTTCCTTAAAACACGTTTCCCATTAATTGTCGAATGGAACGTTTTCCAATTAGAAGAGCCTGGGGGATGCGTAAAATAGTGGAGGATTCTGCTAAAAAGACGAGGTCTCTAAATTGTATTCTATCACACATAAAATCAGAGCTCTGTTATCTTGATGCAAACTATAGTATGGTTTTAAAGACCTCCAACTCTCAACCTATAGACCCCCTTTCTCTGAAAAAGAAAAGCTATTCTTTAAAACAATAGGGGTGGTAGGTATATGATAGCTTTTGAAAAATTCCAAAACTGAATTGATGCTGAACATTGCATTCGTTGTGGTACTCGACCAGATGCTGCCCACACACAGTCAGTTGTGAGGTTATGGGTTGATAATAATCACATGAAAATGTTCTGTGAGCCATCCTGACAGATCTACAGTACACTGTATGATGAGAGAGTGGTTCAAAAGACTAGCGACCCTCAGACCTGAACCACAATACCCCTCACACTCTCTGTCTCTCTGTCTCTCTGTCTCTCTGTCTCTCTGTCTCTCTGTCTCTCTGTCTGTCTGTCTGTCTGTCTGTCTGTCTGTCTGTCTGTCTGTCTGTCAATCTGTCTCTCTCTTTCTGTCTGTCAATCTGTCTCTCTCTTTCTCTCTTTCTCTCTGTCTATCAGTCTGTCTGTCTCTCTCTCTCCCTCTGTCTCTGTCTATCTGTCTGTCTCTCTCTCTCTCTGTCTATCTGTCTCAATTCAATTCAAGGGGCTTTATTGGCATGGGAAACATGTGTTAACATTGCCAAAGCAAGTGAAGTAGATAATATACAAAAGTGAAATAAACAATTAAAATGAACAGTAAACATTACACATACAGAAGTTTCAAAAGAATAAGACATTACAAATGTCATATTATGTGTATGTACAGTTTTGTAACAATGTACAAATGGTTAAAGTACAAAAGGGAAAATAAATAAACATAAATATGGGTTGTATTTACGATGATGTTTGTTCTTCACTGGTTGTCCTTTTCTTGTGGCAACAGGCCACAAATCTTACTGCTGTGATGGCACACTGTGGTATTTCTCCCAGTAGATATGGGAGTTTATCATAATCGGGTTTGTTTTCAAATTCTTTGTGGATCTGTGTAATCTGAGGGAAATATGTGTCTCTAATATGGTCATACATTGAGCAGGAGTTTAGGAAGTGCAGCTCAGTTTCCACCTCCTTTTGTGGGCAGTGTGCAAATAGCCTGTCTTCTCTTGAGAGCCAGGTCTGCGTACGGCGGCCTTTCTCAATAGCAAGGCTATGCTCACTGAGTCTGTACATAATCAAAGCTTTCCTTAAGTCTGGGTCAGTCACAGTGGTCAGGTATTCTGCCATTGTGTACTCTCTGTTTAGGGCCAAATAGCATTCTAGTTTGCTCTGTTTTTTGTTAATTCTTTCCAATGTGTCAAGTAATTATCTTTTTGTTTTCTCATGATTTGGTTGGGTCTAATTGTGTTGATGTCCTAGGGCTCTGTGGGGTCTGTTTGTGTTTGTGTACAGAGCCCCAGGACCAGCTTCCTTAGGGGACTCTTCTCCAGGTTTATCTCTCTGTATGTGATGGCTTTGTTATGGAAGGTTTGGGAATCGCTTCCTTTTAGGTGGTTGTAGAATTTAACGGCTCTTTTCTGGATAATTGGCGGGTATCGGCCTAATTCTGCTCTGCATGTATTATTTGCTGTTTTACGTTGTACACTGAGGATATTTTTGCAGAATTCTGCATGCAGAGTCTCAATTTGGTGTTTGTCCCATTTTGTGAATTCTTGGTTGGTGAGCGGACCGCAGATCTCACAACCATGAAGGGCAATGGGTCTCTCTTTCTCTCTCTCTCACTGTCTCACTATCTCTGTCTGTCTGTGTCTGTCTGTCTGTCTGTCTGTCTGTCTGTCTGTCTGTCTGTCTGTCTGTCTGTCTGTCTGTCTGTCTGTCTGTCTGTCTGTCTAGCTCTCTCTCTCTGTCTATCTGTCTCTCTCTGTCTATCTGTCTCTCTGTCAATTCAATTCAATTCAAGGGGCTTTATTGGCATGGGAAACATGTGTTAACATTGCCAAAGCAAGTGAGGTAGCAATACACAAAAGTGAAACAAACAATACAAATTAACAGTAAACATTACACATACAGAAGTTTCAAAACAATAAAGACATTACAAATGTCATATTATATATATACAGTGTTGTAGCAATGTACGAATGGTTAAAGCACACAGGTTAAAATAAATAGGCATAAATATGGGTTGTATTTACAATGCTGTTTGTTCTTCACTGGTTGCCCTTTTCTTGTGACAACAGGTCACAAATCTTGCTGCTGTGATGGCACACTGTGGAATTTCACCCAGTAGATATGGGAGTTTATCAAAATTGGATTTGTTTTCAAATTCTTTGTGGATCTGTGTAATCTGAGGGAAATATGTGTCTCTAATATGGTCATAAATTGGGCAGGAGGTTAGAAAGTCAGCTCAGTTTCCACCTCATTTTGTGGACAGTGAGCACATAGCCTGTCTTCTCTTGAGAGCCATGTCTGCCTACGGCGGCCTTTCTCAATAGCAAGGCTATGCTCACTGAGTCTGTCTCTGTCTATCGCTCTCTCACTCTGTTTATCTGTCTCTCTCTTTGTCTATCTGTTGCTCTCTCTCTCTGTCTCTCTGTATATCTGTCTGTCTGTCTGTCTCGCTCTCTGTTTATCTCTCTCTCTCTCTGTCTGTCTATCTCTCTCTCTCACTCTGTCTATCTGTCTGTCTCTCTCGCTCTCTCTCTGTCTATCTGTTGCTCTGTCTATCTGTCTCTCTCTCTGCCTATCTGTCTCTCTCTCTCTCTGAATTTTTTCAACTCAATTTGCTTTATTGGCATGACGTAACAATGTACATATTGCCAAAGCTTACTTTGGATATTTACAATATTAAAATAATAAGAATCAAAATTGTCAGTGGGACAACAGTAAAAACAATAACCAAGAGTCAAAATAACCATACATTGAACAATAACAATAAGCATTGAGGACATGTGCAGGTTGGTTGGTCTGTCAGACACTGTCCCTCATCTTATGGCAGGCAGCAATGTACTGCGCTGCCAACCCACAGCTCTCTGCGTCCTCCAACAGGACAGGTAGCCTATTCTCATCAAAGAGGTCTTTGAAACCTTGAATAAGGGTTTCAAATTTTGGGAAATGACAGTCTCTAATTGTTTTATATTTTTTACATTTTGTCAGGAAATGCAGCTCTGTCTCAGGTTCTTCTGTTATGCAGGGGTTGCACAGTCTTTCCACCACAGGGAGCCAGGTTTTCCTGTGTCTACCCTTCTCAATGGCAAGGCTGTGCTCACTGAGCCTGTACTTTGTCAAGGTTTTTCTAAGGTTTTGATTTAGGGCCAGATAGCACTGCATTTTGCTTTGTGTTTGTGCTTGTGTTTCCCAATAAGCAATGTAGTTTTGTGTTTGACTGTGTTGTAATTTGTTTTATTCTGATTGATTGGATGTTCTGGTCCTGAGGCTTCAGTGTGTTAGTAGAACAGGTTTGTGTGCTCAGCCCCAGGACCAGCTGGATGAGGGGACTCTTTTCTTTGCTCAGCTCTTGGCATTGCAGGGCTTGGTAATGATATGAGAGGGGGTCACTGTATTTTAGATGTTTCCAAAACGTAATTGCTTGTAAAGGCATGGAGACGAAGACCAAACAAACACGTAACAAAAACACAGGGTTGAAACCCAAAACAAAAGAGCGAGGAGTATCTCGAATAAATACACAAACGCATAATGATCATCACACGGGACGAGACCCATAACCATCTGCGCAATCCACAAGGGCACAAACGCCAAAACACACAGCACAGGTACTCACACGCACCAAAGGACACTGTAACAATAATTGACAGGACAATGGTATACCAAGGGCACACTTATACAATTACAAATCACTGGGAATAGGGGCCAGGTGTGTTCAGCCAGCTGCCGAAGTTGTGGCGGCGTCGGACGGACCAGTGCAGTGGCTTCGGACGGACCAGTCACAGCATCGTCAGACGGGCCATTCCCGCTGTCTCCCTTAATGGTCGATATTCTGTCACGGTGGTATGAATGATTCGGGAGACATGCGCAGGAATGTGTAATAGGGTTTTTAATTTCACCCCAAATTACGGCGTGCCGTGTAAAGTACCAAACAAACACTATACAAAACACAGGGTTGAAACCCAAACAAAAGAGAGAGGAGTATCTCGAATAAATGACACAAGCGCACAATGATTATCACACGGGACGAGACCCGTAATCATCTGCGCAATCCACAAGGGCACGGAAGCCCAAAACACACAGCACAGGTACTCACACGCATCAACGGACATAGTAACAATAATGGACAGCACCATGGTGAACAAAGGGCACATATATACAAACACAATCAGTGGGAATAGGGGCCAGGTGTGCGCAATGAAAGTTCCAGAGGAATCCGTGACAACCCTACACCTCGCTGCCATAAAGTGCAATTAGTTCAATGACACATTCATTTCGTTTTAGCCAAATTTAAATAGGTATTTCAATTTGATTTAGTTTTTTAATGGTGTAGAATGCCTTGCGTGCTTTCTATCTCAGTTCATTCACTGCATCATTAAGATGTCCAGTTGAGCTTTTTAAAAAAATAAATAAGTAATTGAAGTGTGTGCAGTACTCCATATATTTTGTACCAATTGAGAACTTTGGTCTAATTCCCTGAGATCTGGATCTTCTCTCGCTCTCTCTCTCTCTGCATGTCTATCTGTCTGTCTGTCTCTCTCTCTGCATGTCTATCTCTCTGTCTGTCTATCTCTCTGTCTGTCTATCTCTCTGTCTGTCTCTCTCTCTGTCTGTCTCTCTCTCTGTCTGTCTCTGTCTCTCTGTCTCTCTGTCTCTGTCTCTCTGTCTCTCTGTCTCTCTGTCTCTCTGTCTCTCTCTCTCTCTCTCTCTCTCTCTCTCTCTCTCTCTCTCTCTCTCTCTCTCTCTCTCTCTCTCTCTCTCTCAATTCAATTCAAGGGGTTCTATTGGCATGGGAAACATACGTTAACATTGCCAAAGCAAGTGAAGTAGTTATAATATACAGAAGTGAAATAAACAGTTAAAATGAACAGTAAAACTTACACTCACAGAAGTTCCAAAAGAACAAGACATTACAAATGTCATATTATGTGTATATACAGTGTTGTAACAATGTGCAAATGGTTAAAGTACAAAAGGGAAAATAAATAAACATAAATATGGGTTGTATTTACAATGGTGTTTGTTCTTCACTGGTTGACCTTTTCTTGTGGCAACAGGTCACAAATCTTGCTGCTGTGATGGCACACTGTGTTATTTCACCCAGTAGATATGGGAGTTTATCAAAATCGGGTTTGTTTTCGAATTCATTGTGGATCTGTGTAATCTGAGGGAATGTGTCTCTAATATGGTCATACATTTGGCAGGAGGTTAGGAAGTGCAGCTCAGTTTCCACCTCATTTTGTGGGCAGTGTGCACATAGCCTGTCTTCTCTTGAGAGCCATGTCTGCCTACGGCGGCCTTTCTCAATAGCAGTCAAAGCTTTCCTTAAGTTTGGGTCAGTCACAGGGGTCAGGTATTCTGCCACTGTGTACTCTCTGTTTAGGGCCAAATAGCATTCTAGTTTGCTCTGTTTTTTGTTAATTTTTTCCAATGTGTCAAGTAATTATCTTTTTGTTTTCTCATGACTTGGTTGGGTATAATTGTCTTGCTGCCCTGGTGCTCGGTAGGGTCTGTTTGTGTTTGTGAACAGAGCCCCAGAACCAGCTTGCTTAGGGGTCTCTTGTCCAGGTTCCTCTCTCTGTAGGTGATGGCTTTGTTATGGAAGGAAATCGGGAATCGCTTGGGAATCGCTTCCTTTTAGGTGGTTGTAGAATTGAATAGCTCTTTCTGGATTTTGATCGGCCTAATTGTAACGGCGGTCCTCCTCCTCTTCGACCGAAAAGGAGGAGTATTGAGGGAACCAAGGCGCAGCGAAGTTTGAACACATATTTATTTAAACGAAAACACGAACTTGATTAAACTAACAAAACAACAAACGGTGTAGACAGACCTAAACGACGAACTTACATAAAACAAGGAGAACGCATGAAGAGGACAATTAGACTACACAAACCGAACAAACCGTAACAGTCCCGTATGGTGCAAACAATTACACAGACACGGAAAACAATCACCCACCATGAACACTGTGACAACGCCTACCTAAATATGACTCTTAATTAGAGGAACGCAAAACACCTGCCTCTAATTAAGAGCCATACCAGGCAACCCAAAACCAACACAGAAACAGAAAACATAGAATGCCCACCCAACCTCACGTCCTGACCAACTAACACACATAACAAACTAACATAAATAGGTCAGGAACGTGACACTAATTCTGCTCTGCATGCAATATTTGGTGTTTTACATTATACACAGAGGATATTTTTTGCAGAATTCTGCATGCAGTCTCAATTTGGTGTTTGTCCCATTTTGTGAATTCTTGGTTGGTGAGCAGACCCCAGACCTCACAACCATAAAGGGCAATGGGTTCTATAACTGATTAAAGTATTTTTTTGCCAGATCCTAATTGGTATGTCAAATTATATGTTCCTTTTGATGGCATTGAATGCCCCTCTTACCTTGTCTCCCAGATCGTTCACAGCTTTGCGGAAGTTACCTGTGATGCTGATGATTAGGCCAAGGTATGTATAGTTTTTTGTGTGCTCTAGGGCAACGGTGTCTAGATGGAATTTGTATTTGTGGTCCTGGCGACTGGACCTTTTCTGGAACACCATTATTTTGGTCTTACTGAGATTTACTGTC